>NC_079190.1:62246915-62583250 GCF_029499605.1 Hyla sarda | reverse complement strand
AGGGGAGAAGGGGGAATGATGAGGGAGGGGGGGAGGTAGGGAAAATAAAAAAATGTATATATAAAAAGCAGGGGGGGGAGTGATGAAGAGGGGGGAGGTAGGGAAAATAAAAAAAAGATATATAAAAAGCGGGGGGGGGGGGAATGATGAGGGAGGGGGGAGGTAGGGAAAATAAAAAAATATATATAAAAAGCAGTGGGGGGGGGGGGAATGATGAGGCATGGGAATGCCATAGGAAGAACATGATGGGGGGATGATGACACAGGGGAAATGATGAGGGGGGATTATTAGACATGGGGGGGGGGGAGGCGATGAGAGGGGTAAATGTGGCAAAGGAACCGATAAAAGGGGGGGGGGGGGGAATGATGTGACACTGGAGGGGACGAGACCAAACTGAGGTGCAGAAGAAAACGAAGTTGGGGGGATGATGTGGCATTTAGTCCAAGTAATACTTCATTTATTTATTTTTTACTTACATTTCCTTGTTAAAATGGGTGTGTGTGTTATACGCCGATAAATACAGTCCTAAAAGTCAGTGTTTCCCAACCAGGGGGCCTCCAGTTGCTGCAAAACTACAATTCTCAGCATGCCTGGACCGGCAAAGGCTGACAGGGGGGAAGAATGTGACAAGGGGGGGGGGGGGGGGAAGAATGTGACAAGGGGGAGAAGAAAAATGGGCGGTGGGCATAAAATGGGTAGGTAGGTGTGAAATGGGGGCGATTGTACATGAAATGGGGGATTTCACCATTTATTTATTTTTTATTAGATTGCATCGCATATCGAAATTTTTAGGCCCAAAATCGCAATCGCACATTTTCCCCATATAGTGCAGCCCTAGTATGCATTGAAAAAAAACGTATACGTTTCAATACGGTTTTTCACCTGGACCTAAACTGTGGTAGGCTACGGTTTTGGGTACAGGACAAAAAATGACAAAACTGTACAGGATGCAAAACGGACACAACCTGATGCATCTTTTGGCATACGGATTCCAATGGAGAGTCAATGCATACGGTTTTCAATACGTATATGGGAACTGTATTGCAAAAAGGTGGTGTGAACCCGGCCTTAGACTTTATCTTATGGAGCCATACAGCAACCAAGCACACACTGAGGTGTTTAGGAACCCTAAGTCTTTATACATGTAGGACAGTGGTCTCCAAACTGTGGACCTCCACCTGTTGGAAAAATACAACTCCCAGCATGCCCGGACAGCCAATGATGGGAGTTGTAGTTTTCTAACAACTGGAGGTGCACAGTTGGAGACCACTAAAGTTGATCAACCCTAGGTAGCAGCAAGTAACTCTTAAATGGGCACTGTCAGATACAAAAACTTTTGATATGTTGTAAAGCATGTATAACCAATAGGTTTTGCAATTGCTTTCATTAGAAAATTTTCAGTCAAACAACTGCCCCCCCTGCCTGCTTGGACACATACTAGTCCTGCTGTGTCCATGCATCATCACCTATGTCATGGACACACTTCCTTGATTGACAGCTGTGAGCGCAGGGCTGTCAGCTTGTGTCCCGCTACTGTCAGTGAGGACAAGCTGGGAGTTGTAGTTTTGCTAATGCTAGGGGAGATGTGAGCAGACAGTATACTGAGGGAGGGGCGGAGACCTGCACAATGAGGCCACGCCCCCTCCCTTTGAGAGGAATTCAGACTAGTAAGCTAAATTAAAGATGTAGTAAAAAAATAAATAAAGGTCCTAGACACATAAAAATTAGATGTACATTGTCAGGATTAGGTACTGAGTCATATATTAAGAAAAATTATTTTTTTGTTTGAGCTGACGGGTACACTTTAACAGCAGGTGTGTAACATCTGTACATGTTATGTGACAAACCAGAGATATCTCTAGTCTTGCCGGAATAGACCAATCCTTGGAGAACCCTTTGTATTGCCAATGAAGAGCTCTGTAAACTATAATCATGTCTTCTATAAGCCTGTGGCAATCTGTAATAAAATAACTACACACAGTCTACATGTCGTTAAGGTTGTCTTATGGGGTTAGGTATAATCTGACTGGAAGAATTCATCCTGAACATTCAAGTGATTCAATCTAAAGGAAAAACATTTGTTATAAGACCAGCTCAAAAAGGGTCTACTGCAGTGGTCTTCAACCTGCGGACCTCCAAATGTTGCAAAACTACAACTCCCAGCATGCCCGGACAGCCAACGGCTGTCCGGGCATGCTGGGAGTTGTAGTTTTGCAACATCTGGAGGTCCGCAGGTGGAAGACCACTGGTCTACTGTCTTATTGAGTATACACGGTGGTGTACGGAGACTCATTTTCATGGGAAAGGTATGCAAATTAGCTCTCCTTAAAGGGGTACTCCGGTGGAAAACATTTTTTTTAAATCAACTGGTACCAGAAAGTTAAACAGATTTGTAAATGACTTCATTTTAAAAATCCTAATCCTTCCAGTACTCATCAGCTGCTGTATAATACAGAGAAAGTTATTTTCTTTTTGAATTTCTTTTCTGTCTGACCACAGTGCTCTCTGCTGACACCTCAGGAACTTTCCAGAGTGGGAGCAAATCCCCATAGCAAAACTCTCCTGCTCTGGACAGTTCCTGACATGGACAGAGGTGTCAGCAGAGAGCACTGTGGTCAGACAGAAAATAAATTCTAAAAGAACTTCCTCTGTATTATACAGCAGCTGATAAGTACTGGAAGGATTAAGATTTTTAAGTAGAAGTAATTTACAAATCTGTTTAAAGGGGTATTCCAGGAAAAAACTTTTTTTTTATATCAACTGGCTCCAGAAAGTTAAACAGATTTGTAAATGACTTCTATTAAAAAGTCTTAATCCTTTCAATAATTATCAGCTGCTGAAGTCGAGTTGTTGTTTTCTGTCTGGCAACAGTGCTCTCTGCTGGCACCTCTGCCTGTCTCAGGAACTGCCCAGAGTAGAAGAGGTTTGCTATGGGGATTTGCTTCTAAACTGGGCGGTTCCCGAGACAGGTGTCATGAGAGAGCACTTAGACAGAAAAGAACAACTCAACTTCAGAAGCTCATAAGTACTGAAAGGATGAAGATTTTTTAATAGAAGTAATTTACAAATCTGTTTAACTTTCTGGAACCAGTTGATATATATATATATAAAAAAAAGTTTTTTTTCCTAGATAACCCCTTTTTGACACCAGTTGATTTAAAAAAACATTTCACTGCAGAAGGAAGAAAGGAAGAAAACTCTCTAATATTGGTCTTTCCAAAAGGATGACAAGTTGATCTGTAGGGTGCTGTTGCGATGCCCTTGCTCCTCATCGGTACAGAGAAAGGTGCCGGGGGCTGGGAGATGCAGCTGTGTACAGATGGGGGACTTCATTTTGGCGGATGCTCTGGGTTGGCTAATATGAGATATAACTTTATTCCTTCTGGAGAAGAGGGAAGTTGTGAGCTGCTAGAACAGGAATAAATACATTAAACACAAAGTGGAAGTCTTTAGATACTTTCCAGCAACAGATATCCTTGATTCACTTATCATATTATTCATGGAGATTATCCGGATGGCATGCTGAGCAAATGGAGCAGCAGTGTGTGAAATTATAAGCTTAAATCTATGCCAAGAGGTCGGCATGAATATGTGCCCGCAGCCATACCAGGATGCACGGGAGTAACTCATGTGAAATTATTTTAATATGGTTATAGCTGGATGAAAGTTGTGCAAGAGAACCCCAACCAGGATATTGTTATATAAGCACATACAGAACAGAGATGGTGTTCAGTAAAGCTTACCATTCCACTTCACCGGGAATAATGGATGAAGTAACACATGCACTAAACTAGCTTAAAGGGGTACTCCGGGGAAAAACTTTATTTTATTTTTATTTATTTTTTTAATCAACTGGTGCCAGAAAGTTAAACAGATTTGTAAATTACTTCTATTAAAAAATCTTAATCCTTCCTGTACTTATTAGTTGCTGAATACTACAGTGGAAATTATTTTCTTTTTGAAACACAGAGCTATCTGCTGACATCATGAGCACAGTGCTCTCTGCTGACATCTCTGTCCATTTTAGGAACTGTCCAGAGTAAAAGGAAATCCCCATAGCAAACATATGCTGTTCTGGACAGTTCCTAAAATGGACAGAGATGTCTGCAGAGAGCACTGTGCTCGTGATGTCAGCAGACAGTTCTGTGTTTCAAAAAGAAAAAAGAAAAGAATTTCCGCTGTAGTATTCAGCAGCTAATAAGTACAGGAAGGATTAAGATTTTTTAATAGAAGTAATTTACAAATCTGTTTAACTTTCTGGCACCAATTGATTTAAAAAAAAAAAAAAAAAAAAAAAAAAAAATTTCACCGGAGTACCCCTTTAAAATCAACACAATATAGAAATCATTAATATTCCATTACCTGTGTGGTGGTTGTAGTAGTCTGTATCTTCTTGATCTCTTTCCCAAGGTCTCTACCATCATCAGATCTCTCGGTATCAGACACTGTACTACCAGCATCCATATTCACTATGGATTTGTTACCAGAAGATTCCATTTCTAAAGTTGAGGTGGTCATCTGAGCATATTCAAGATTTTTTGAAGATGAAGCCAACTCTCTCTCAGAAATGCTGCCTAAGCTATCAGCCGTCGTATGGATCTTAAAATCTTTGTCCCCCATTACGGCTGATGCACAAGTGAGGTCAACACTGCTGGTCATGTGGGCCAACAAGCCAAGATCATCATTGACGCCAAGATGAACATGAGCATCCTGGACATTACCAATGGTTATATGGTTACCACTAGTCAGTTCAGGCAACAGCTTGTCCTCCGAATGTGTCATTTTATCAAAAAGAAATGAGGTATTGTTAGAAGTAGTTTGGTCTTTCTCATCAGCCAGGGTGATCAAAGGGCCATCTTTTTCTTCAGTTTCCTTAATAATACCAACACTGTCATGAACATTGTTTTGGAGTTTTTCAACAGCCGCACTGTAGACATTATCGAGCAAAGACTCAACTTCAACAAGAGCACCATTTTCTCCGGTGACGAGTGTCTCAGGAGACAAGTCCAAGTCATCCAGTTTTACTTCAGTGGCTTCAACTTTTTCAGCTTTGATGTCCACCAATAAGTCATGAACCTCTACTCGGACACCACCAGATGGTCTATCAGTGTTGGAGATTGTATCATCAGAAATTTTGGTTGCTATAAGAAGATCTCTGGCATCTGAATTCACAGGATAGTCCGTTTCACTCTCTGGGCTCTGACTTTGGGAGAGGTCATCGATTTCTCTAATTTCTAATCCACCCTTGGCAGCTACTGCTTGAGCAGAAAGTCCAGATATGGTGCTGACATTTCCTTTCTTGCCCTTCTTGATGTTCTCTTCTTCCTGTCTCTGATACTCTTCATACATTTTAGCCAAGTATTCCTTGTGTGCTTCATAAGTAACCTTAAGAAAGAGAAAATCATTAATGTTAACAAGCATTGAACCAAGTAACTTATGTAAGGTACTACCTATTTTACACAGTGTAGCCTTGTTTGCAGGCTGGTATCCCTTTCAAAGCAACAAAATATATGGCAGCAGTATGACTGCCAACGCTCTGCTTAGGTTTCAGTGAAACGTGGTGTTGACCCTGCTATTAGGAACAGTGTATTGTTTGTGTATATAGATAAAGGCACAGATAGTACTGTGTCCTAGTTTATCCCTGTGGAGTTCATGCATTCATTATTGCAGCAAAAGTAATGAACACAAGTCACTTAGAGGAGTAATGTAGTGAAACCCCCGCGATGTCCTGAATGGGGCCCCAGCAGTCTGCTGGAAGGAGGCGTGTCAACCCTCCCACGGAGCAGCACCTGGCACACCCCCGGCTTCCTGCGGGGGACAGACTGCCTGGCCCCTGTCCAGGAGATCGGGGGGTGCCCCGGCGGTCGGGCCCCTGTGGTCTATAATTTATAGATAAGTTATTTTACAGCGCACTACTCCTTTAAATAGTGCTGGGGTCACAAACCGAAATGTGGATAAATCAGAAAGAAAGAAAAAAAATATAAAAAACCCTTAAGAGTACAATAATATGTAAAAACAAATAATTAATATCTTACTTCTAGATTTATAAATTAGCACTTTACATTGGCATTCACATTTCAAACATATACGCCATACGCATAGATAGCAAAAGTCCCGACAGAACTCAGAGTTGGGTCACATATATGGGGGAGATTTACTAAAACCTGTGCAGAGGAAACGTTGACCAGTTGCCCATAGCAACCAATCAGATCGCTTCTTTCATTTAAAAAAAAAAAAAAGGCATGTGAAAAATGAAAGAAGCGATCTGATTGGTTGCTATGGGCAACTGGTCAACGTTTCCTCTGCACAGGTTTTAGTAAATCTCCCCATAATGTTTAAATAATAGACCCCAAGCTGTAATTCTGTTACTTTATTAATGATATTGTCAAAAAATCCTTTCATGGCTCTAGAGAACTGAGTACATAAATATCTATATGTTCACAGGCTTGAATATAAGCAAACAAAGGTCTATTACTTGACCGAATTTGCATTGACACTAAGGAAAGTTTTCATGACATCATTGTACTTGACCTAAACTAGAAGAGAACCGGATATCACCAGAATCTCTACATAGAGCAGCATGGAGCTTCAAATGATCCAATGTAAGCACAGAAAATGATTCTATTGTTAGTGGTGTCTATGGGTATATTAGGCTGCAGCTCACTTACATAGTATTATTTATCTTTCAAATCATAAGGTAAGTCACTATTCAGTAAAAATCTACACTTTGGGCCCCTGCCTAATATTGTGTGCAACCCCCTAATGCTCTGACCCATTAAGACATGGACTCCATAAGACCTCTAAAGGTGTTCTGTGGTATATGACACCAAGATGTTACCAGAAAATCCTTTAAAGAGGTTGTTCCACCATTAAAGGGGTACTGCGCCCCTAGACATCTTATCCCCTATCGAAAGGATAGGGGATAAGATGTCAGATCGCGGGGGTCCTGCCACTGGGGACCCCCGGGATCTCTGCTGCAGCACCTACCTGTTGCGGCTTCCGGCAGCACCGGAGGCTCTCATGCTAACGTCTCACGACCACGGTGACGGGAGATTGTGACGTCACACCCTGCCTCCTCAATGCAAGTCTATGGGAGGGGGCGTGATGGCTGTCACGCCCCCTCCCATAGACTTGCATTGAGGGGCGGGGCGTGACGTCACACGAGGGCGGAGTCGTGACGTCACGATCTCCCGTCACCGTGGTCGGGAGCCGAAGCCTCCAGTGCTGCCGGAGGCCGCAATAGGTGGGTGCTGCAACTGAGATCCCGGAGGTCCCCAGTGGTGGGACCCCCGCGATCTGACATCTTATGCCCTATCCTTTGGATAGGGGATAAGATGCCTAGGGGCGGAGTACCCCTTTAAGAGCTACACTCTATCCACAGAGTACGGCATGTGTGTGCAGTTGAAGAGGTCTGACTGCTAGGACACACTGCAATCTGAAGAATGGAGTCCTGCTATTATATTCCTCATCTTTAGGGGCTAGGCTATCTCTGACACCTCCCATAAATAGCAGTATGAAGCTGTGTCCACCACTACATTCCGATGGGAGACTTGGGACCCAATTTTTCAGATCAATGGGTATACAAAACCCCAACCCCCAGCTGTCTGTCTGTGGAAGATATTATTTGTAGTTTTACAACAGCTGAAGAGTCACAGGTTATAAAATGGAGCATGAGCTTAAATTAGCCTTCAAATTTTGATGAATGTATATTATTGTCTGACATACCCCAAGACAAATGCTACTGTGTACACAATCTATCTTCAGTTTAAAGGGAACCTGACAACAGCATCACCTCAATCACAGGCATAGGTCCCCTTTAAATGGGTTATCCAGGGAAAATTTTTTTTTTTTATAAATCAACTGGCTTCAGAAAGTTAAACAGATTTGTAAATTACTTCTATTAAAAAATCTTAATCCTTTCAGTACTTATGAGCTTCTGAAGTTAAGGTTGTTCTTTTCTGTCTAAGTGCTCTCTGATGACACCTGTCTCGGGAACCGCCCAGTTTAGAAGCAAATCCCCAAAGCAAACCTCTTCTAAACTGGGCGGTTCGCGAGACACGTGTCATCAGAGAGCACTTAGACAGAAAGAGCAACCTTAACTTCAGAAGCTCATAAGTACTGAAAGGATTAAGATTTTTTAATTGTAGTAATTTACAAATCTGTTTAACTTTCTGGAGTCAGTTGATATATAAAAAAAAAAGTTTTTTCCTGGATAACCCCTTTAAGCAGCTTTTTATAAAGACTCTTCCGAATTAGTAAATTCATAAGAAAAATGGAGATAATTAGACTTATAACAGTTAAAAAATTACATTTAAATCTAAAAAAAAAAAGACAGTCACCTTCAATATAAAAAGAACAAAGACAAGATTTAAAATATTGATGATTCGACTGAATCTTATTCTCGTCTCAGAAGTTGGTGGCACCCTTTAAATGTATTCTACTTCTTACAGAGATTAATGGTTTTATGAAAATCACTTGCACCATTTAAAGAGATCAGACTTCGACTTTGATCTGTAAAGCAATGCATTTTGTAGCCAGGTTTAGAAGGAAACACAGAGGAGCCCTGGTGGGCCCATACTCTCTGCCCAAAGAGGCTTCAAAGGCTAAATATAGATAATTACAAGATGAGAGCTGTTTGGGAACTATTGTCCGAGATATTCTGGCATTACGCACTTTAAATGAATTGCTTCCTGCCATGGTAATAGAATATTGTTCGTGTCCCTTTTCGGTTCCAGGGCCGGGATAAACAAATTAAACTCATTATCCCTGCAATTACATGAGCGACAATGAGAGGGATTTGGAAGACAAAAAGTTAGATGATGGCGAAAACAAAAAGGCTTCTCAGATGAGGACGGGGTCCAGGACGAGATCGTTGGGATCTGGACCCGGTTACGTGGCATATTCTTAAATGTGTAGAACTGCAGACACTTTATTACCCATGTAGCCATGGTGAAGCCTCATCAAAGAACAATTTAATGTGAAGACATGCACAAGCAATCACAACACATCCTTGCGCCCATCAACCACATCTCTCCCAGCATTCATTGCATATGCAAATAAGGAACAGACTTCAAAAGCAATAATCATGTATGTCTGTATCAAATCTACCGTTCCCATTTTACCTTGTAGATTTTAACTATTACAGTTTATCTGCAGCATTATACGCGTTATCTTTTCCCCGCAGAAACAACTTGTTTTCATGAAGATTAGGTATTAAATCTATATACCGTATTGTTCGTCATATAAGACGCTCCGGCATATAAGACGCACCTCATTTTATAGGATAAAAATCTAGAAAATAAAGATTCTCAACCAAATACAATGTAAAGTATAGGACAGTGATCTTCAACCTGTGGACCTTCAGGTGTTGCAAAACTACAACTCCCAGCATGCCCGGACAGCCGTTGGCTGTCCGGGCATGCTGGGAGTTGTAGTTTTGCAACATCTGGAGGTCCGCAGGTTGAAGACCACTGGTATAGAAGGTAGTACTTGCGTGTCCCCGCCGCTCCGGACCCGTCACCACTGCCCTGAATGTCGCCCTCCATCGCTGTCGTAGTGTCCCCGTCGCTCAGGAACGTCTCCGCTGCCGGGTATCCTCGCTCTGTCGCCGCCATCACGTCGCTACGCACGTGCGCGACGACGTGATGACGACGAAGGAGAGCGCCGGCCATGCAGGGGATCCGGGCACGGAGCATACACAGAGGAGGCAGGTAAGGTCCCTCCCGATGTCCTGTAAGCTGTTCGGGACGCCGGGATTTCACCGCGGTGGTCCCGAACAGCCCGACTGAAAAGCCGGGTTAGTGTTATTTTCGCTTCAGGCGCAGCAGTCAGCTTTGATCGCCGCGTCTGAAGATGTCCGCGATCGGTGATGTCCTGTATTAGCCGTGGGTCCGGCCGTTGATGGCCGCAGGGACCGCCGCGATAGGACAGGTATTTGCCGTATAAGACGCACCAACATTTCCCCCCCGAGTTTTGGGGAAGAAAAAGTGCGTCTTATACGGCGAAAAATATGGTATTTAATCCAAACAACAACAAACAAAAAACTAAGATTAACTAACAGAAGCACATTTATACGTAGACAAACACATGAACATATACAGAAAAAAATGAAGAGCATTTGAAAAGTTTTCTGCCCCTTTCACTCGTCCCATTTTGTTAAGTTGAGGCCTTGTGCTACAATAAAACTAAAATAGGTTTTCCATCATCATTTGGCACTTAATAGCCCATCATGAGAATGTGAAAACAGAATGTTAGAAACCTTTGCTAATTTGTTCAAAAGAAAAAACAATAATCCTGCAGTGACATAAGTATTCATACCCTTTACCCAGTACTTAGTAGAAGCCCCTCGGGCAGTGATTACAGCCTCCAGTCTTCTTGGGTATGATGGCACAAGGTTTGCATATCTAGATTTGTGGATTTTCTGCCATTCTTCTCTGCAGATCGTCTCAAGCTCTGTCAGGTTGGGTTCAAGTCAGGGCACTGGCCAGGCCACTCCAGGACATTCACAAAGTTGTCCCTAAACCTGTGATGTCTTGATTTTGTGCTTAGGGTCCTTGTCTTGTTGGAAGGTGAACCCTCTGCCCAGTCTAAGATCCAATGCACTCTGATTAGGTAATCATTAAGAATAAGCACTTTGCTTTATTCAGCTTTCCCTCAACCCTGACTAGTCTCCTGCCCCAGCTTCAGAAAAATACCCCCACAGCATGATGCTGCCACCACCATACTTCACTGTAGGGAAGGTATTGGGCTGGTCATAAGCAGTGCCTGGTTTGTAGCTAATCCAAGTCTGAGTCCAAACTCCAGATTTCTTTCATGTAACTTTTTACCAAGGAAAGGCTTCTTTCTATCCTAGATTGGTGGAGTGGTGCAGTGATGGTTGACTTTCTGGAGGTTTCGATCATCTGCACACAGGATCTTTAGAGCTCAGCCAAAGTGACCATTGGGTTCTTGGTCACCTCTCTTACATGCAGAGCGAGCTCTGACATCTCTGGCAGCTTCCATAAACAGCAGTATAAACATGTGACCCCCACTTCATTGTGCCAGGATCCTTGAGTTTGCTGGGTTTGCAAAACGACAACTCCCAGCCTTCTGCTGCATGTGGAAGATGGAATCTGACATTTTTTTAAAAGTATTTATTGATAACTTTTTTAGTTTTAAAAGCAACAAAGAAATAAAAGGACAAAATGCCGAGCACAAAGCCCCTGAGCCCACCATTTTCATTTACAAAGTCAGGGGTACCTGGCATAATTGAATAGACAATATAGGGGTTCACACCCGGCCAACATCAAAACAAAAGACCCTAAGACAGACATCACACACACACCCGGAAAGCCCCTCCACTTCCCAGGCCCAGTTAAAGACGACCAAACTATCCCGGAGAACTGACCCTCTCTGTGGGAACTACGATTCACCTATTAGTAGCCAGGGCATCCAGACCCTATCAAATTTCTCGGGGCATTTACGACTAATATATAGTGTTCTATACAACGGTACAAATTTATTAACCGGATTAAACCACCTCGTTATAGGGGGAAGTATCCTTCCAGGCCATTATCAAATCCTTCCACGCATAAAACAACAAAAACCTAATAAGAAGGTGCCTATGGGAGCCTGTGACCAGATCATTAATAACACCAAATAGACAAACCACAGGGGAGAACACATAAGGGAAGTCCAAGTGATCTGTCATGAACTGCAGCACCTCTCTCCAAAAGGGTTCCACACAAGGGAAACTCCATACTGCATGCAAAAGAGAGCCCACATACGCATTGCAATGGAAACAAGAGTCCGAAGAGGAGACCCCAATACGAAACAACCTAACCAGAGTGTAGTATAGACGGAGGATGACCACCATAGGGTAATATTATAACTTCCCGCCACTGATCGCCCGTCAAATCAGGGATATCAGCCAACCACTTTGCAAAAGACAACTAAAATGGATCAGGACCCACCGATTGCAGCAGTGCATATGCCTGAGTCAGAGGTTTAGTGAGGTCAGCGGTACCCATAAGCAACTCCACATCAGAAAAGGCTGGGGTCACATCAAGAGAGCCAAACTGCGCCACCACCGCATGTCTCAACTGGAATTACCGAAACTGGGCACTCCGAGGGAAATTCAAGTGGTCACACATCTCATGAAATGAGTGGAAGGAGGAAGACTCCAAAAACAAATGGATGGCGAATTTGACTCCATGATCGCTCCAGAAACCGCCCGCCTCCAACTCCTGTAGGTGGACATTACCTAGGGGACATTACCGGTAGCGGGAAGTGCCCGGAAACCACCGACCACACCTCAGTCACTGTTCTGATAGGGACATTAGTCAACGTTTCATACGAACCCATGAAATCTCCCACTAGAGCAGTAGAAACATTTGCCAGGTCCAGGTTGATCCACCAGGCAGCATACACCAATAGAGACGCTAGGAAGTAACTGTACATATTAGGGGCAGCCAGACCACCCGGCTGTTTGGATGCCTGGAGCAGCGCCTGACTCAATCGCGGAGGTTTTTCTCCTCGCCAATATGGGATCTGAAGTTTTGCAACAGTTGAAGAGCCACGGGTTAGGGAACACTGTTCTAAAGCATAAAATTCAGCATGAGCTGTATATTATTGTCTGACATACACCACCACTTTAACCTTCAGCTTAAAGGAAATCTGCAGCGAAAAAAAAACATCCCCTATCCACGATCTCCTCCACGGGACCCCGGCTCTGCCGCTGCTCACCCGCCCCCTCCATGTATCTCTATGGGAGACGTGGGGATGCAGCGTTCATGCAGCCCCACCTCTCCCATAGAGCTGTATGGAGGGGGCATGTCTGTCGAGCTCAGTGAGCTTGACGCTACTCGCATTAGCATTAGACACACAGCACGGCAATGCCGGGGCCCCGTTCGGGAGATTGTGGGGGGTCCCAGAGTTCGGACTCCCCATGATCAGACACTTATCCCTTATCCTGTAGATAGGGGATACATTTTTTTCACTGCAGATTTCCTTTAAAGGGAATTGGTCTTCAGCACCTCTCTTACCTTTTTAATATATTTCCATTTTTAAATTTTTTTTATACTTTGTCATTATAGCGTATTGAGTCTAGAATCATGGTAAAAATTGCTATTTAGTTTTATTTAGCACAAGGTGCAACATATCATGAAAAAGAGTCTGAATACTTTCTGAACGCATTGTATATCTATCTATAAACACAAGCACACCCCTTCGATGTCACCCATATAGACATACACATCTTTACCACTATTTACTGTATCATGGTTGTTTTCCTTCACATGTTACTGATAAGGTGCCCTTGCATGCAGTGGCATCCTATGCAACCTAGAACAGAGAAAATGTCCTATGCAATGCCTATATAACAATACACATAAGTAATCCTAAAAATAGAATTAAAGGAATTGCAGAGCAATCCTTAACTGATGACAATTCTCAATGTTGCCGGCTATACACATGCGATAGCTGTTTGTCTGGTTTACAGCTCTCTTTTCTAATCCACCTACACACATGCAGGCTTGGCTCATCTGAGCATACATGTCTTCTGATTGGAGAGAGGAAAGGTGTCTGGGTAATCTCGCAGAGAACAAAAGGATCAGTTGGCTGAAATTTAACATGACCTGTCCTTTTCTCCCAATATTATCTGTTGGAAGAGATTTGGCTCCCATTTGGCTCCTATACATCAAAATTGGCAGGTTTGGGTGACACATGTCTAATGTGTATTGGGGCCTTAAAGCAAAATGTACCAACAAGGCTTTAGGAGGATATTGCGGAATACCTTTTTTTTTTTTTTCTATAGTTTATTAAACTATTATTTCGGGCATACTTTATACTGACGTCTGGAGCCCTGAAAACCTATTATTAGTGTAATATGCTGTAAAATCGAAAACCAATTGAAGAGACCCTTGGCACTGCCACAATAGCCTTAGCATGACCCCTGTCATTATTCTAGAAATACAGATGTGGTAAAAGACATTACATACAGTTAAAACCTTTGTGAGATGACCCTGAGCAAAACAAACTAACTATCTTCTAGACGTGTAGTCCAGGTCAAAGAATATGGTCTCTATGGATAGTTTGTGATGAAACTGAAAATCTGGCAAAGCAAAATCTGGTCTACAAAATGGGGCGGGTGGTCTTCAGGAAGGGAATTCAGTGTATTTCTTATTCTCCATCATTAGCTGCCCACAAACTAATGTCCCTGGATGCTCCCAGGTCCCACACTCAATCAATGCTCCTACTGTTCCCAAAAACCATAATTGTTACAGTCATCTGTGCAAAATGATCCACGTTAAAAAAAATAAAAAAAAAACACAAAAAAACTTTATACTGTACAGATAAACCATTTTTAGCAACTTTCCATTGTATTATCCTATATATTTATAGAAACATATTCATTTCACACCATTAAATATTTAATCAGCCCACATACATCTATGTGAAATAAATAAATAATTATATATATATATATATATATATATATATATACATACATATATATATATATATATATATATATATATATATACACACACACCGGTATATATATATATATATATATATATATATATATATGCACTTGATCGAAACAATTTAAAAAAAAATACACTCTTTTAGCCTCGGTAGGATGGAGATGCGATCTATACAGAACCCGTGTCGGGCCTTTTGCTACTGCATCTAGAAATGAACAGCTGAACTAAAGAGTCCACAAGGTGGCACCAAATATATTTGTAAAAGAGCATGGGGCTTGAGAAGGCTTCCTCACACTTCTAAAGACCACTTACCTTGGAATGCGCTATGGACAGGGTGTCCACCCAGACCCTCCAGCCTCCCCATTCATATTTGATGGCATGATACAGCAGTATCCTGAATATGTTGTAAACCATCTCTGTGATCTTCTGCTCCTCAGAGTTTTTGGGGTTAATGTATCCGAGAGAAAACATCCAGTCCTGCCACACGGAGCACTGCAGGAGGCACCTGGGATACAGAGGTGTATATACATATTATTTCTTCATATCCTGACATATTTATTTGTTTATTAAGGTGCATTTACATCATGTTTTGATCCGGCAGAAGAGGTTCAAAACCAGGGCTCAAGACCTGCAGGAACTCATGGGAACGGAGTTCCTGCCCTTTTTCCACAGCAGGAACGCAGTTCCCATTAGGAGGAGTCCTGCAGGACAAGCCCTTAAAGAGGAACTCCGCCCCTAGACATCTTATCCCGGGGGTCCTGCCACTGGGGACCCCAGCAATATTGGCTGCGGCACCCCAGACATCCGGAGCACGGAGTGAACTTCGCTCCGTGTCGAATGACTGGCAAAGGGGGCAGAAGCTTGTGACATCACGGCCGTCATGCCCCCTTCTATAGACTTACATTGAAGGGCTGTGGCCGTGACATCACGAACCTCCGGTGCTGCACCCAATGCTCTAAACGAATGCCGGGTGCAGGAAGAACACGGGGGTCCCCAGCGGCGGGACCACCGCAATCAGACATCTTATCCACAATCCTTTGGATAGGGAATAAGATGTCTAGGGGCGGAGTACCCCTTTAAGTGGAAATCTTGGGTGAGTTCACACACTTTTTTTTCCCAGGACTTGACCCCTGCTCAAAACCACCTGCCGAGGTATCCAATCCAACAATCCAATTTGGCCACCTAGTGACTCCAACTGTATCTGACTTTTGATCTGGACTGAAAACTGCAGAAGACCATGATTTTCAGTCCAGGCCAGAAGTCCGATACGGACGGAAAATGTACTGAACTAGGTGACTCACTTGGGGTCAATAGATTCATAGAGTATCGAGTGTAGAGGGAAACAGGTCCCGGCACAGGCGGTGGATTACACCTTCATTTTCAGTAAGAGGAGAGGCTGTACTGTATCACTCGGGGGTGCAGATGAAAAAATGTGTGACATTAGAATATGCATAAAGAAATTGATGCCGGCACTCACCCGTTGTGACTAGAGATGAGTGAACTTACAGTAAATTCAATTCGTCGCGAACTTCTCGGCTCGGCAGTTGATGACTTTTCCTGCGTAAATTAGTTCAGCCTTCAGGTGCTCCGGTGGGCTGGAAAAGGTGGATACAATCCTAGGAAAGAGCCTCCTAGGACTGTATCCACCTTTTCCAGCCCACCGGAGCACCGGAAAGCTGAACTAATTTATGCAGGATAAGTCATCAACTGCCGAGCCGATAAGTTCGTGACGAATCGAATTTACTGTAAGTTCGCTCATCTCTAGTTGTGACGAATAATCGTGGTGTCTTTATTGAAGAAATTCACGCAGTACAGTCATATGCAGGGAGAGGGAAAAGTGGAGCTCAGCCGAGCTCGTGTAGTAACGGTGCCGTTTGTGGGTTCTCCAGCTTGGTCCCTCATTTAACGGGTTTCATTGCAGTGTACTCTGACCACCCATACACCAATAAAGCAGAATAGTCTACTGCTTACTCAGGTTGTTTTTGCTACTCTAAAATCTTAAAGGGGTATTCCAGGCCAAAACTTTTTTTCATATATCAACAGGCTCCGGAAAGTTAAACAGATTTGTAAATTAGTTCTATTAAAAAATCTTAATCCTTCCAATAATTATTAGCTTCTGAAGTTGAGTTGTTGTTCTCTGTCTAACTGCTCTCTGATGACTCACGTCCCGGGAGCTGTGCAGTTCCTATGGGGATATTCTCCCATCATGCACAGCTCCCGGGACGTGACATCATCATTGAGCAGTTAGACAGAAAACTTCAGAAGCTAATAACTATTGGAAGGATTAAGATTTTTTAATAGAAGTAATTTACAAATCTGTTTAACTTTCCGGAGCCAGTTGATATATATATATATATATATATATTATATATATATATTAAAAAAAAAAAAGGTTTTGCCTGGAATACCCCTTTAATCCACTATTCTTTTACGACAACATTTATTCAGAAAAAAGGTGTAGACCAGTGTTTCCCAACCAGGGTGCCTCCAGCTGTTGCAAAACTACAACTCACAGCATGCCCGGACAGCCTTTGGCTGTCCGGGCATGCTGGGGGTTGTAGTTTTGCAACAGCTGGAGGCACCCTGGTTGGGAAACACTGGTGTAGACTATGCCGTCAGTGTTGCTGGACCAACTCTAATTCTGCACACAGCAATACCAGCCCTAGCAGCACACAGTATTTTGTTCTCATACCTCAAGATGAACACCGATCACACTGGTAAATAGAAGGCAATTACTACAGACACTGTTACATCGATTTCTGTGTCTGTTGAGGACAATTCCTACATGTAACCATTCTATTTCATTTCTACAGAGGCCATAGTTTAAAAGTAAAAGTGGGGTAGAGCAAAAAAGACAAAGAAAACACCAAAGCACTGCTATTTCTTCATAAAGAGGTTCCCTCTGGTGCCAAGGTTGACCATTTGCCACAGTAGATCTTCCCTTAAAGGGGTACTCCCATGGAAACCTTTTTTTTTTTTTTTTTTTTTAAATGAACTGGTGCCAGTTAAACAGATTTGTAAATCACTTCTATTAAAAAATCTTAATCCTTCCAGTACTTTTTAGGGGCTGTACAATAAAGAGAAATTCAAAAAAGAAATGCATTTCCTCTGATGTCATGACCACAGTGCTCTCTGATGACCTCTGCTGTCCATTTTAGGAACTGTCCAGAGCAGGAAAAAATTCCCATAGCAAACATATGCTGCTCTGGACAGTTCCTTAAATGGACCGCAGAGGTCAGCAGAGAGCACTGTGGTCATGACATCAGAGGAAATGCATTTCTTTTTTTGATTTCTCTTTAGTATACAGCCCCTAAAAAGTACTGGAAGGATTAAGATTTTTTTAATAGAAGCGATTTACAAATCAGTTTAACTTTCTGGCATCAGTTGATTTAAAAAATAAAAAAAATAAAAAAATATAAGTTTTCCACGGGAGTACCCCTTTAAGACTATGCAATGAGAGAACATTCAGACATTTCTGAGAAAATCCACTTCTCTTTATTAATATTTACCTAAAACTAAAGAGTACAGAACTGAAATCGGCATGTTACGACTGGGGGCCCTGTAATACATTTTTACATTAGGGCCAAGGAGAATCATGTTATATCTCTTAAATATAGACAGTGCAGAGTTTCTGTCCGATGTCCTGACTTATTTCATTTACTGAATAATTTATTTTTAATGAAAAAATAATTAAAGTTTCCTTGTCATTTAAACAAACCTTTGATGTGTCAAAACTTTTCATCAGACGGGGTCTGAAACTCCTACTGATCATTAGAATTAGTAGGGAGAAGCCAGTGTTTATGCACTTCACTCCCTGACCTACAGCAATCTCTGTCCAGCTTAACTAGATGGTCCCATTCTATAGGGCCGTCTAGTAAAGCCGGGGAGTCAAGCACTTAAAGGGGTACTCCGCCGCACACATCTTATCCCCTATCTATTGGATGTTAGATCGCTGGGGTCCCGCTGCTGGGGACCCCTGGGATCTCCGGGCCGGCACCCCTGTCATTCGGGTCATGGAGCGAACGTCGCTCCGTGCCCGATGACAGGCGATGTAGGCTTCCACACCCCTCCATTCGAGTCTATGGGAGGGGGCGTGACGGCTAGTACAGAGCCATCACACCCCCTCCCATAGACATGAATAGAGGGGGCGTGGCTTGACATCCTGAACATGGAAGCTGCAAACTTCCGTGTTCAGGACGCCACAGCTGCCGTCCCGGAGATCGCGGGGGTCCCACCGCTAGGGTCTACCATCTTATCCCTTATCCTTTTGATAGGGGATGAGATGTGTTCGGTGGAGATAATACAGGAAAATGTTAGAAAATACATAAAATAATCAAGAGCAACATCTTTCGAATGAATTAATTATTCACAACAGTATATAAGTGGTTCAAGACAGTTATTATACTTGTGAACAATATTGTAACAATTAAGGCATGAAGAACAGAACAGATTGGGACAACTAATCTTATTCCTATCTGGAATGCCTGCCTGACAGCCTGTAGGTCGCCTGTCCTAGTGACCTGGGCCTACACCTGAACCTCCTAGTAGACCCTAGGCTAGGTGGGGGATACCAAGCTTAGATATGGTGTACAGATATGATACAGACGGCAGGGACTAGCCCCTATAGAAGAGGGGTTAGAGTACAAACGCATAATTGTATCAAATATATCACAAAGGAACCAAAAACATGTGGTAGGTACAGGAGTAAAGCACTAAGCTCCACCGCTCCTTTCTCAGCAAATAATTTGCTACTTGCAAAACCACGGGGTGGTTTATATAGCCGTCTGCATCCGTGGTCTCAGCTACATTGGGAAGACCATCCGGGAATTAGAACGGAGGATCCTGGAGCATGTGGGAGACATCATCAACAACCGGGACAAACCAATTGCCAATTACATTAACATCATGCACAGGGGTAATCCAATGGTTTTCCAGTTCCAAGTCCTTGAGCTCATACGCCCCTCTCCAAGGAGAGGTGACATTGATAAAATCCTCACCCAGAAAGAAACACGTTGGATCTTTACTTTGGATACAGTACATCCCCAGGGCCTTAATGAGAACATTAACTTTACTAGCTTTATCTAAAACTATCCAATCAGCCATTTCAGCTTACGACTTTTATCAACCTACTCCTTAACCTTTCCTACCTTTACCTATTAGGTTACTACCCCTGGTTCTTGACTCCTCCCCATTACAGCTCCGTTTCCAATCCTATCCTCACGAACACCAATACATTACTCCCACAACCATGGGTTTGCTTTACTCCTGTACCTACCACATGTTTTTGGTTCCTTTGTGATATATTTGATACAATTATGCGTTTGTACTCTAACCCCCCTCTATAGGGGCTAGTCCCTGCCGTCTGTATCATATCTGTACACCATATCTAAGCTTGGTATCCCCCACCTAGCCTAGGGTCTACTAGGAGGTTCAGGTGTAGGCCCAGGTCACTAGGACAGGGGACCATCAGGCTGCCAGGCAGGCATTCCAGATAGGGATAAGATTAGTTGTCCCAATCTGTTCTGTTCTTCATGCCTTAATTATTACAATATTGTTCACGTGTATAATAACTGTCTTGAACCACTTATATACTGTTTAAATAATTCATTCGAAAGATGTTGTTCTTGATATTTTTTTTAATGGTTAGTGAGCCTCTCAGAACTGAGACCCGGATCCAATCAAAACTTTTGACAAGTCAAAAGTTTGGTTAAATGACAAAGACACGTAAAGACCATTTTCACGTACATACATTGTGCCAGTCCTATTGGAAATGCATAAATGAATTGACAAAAGGGTGTTACCATTTCTCTTTTAATTGGGACGTGTCCTTGCACAGTCTAACACCATCCAATAAGTACAGAGAGCCTGTAGGAACATACTGATAGAGGGTTATGGCATTACCCAGCTGACAATTTATTTATACATTTGTAGGATAGAATACTAGAGGAATGGACAAATATAGAGGTCCAACCTAAAATGCTTTTGAATTGTTATTTTATTGGTAACACAAATAATCAGGATCTCTTTTTGAATCGCATATTGTAATTGTCTCCTGAGACTTGTTCATGGCCACCTTCAGGTATAAGATTAGAGGACATAATGCAACAAACAAGACAACACTAGAACTCAAGCAGTCTACAAAGAAGAAAGGCAACCCACCTCCGATTCTCGCGACTGTTGCTAAAAAGCTTGATCATGTCAGAGAGGAACAGGCGTCTTACTTCCATCAAATCAGAACTTGGAGTGGAGTTTTTAAGCAGTGTGGCGACTACCTTCAAAATCACTGAACAGAAATTCACACAATTATTACAATACATTATATGTATAACTTATACAATTATAAGTTATGACATTGTATCATTCTAAAAAAAATTGATAAAAATAATAATATAAAGAAGAGCTTAAAGGGGCTGTATAGAGCTCTAAAACGTATCCTCAAGTGTGTAATCATGGGCGGCCTGACTGTTGTGATCCCCCGCTATTTCCAGAATCGCAGCCCCAGCTATGGGGGCACTAAAGATACACCTAGACTTTCTGTACTGTACAGGTGAGTTTTCAGGAGTGTCCTCCTTATCATCAGATATAGGATTACAGTGAAAGGTGATGCCAATATGTAGATAAGATGGGGTTAGGCCATTCACAATAGGCCAGTGGTGTCCAAACTGTGCGCCTCCAAATGCTGCAAAACTGCTACTGGCTGTTCAAGGTTTGTAACATTTGGAGGTCCACATATTGGAGACCACTGTAATAGGTGATGTACAGAGCTCCCCTCCTCCCCCTTACTGCACAATGACCTCTGCACAGGTCACAGAGCATGTCTAAGAAACTCTCTCATAGAAGTCAATGAGTCCCCTTCAGTATGCTGTTTCCAGGTAGCTGCTGTAATGTATATCTTATATATATCTTATGTATGTTTATGTTCTACCAAAAAAAGGGGGAACATTTTAACATGGAGAAGCTCATGCGACAGGTGGATACGCTGGATAACACACTTTGATGGGCACATATTTCTGGATCAGCTGAGCTTTTCTTACATGCAGTATTTTTATAAAGGCAATGGTAGGAAATGACACACAGAATGCAATTACAACAAAGTGACTTGGCTACGACTGGCGCGCCACTTTCTACCAGACAATAGTAATGCATGGTAAGTGGCTTCAGTATAATGAGGTCATGTCTGGGAACATCCAGTGCTTCTTACTTGGATTCTGAATTTTCACAGTAGAATCTGGTTCTGGGTGAGGCTTGTGAACAACTTGAGTGCAAACTTGTTCCGTCAATATCTGCAGGGGACATAAGAATTGCATCCTGTCATTAAGACTTTTCACACACGTCAGAGGATGGGACAATAGAACGTATTAATTCTGCTTAAGGCTGTAACACACAGAGTTTCCATATTACAATTGAACCATTATACATCTAGTACACACGAGATTTCTCATTATTTTCACAAACATCTAGCAAACTTTTCTTTCCAACTGTTATTTCTATTATCTATAACAATTCTTTTCCTGTAATGGTGGTAGGCAATCTACAATGCTGAGGACACATTCAATCTGTCCCAATTTCTGGCGGGAGCAATCATACAAGTACCGCTAGATAAATGGAAGACCCGAGAGATCTTGATCGTGGCTCTCGTAGGTGGAAGAATGAGATACAATCAGTTGTATTAAAGATTGCGTCTGACATCAGACATAAAGAAGTTATTATGAGGGCTTGTTTGGCATCATTAGGCTCTATATGTGGTCCTTTATTAATCCCTTGGTTGCCTTGGTCATCCAGAAGCAGGAAGATACATCAAAGGAATTCTCCCAAAAGCACCAGCAAAAAAAAAAAAAATTTTCCGCTGAAAATTATTGATGCTATTGTTATCTTTATATATTATATATATAGAAATATATCTATAAATAACAATAATAGCAGAACATGAAAGCGATCCTGCACTCACCGCAGCAATATAGGTCATCTGGCTCCTTCTCAGGACCTACAACAGACGGACAGGCAAGATTGGTGTGGGGCCCTCAGAGGCAACTGCCGGCGGTTTTGCGCAGCGTGGTGCCAGAAGAAGCCCACCACACTGCGCGAAACCACTGGCAGTTGCCTCGGAGTGCCCGACGCCAATCTTGCCTGTCCGTCTGTTGGAGGTCCTGAGAAGGAGCCGGATGACCTATACTGCTGCGGTGAGTGCAGGATTGCTTTCATGTTCTGCTATTATTGTTGTTTAAGTATGCTGTCTATTACTGTTCCTAGCACCACCTCTGGTTGTTTACCCCGAGTACCCGCAGTGCCGATCCAGGGTCCATAGAGTGGTACTGCTAGTGTATATAGTTTGCGGTGTCGCTCTGTTATCTACTTTGTGGTCTATAAAGATATCTATGTCAACCTATCTATCGCAATGTAAGTATGTATATATAATATACACACAGATATATTACCATTATGTTACCATTTGCATATATATTTATATACATATATAATTGCATCATTGGGGGCGGGGGGTATGGGTAAAGCTCTGGTCTGTGTGGTTAGCTCTACGCACATGCGCTAAGCCTGTCTGCAAAAGAAGCCCACCCTCTCATATATATGCATTAGAGGGGTCTGTGAGGTGTCGCTAAACGGAGGTAGTGTGTTGTACCTGCCCTATACTGCCGAGGGCTCGCAGGTTTGCTCATCTTGCAGAGCATTGTGACTGTGTTGTGTGAAATCATCAGTATCGGGTGACTATTTAAAGTCCAACAATGATATTTGTTGGATATCCATTTATTCCAACAATGATATTCCAAGCCCATCGCTGCCCCCCCCCCCCCCACCACCAATCCCCATGTTCCAAGTGTGTTTATACCAGGTTGCTGAGGGATCAATCCTCTAATCCAGTGTTTCCAAACCAAGGTGCCTCCAGCTGTTGCAAAACTACATTTTCCAACCAAAAGCAATTCAGGCCGGCTGGGAGTTGTAGTTTTGCAAAAGGTGGCGGTACCCTGGTTGGGAAAAACAGCTCTATTCGTTCCATTCATCATCGTTGAGCAAGCGTCGTTGGTAAAGGACCACCCACTATTTGCTTAGAGCATAGGGGTCTGACCGCGCGGACATAAGCAGTCTTATAGACGGCAATGTCTTCCAGTGGAATGCCACGCAAACACTTAACACGTTAATTCTCTGGGCTGGCGATGGACAGCATTAGAGATGAGCGAACTTACAGTAAATTCGATTCGTTACGAACTTCTCGGCTCGGCAGTTGATGACTTTTCCTGCATAAATTTGTTCAGCTTTCAGGTGCAGCTTTCATGGGCTGGAAAAGGTGGATACAGTCCTAAGAGACTCTTACCTAGGAATGTATCCACCTTTTCCAGCCCACCGGAGCACCTGAAGGCTGAACTAATTTACGCAGGATAAGTCATCAACTGCCGAGCCGAGAAGTTAGTGACGAATCGAATTTACTGTAAGTTCGCTCATCTATAGACAGCATCAATAACGCAGTGCGAACAGAGCAATAGGACTGAATTTCACATTACACTCTTCAAAATTGATCTTCAAAGTGCCTCGCTTTTATTCATATATTAGCATTTATGCACAATTTATCAAATGCTATTTTTATTCATTTATTTTAATTTTATTTGTTTTTTTTTTACAAAAGGGGCATATCTTAGCGCAAGTTAACGCCAGTCGGGAGCACACTAACATATCTGCAAACATATCTGAGGCAATCACCATACACCTTAGACCAGCAGGCCTCCAGCTGTTGCAAAACTACAACTCCCAGCATACCCGGACAGCCAAAGGCTGTCCGGGTATGCTGGGAGTTGTAGTTTTGCAACAACTAGAGGCACACTGATTGGGAAACCCTGCATTAGACAGGTTTATTGGTTTAGATTAAAATTTATTACACAGAGCGCCATTTAAATAAATTTGTCACAAGCACGCCAGCCATAAATGGCTCTTAACAACAGAATATATGTATTGCAATCAAAGAAAAAATATAGCCTGCACTCACCACACAGTATGGGTATCGCGGCCTCGGATTCAGGACCTCCTCGAATGGTGTGGGAGTAGCAGCCGCCGCTGACAGCGCTCAGAAATGGACACTGTCAGCGGCGGCTGCTACTCCCACACCATTCGAGGAGGTCCGGAATCCGAGGCCGCGATACCCGTACTGTACGGTGAGTGCAGGCTATATTTTTCTTTGATTGTACTATATACTGAAATCGACTCTTTGTCCTAGCACCGCCGCGGGTTTTTTGTACTCAGACTCCCATAGCTGCCCTTGGTCCATTGGTAGTGGATTCAGATATAAGTTGCTGGTGCCGCTGATTTTTCTGTTCTTTGGAGAAGTGAATATATGTATTAAATGATACATTTCCCATTTTATCTTTTTAAGTAAAAAAAGAAAAAGAAAAAAACAGATAGCTCTACTGTCGTCGCCAAAGGTGTATAGATAAAAGCTATATAAAAGAAATCGAGTGCCTGGGATGTAAATGTTACACCAGTAGGCAACGATGGAACATGACCCTGTTGCTGGATTATAATTTTTAGGATGGTCACTGTGGATTAGGGACAATTTGTCAGTACCGAAAAGAACCAAGCTTGAACTGATTGCAAATTATTACTTACAATCCTAAAATTGTGTTTGGCCTTCGACGCTACTCGGGGATTATGCATAGCAGATAGAAGGACCTGTCTTCACAGGTTTTAATCAACACCACTTTGTAAGGGCAAAAGCAAGCGTCGGCTTCTCTGCGGTAAAGAATCTGACACTGAATCAAGTAGGCATTAAACGCTGCCGCTAATATCCTAACACGTATGCCTTAGAGAGAAAAAGAACAAAAAAAAGAAAAAACTTGTGAAGTTTTAAAGGTCATGAGCATCACGTTGCATAAATGCTGCAGAGAGAGCCACTTTCTTAACAAATAGCTGAAGACAAGGAGTACCGTATTATGGAGGAGCTTAGAAGTGTCAAATGTAACCTTAAAGCAAATACAGTTCTGCAATGTCGGGATTTGCTTCTTGAGACTTAACTCCTTCACTACAACCAGGGCTCAATTCCTGCAGGAACGCATGGGAACGGAGTTTCTGCACTTTTTTTTTACAGCAGGAACACTGGGGGAGATTTATCAAAACCTGTGCAAATGAAAAGTTGCCTAGTTGCCCATAGCAACCAATCAGATTGCTTCTTTCACTTTTAACAAGGCCACTGAAAAATGAAAGAAGCGATCTGATTGGTTGCTATGGGCAACTGGGAAACTTTTCCTCTGGACAGGTTTTGATAAATCTCCCCCACTGTTCCCGTTAGTAGGAGTCCTGCAGGACCGGCTCTTGAGCGGAAAACTTGGGTGAGTTCCCACACTTTTTTTTCCTCAGGACTACAACCAAAATCTATCTAGCTTTGTACATGTGGATCAAAATGAACTTCTAGAGCCCCCTAAATTCTCTCCAAGGTTGTGAGAACGTGTCATTCTCAAAGTGGGAAGACAAAGTCATCCTTGTTGCGGACCAGCTGATTCACTCCGACGAAAACCAGTGGTTGTTGCCATTAAAGGTTCTGTCTTCATTTTCACCTCACACTTTCTCCAGGTCTCGTAGGTGCTCACTTACTGCAAAGACAGATGACATGACCAATCTTGTCAGGCATCCCCTAATACTTTTGAGGCTTTTGTTGGCAGCGCTCCTTGCAAGGTTTCTCTTTCTATCATGTAGTGAAAGTACAAAATGGGTGGGAGCGTATCAAACAAGATCCCGACTTACGTAAGATTGGATACAACTGGGACCAGGTAAGTGGCAGCGTACTCAATGAAGTATGGTGGGAAACTTTTATTAAATTATTGCAGCACACGTATTATGGATTCAATTTCCCAATCTCACCTTCATTTCCGGGTATGATTGACATTCTGCCCAAAGTGTGTAATGCCAGAAACACATAAGTTGTGGCAGTGCCGTAGTGTCCAAGTCTTTTGGCAGGTCTCAAGTTTTATGAAGACTGATAGAACCTAAGGTCCTTTTGTCCCAATACCTCAGAGCAGTGACTCCAGATGAGCCCACCACTCGCGGCTGTTCCATGCTGCTTTGTTGGTGGCAAAGAGTGTCCTGATAAGGTACCACATATTCTGGCCATATATATTGGACCACATATTCTGGCCATATCATGGGTGAGCTCAAGCTCTTTATGGGAGTGGACAGATAGGATGTAATTAGAAATGTGGAGCACAATATCAATAGCACATTCAATTTCATGGAGCATAGAGCCTGCCAAGTCCACAAGGTGCTACAGGTGGTGCACAAGGTTCCCTAGCTACCCTGGTGAGTTGCACCTCCATTCTGTTATTGCTTGGCTGGATGGACGGATGTCTTTTCCAGCCATAAATACAGTATTACTGTTGCTAATTTATGTTATGAGGACTAGTCAATAAACGGGGCCACTGGTGTTGGCACAAGTATTACGTAATTACACATTTGGTTTGTGTGTGGTAAAAGATTCTACTTGGCACACAGATCTATGGGCACAGTTTCTGGAAGAAGACACCACTGTATAGCTTGGGGCTATTATGGACATGAAGAACAGAGTGGGGAATACTAGTAAACTAACATAAGAGATTTCCAAAGTAGCTCAGTGTTCCTATCCAGTTATATACAAGGAGTTGGATAAAGCCGTAGTAACAGGGAAGCACAGGAGCCAGGGCAGCACTTTCTCTGGCTGTCCGGCTTTATCAGGACTGGGGAGATTAACCGCTATGGATGTAATTATTGAGATTAATGTCACCAATTTCTCCTCCTGTCATATACTTTGTAATTGTTACAGACGTATCTGTTCTCAGTCAAACTGGTTTCTGAGCACTTTGTGTGCATTTGACTAAACCAGTATCCAATTTAATCACGCAGGCGGCACTACAGGAGCTTTTAGGAGCACATTAGTGATCTGTGATCCATCTAGAAAATGGAGGCTTGTGGTAAGGAGAGCGGAGAGGAAGGCAAAATAATATCCTGGGAAAATGCCAAGAATAGCTGAATAGTTTTACATACGGTAGGTCAGGAGGAGTAGTGTGACCACCACAAGCGTATAAACTGGAAATCAGCGTGATGAGCAAATGTTGTCACAAGATACTCATGGAGATCCATAAAATGAAATGGTGCTCGGACCCAACAAATAGGTTCCATATATCTATACAGTATCTCCCATAAGTGAGTCCACCCCGCACATTATATACAGTATCTCCCATAAGTGAGTCCACCCCTCACATTATATACAGTATATACCATAAGTGAGTCCACCCCTCACATTATATACAGTATCTCCCATAAGTGAGTCCACCCCTCACATTATATATACAGTATCTCCCATAAGTGATTCCACCCCTCACATTATATACAGTATCTCCCATAAGTGAGTCCCCCCTCACATTATATACAGTATCTCCCATAAGTGAGTCCACCCCTCACATTATATACAGTATTTCCCATAAGTGAGTCCACCCCTCACATTATATATACAATATATCCCATAAGTGAGTCCACCCCTCACTATATATATATATATATATATATATATATATATATATATATATATACACAGTATCTCCCATAAGTGATTCCACCCCTCACATTATATATACAGTATTTCCCATAAGTGAGTCCACCCCTCACATTATATATACAGTATCTCCCATAAGTGAGTCCATTCCTCACATTATATACAGTATCTCCCATAAGTGAGTCCACCCCTCACATTATATATACAGTATCTCCCATAAGTAAGTCCACCCCTCACATTATATATACAGTATCTCCCATAAGTGAGTCCACCCCTCACATTATATACAGTATCTCCTATAAGTGAGTCCACCCCTCACATTATATATACAGTATCTCCCATAAGTGACTCCACCCATCACATTATATATACAGTATCTCCCATAAGTGACTCCACCCCTCACATTATATATATACAGTATCTCCCATAAGTGAGTCCACCCCTCACATTATATATACAGTATCTCCCATTAGTGAGTCCACCCCTCACATTATATATACAGTATCTCCCATAAGTGAGTCCACCCCTCACATTATATATACAGTATCTCCCATAAGTGAGTCCACCCCTCACATTATATACAGTATCTCCCATAAGTGAGTCCACCCCTCACATTATATACAGTATCTCCCATAAGTGAGTCCACCCCTCACATTATATACAGTATTTCCCATAAGTGAGTCCACCTCTCACATTATATATACAGCATCTCCCATAAGTGAGTCCACCCCTCACATTATATATACAGTATCTCCCATAAGTGAGTCCACCCCTCACATTATATATACAGTATCTCCCATAAGTGAGTCCACCCCTCACATTATATACAGTATCTCCCATAAGTGAGTCCACCCCTCACATTATATACAGTATCTCCCATAAGTGAGTCCACCCCTCACATTATATACAGTATCTCCCATAAGTGAGTCCACCCCTCACATTATATACAGTATTTCCCATAAGTGAGTCCACCCCTCACATTATATATACAGTATCTCCCATAAGTGAGTTCACCCCTCACATTATATATACAGTATCTCCCATAAGTGAGTCCACCCCTCACATTATATATACAGTATCTCCCATAAGTGAGTCCACCCCTCACATTATATATACAGTATCTCCCATAAGTGAGTCCACCTCTCACATTATATATACAGTATCTCCCATAAGTGACTCCACTCCTCACATTATATACAGTATCTCCCATAAGTGACTCCACCCCTCACATTATATATACAGTATCTTCCATAAGTGAGCCCACCCCTCACATTATATATACAGTATATCCCATAAGTGAGTCCACCCCTCACATTATATACAGTAACTCCCATAAGTGAGTCCACCCCTCACATTATATATACAGTATCTCCCATAAGTGAGTCCACCCCTCACATTATATACAGTATCTCCCATAAGTGAGTCCACCCCTCACATTATATATACAGTATCTCCCATAAGTGAGTCCACCCCTCACATTATATATACAGTATCTCCCATAAGTGAGCCCACCCCTCACATTATATATACAGCATCTCCCATAAGTGAGTCCACCCCTCACATTATATATACAGTATCTCCCATAAGTGAGTTCACCCCTCACATTATATATACAGTATCTCCCATAAGTGAGTCCACCCCTCACATTATATATACAGTATCTCCCATAAGTGAGTCCACCCCTCACATTATATATACAGTATCTCCCATAAGTGAGTCCACCCCTCACATTATATATACAGTATCTCCCATAAGTGAGTCCACCCCTCACATTATATATACAGTATCTCCCATAAGTGAGTCCACCCCTCACATTATATACAGTATCTCCCATAAGTGAGTCCATCCCTCACATTATATATACAGTATCTCCCATAAGTGACTCCACCCCTCACATTATATACAGTCTCTCCCATAAGTGACTCCACCCCTCACATTATATATACAGTATCTCCCATAAGTGAGTCCACCCCTCACATTATATATACAGTATCTCCCATAAGTGAGTCCACCCCTCACATTATATATACAGTATCTCCCATAAGTGAGTCCACCCCTCACATTATATATACAGTATCTCCCATAAGTGAGTCCACCCCTCACATTATATACAGTATCTCCCATAAGTGAGTCCACCCCTCACATTATATATACAGTATCTCCCATAAGTGAGTCCACCCCTCACATTATATATACAGTATTTCCCATAAGTGAGTCCACCCCTCACATTATATATACAGTATTTCCCATAAGTGAGTCCACCCCTCACATTATATATACAGTATCTCCCATAAGTGAGTCCACCTCTCACATTATATATACAGTATCTCCCATAAGTGAGTTCACCCCTCACATTATATATACAGTATCTCCCATAAGTGAGTCCACCCCTCACATTATATACAGTATCTCCCATAAGTGAGTCCACCCCTCACATTATATATACAGTATCTCCCATAAGTGAGTCCACCCCTCACATTATATATACAGTATCTCCCATAAGTGAGTCCACCCCTCACATTATATATACAGTATCTCCCATAAGTGAGTCCACCCCTCACATTATATACAGTATCTCCCATAAGTGAGTCCACCCCTCACATTATATATACAGTATCTCCCATAAGTGAGTCCACCCCTCACATTATATACAGTATCTCCCATAAGTGAGTCCACCCCTCACATTATATATACAGTATCTCCCATAAGTGAGTCCACCCCTCACATTATATATACAGTATCTCCCATAAGTGAGTCCACCCCTCACATTATACACAGTATCTCCCATAAGTGAGTCCACCCCTCACATTATATATACAGTATCTCCCATAAGTGAGTCCACCCCTCACATTATATACAGTATCTCCCATAAGTGAGTCCACCCCTCACATTATATATACAGTATCTCCCATAAGTGAGTCCACCCCTCACATTATATACAGTATCTCCCATAAGTGAGTCCACCCCTCACATTATATATACAGTATCTCCCATAAGTGAGTCCACCCCTCACATTATATATACAGTATCTCCCATAAGTGAGTCCACCCCTCACATTATATACAGTATCTCCCATAAGTGACTCCACCCCTCACATTATATACAGTATCTCCCATAAGTGAGTCCACCCCTCACATTATATACAGTATCTCCCATAAGTGAGTAATTTCAAACATGGTGAGATAAGAGCAGGCAGTGGTTATTAGTGGGGGTCAGACGCTGTCACCACCATAGCAGTGATGGTTATTTTTAAATCCAGCCTGAGCACAAACTTTTTTTGTAGAAGAGAATGGAGAAGACATTAAGTAAATTCCAGTTTTCATGATGCATCAAGTGACTTTTTTGGATAACATAATTCTACGACTGGCCAGACACATTAGACATTTGGATACCCCTTCCTACCAATGCAGGCAAATATAATTACAATATAATACAATACCATTGTTAGTCAAATGTCAAAAGACTGCAGTGTTTGCACATTGTTATGTGTACCATGTCTGCTGATCTTCTGATGTTCCCAGCTCTGCGACCGATCATTGAAATTCAATATGAAATGATGTAACCTGAACTTTTAAGGACATGGACTGTCTCGCTTTTTTATTAGCTCAGTCACACTCTTTCGGAAGATTAGTATCTGTGCACAATAATACTGTGGCTAATAGGGTTTCCAGGTATCAGCTCCATTTAACTCAGCAGCCATATGTATTTACAACACAGGTATGTCTTATTATATTATAAAGTAGATTAATAGACATACATTCTATAGGAATTAGGACCTTTAGGACTCTTAAAATGCAAGGGCCTAGTTTTACTTGGCCCTACCTAGATGGATGGTATGAAGTTGAGTTTTCAACCAAAGGCATTGAACCTATAAGAGTCTGTTTGGAATTAATGGGCCAACAAGATGGGATGTTTTTGGGATGGGATGATCTAGATCCACATCAAGAAGGTGAACGCCATTTAGTTTTTTGATGAAACCCCCTTCACATTAAAAATAATTAGTTTACTCATTTAAAAACAAAGATTAGGATAAAAAGAAAAACAAGTCTTGTTTTTATTTTTATTTTTTTTCACTTGTTCACTTGTAGCTGCACTGTATAGATGGTAATGAACTGAAGTGAACAGTGCAATAGGTGCAATAGACAGTGCAGAACAAACAATGATCCAGCACTTGGAAAACGAAATAGCTTTATTGAAGGTCACTGGACACGGATAAAACCAACCATATCATCAGATGCGTTTTGAGTGCATGCGCTCTTTGAAGAAGAGCGCATGCGCTTGAAACGCATTTGATGATATGGTTGGTTTTATCCATGTCCAGTGACCTTCAATAAAGCTATTTAGTTTTGCAAGTGCTGGATCATTCGAAGAAGAGCGCATGCGCTCGAAACACGTCTGGTGATATGGTTGGTTTTATCAGTGTCCAGTGACCTTCAATAAAGCTATTTCGTTTTGCAAGTGCTGGATCATCGTCTTCGAAGAAGAGCGCATGCGCTCGAAACGCGTCCGGTGATATGGTTGGTTTTATCCGTGTCCAGTGACCTTCAATAAAGCTATTTCGTTTTGCAAGTGCTGGATCATCGTTTGTTTGTTCTGCATTGGAATGTCCTGCCGGGCAGAGACCCGAGCACTGCTACGCGGTAGTGAGCTGGAGCACCTTTGTTTGTTGTTTGCAATAGACAGTACAGTAGGGGGAGGAAGAACAGATAGATGCACTTGATAGGGTTAGGTAAAACAGGAAATCTAGAACAAAAACATTCAAATAACGCCATTACATGCCATAAATCTAGATTATGAGTCGTGGATGATCCTTTTTTTCCACCTTATAAATACTGTGGGGCATATTTATTAGGCAAATTTTATCACAAACACACCACATGTATCATTTGTTTTAAGCACTTTGTAAAGACTTTGGCTCCTTGCCTAAAAACAAACATGGTTTATTGAGAAAGGGGTATGGCTTAAATGTGACACGGTGCACCAACAATGCACTAAAATTTGGCACATGATCCTGGCATAAAGAAAGCCAACAGCCTGAGCCACTGAGATAAATTACGCAAACATTGTGGCCCAGATTTATCATAGAATGTCTACAGTAGAGCTATTTTCCCACGTTTATTTGAGTGGTGGGTTTGACTAGCCTGTATCTTATTTATCAAGATGGTGCAGCAGGATGATGAATTTTGCGCAGCTCTACTGTGGTAGGAAAAGCTCTACCACATACACTTTTTCTAGATACTTGTGGGGGAGGGAAGTAGACACTTTCCAGGGTCCTGAATTTGGCAGGTTAGGTGTTTTTATTTACTTCCACAGAGCTGCCGGGACATTTTTACTTGCATTTTAGACGCTACAATCAAATTTGATTGCGATGTCTAAGGGGTTAAAGCCAGGCATCACCGTGATCGGTGATGTCTGGCATTAGAGATGGGTCCTGGTGGTAGATAGCTACCAGGACCGCCCAGCTATGACCTGCGCTCAGCTCCTGATCGTGTGTCATAGTAGGGGAGTGGGACGCTGTCGTCCACAAGAGGTTAAAGGTTGAATTGTGGAAGGTAGAAGTGATTCTCACGTCTACTGGTTGGTGGTGTAGCTTTGCGCCTAAAAAAGTACCTTTGCGTACAAAATAGCAACTTTTGACAAAAGTCGCAAATGATAAATACGTGACCACTGCATGGTCAAAAAGAAAAAGTTCTATGGGTAGTGAAAAAGAGTAAAACTCTCTGTATCAAAAAACGCATAAAAGTCTCAAAATATGCTGCTTGCGCCTGAACTGCGCCAAAACATGCCAAAAAAATGCTCTAAAAGCAATGATAAATCTCCCCCTGTGTGTCTAAGTTTGCACTTTCTGAAAATAAGACAATTTTAGCAAATTCTCCCCTATTTCTATAAAACAATGCACACATGTAGCGGAGTTTCAGAACTGTCCATTGTATGCGTAGTAGAAAGAAAAAAGAATTCGCTCTCTGTTGGCTATTAGACTCTCTATGCCAGCTTGGCAGACTCTCACAAGTAGACACACCTCCTCAGAACAGTATATGGAAAATACTGTCTGTCAGACTGGCTTTATATTCTGTCAGTGTTAGATACGGCAACAAAAAAGAGTGTAGGGGGGTTACATATTAGCTGAAAGTATTAAAGGGGTACTCCACTGGAAATATATATATATATTTTTTAATCAACTGGTGCCAGGAAGTTAAACCGATTTGTAAATTACTTCTATTAAAAAATCTTAAAGGGGTATTCCAGGAAAAAACTTTTTTATATATATCAACTGGCTCCAGAAAGTTAAACAGATTTGTAAATTACTTCTATTAAAAAATCTTTATCCTTTCAGTACTTATGAGCGTCTGAAGTTAAGTTTGTCCTTTTCTGTCTAAATCCTCTCTGATGACACCTGTTTCGGGAAACGGACAGTTTACAAAAGGTTTGCTATGGGGATTTGCTTCTAAACTGGGCGTTTCCCGAGACAGGTGTCATCAGAGAGGATTTAGACAGAAAAGAACAACCTTAACTTCAAAGGCTCATAAGTACTGAAAGGATTAAGATTTTTTAATAGAAGTAATTTACAAATCTGTTTAACTTTCTGGAGCTAGTTGATATATATATATATATAAAAAAAAGTTTTTTTCCTGGAATACCCCTTTAATCCTTCCAGTACTTATAAGCTACTGCATGATCCACAGGAAGTTCTTTTCTTTTTGAATTTCCTTTCTTCCTGACCTGAGTGCTCTCTGCTGACACCTCTGTCTGTTTTTGGAACTATCCAGAGTAGGAGCAAATCCCCATAGCAAACCTACCCGGCTCTGGACAGTTCCTAAAATGGACAGAGGTGTCAGCAGAGAGCACTGTGGTCAGACAGAAAGGAAATTCAAAAAGAAAAGAACTTCCTGTGGATCATGCAGCAACTGATAAATACTTCCAGTGAAGTACCCCTTTAAGGGAAAAACACTGGAGGGTAGCTAAGACAGGCTTTAGATAAGGTGGAGAACACACAAAGGACAGGTATAGGAGAGAATCTCAATTGATTTGTACAAGTCTAGAGAGAAAGCAGAGCACACACAGCAAACAGTAGAGGCTGTAGAAGAGAAACTAAGCAAAAAAACATTTTTTTTTTATAATGACCTATGGAAAAAAACTTTTTATGCACCATGTACAAAGCATAAAAAAAATGTTTTTTGAAAAGGCGTCCATAGCATTCAAAGGGCAAGTAAAGTGCTGAACTACTGAAAGAAGATTAATAAAGATCACAAGATCAGTCACACAGCTCCGGACTGCTTCCTCTCTGTAATTATATTACAGTGCTAGATAATGGATCATAAAGGATTTGCATAACATAAGGAAGGAAGATAATGAGATTGCCTGCGATATAAACAAAGCACAGATAGGACATAAAGATAAAGCACTGGTGCCATCGCTCTTTAACAATGACGCCACGGAAGAAAAACTATAAACATCTGCAGCAGATACCCGCAGTGTACGTATCGAGAGGTACAAACAACCAGACAAAGGGGGACGGCGAACAAATGATATGGGGTAATGGTCAATTCATGGATGTGGTAAAACCTCTCGAATAAAATTGTGTCCTATGGAACACATCAATGAGCTCTAAGACCTTTTATCCCTGTGGAAAACTAATGATGACAGCACAGACAAAGCAATCAAAATGTACACAGTTTAGACCAGTGTTTCCCAACCAGGGTGCCTCCAGCTGTTGCAACACTACAAAAATCTTAATTGGGTATTTCTGGAAAAAACTTTTTTATATATATCAACTGGCTCCAGAAAGTTTAACAGATTAGTAAATTACTTCTATTAAAAAATCTTAATCCTTTCAATACTTATGAGCATCTGAAGTTAAGGTTGTTCTTTTCTGTCTAAATCCTCTCTGATGACACGTGTCTCGGGAAACGCCCAGTTTAGAAGAGGTTTGCTATGGGGATTTGCTTCTAAACTGGGCATTTCCCGAGACAGGTGTCATCAGAGAGGATTTAGACAGAAAAGAACAACCCTAACTTCAGAAGCTCATAAGTACTGAAAGGATTAAGATTTTTTAATAGAAGTAATTTACAAATCTGTTTAACTTTCTGGAGCCAGTTGATATATAAATAAAAGTTTTTTCCTGCATAACCCCTTTAATCCTTCCAGTACTTATAAGCTGCTGCATGATCCACAGGAAGTTCTTTTGTTTTTGAATTTCCTTTCTACCTGACCACAGTGCTCTCTGCTGACACCTCTGTCCATTTTAGGAACTATCCAGAGTAGGAGCACATCCCCATAGCAAACCTATCCTGCTCTGGGCAGTTCATAAAATGGACATAGGTGTCAGCAGAGAGCACTGTGGTCAGACAGAAAGGAAATTTAAAAAGATAAGAACTTCCTGTGGATCATGCAGCAGCTGATAAGTACTGGAAGGATTAAGATTTTTTTTATAGAAGACATTTACAAACCTATTTAACTTTCTGGCACTGTCCGGCATGCTGGGAGTTGTAGTTTTGCAACAGCTGGAGGCACCCTGGTTGGGAAACACTGCTTTAGACAATGCACAAGTATGGTTAACACCGCCATCTAATCAACAGCAATTATCCCGTACACTTGTATTGTGAGGTTATAAGTACAGGAATTGAGATTCCAGCTTAGAGGAATAAAGAAAGGGTAAATCTTCCCAATTATAATTGAATGATATGTGGGCACCAACAAGTCATGATGATTCACCACGACAGCTTTATAGAAATGTCATTGCTTTGATGAAAGGTTGAAATGGCGAGCCCAAGTACATTGGGTGTAGGGACCTGACTTTTCTCTTCAAATGTAAAATATACTATGTGAGGAGAGGAATCATTGCACGGACCCCCGGAGAGAAACTAAGGCTCAGTATGGTGTCTCTGTCCCCCAACAAAGTAACAGAAATGACTGTAAGCCGACATAAAACCACGGATTCATCATTCATCATTCAGCAGCCCGATGAGCAGCCTGTCGCACCGCAGCATTGATACTGTTGCATGGTGTTGCATGATGCAAAGTAAGGCTGCACTCACACCACGTTTTTGTAATACAGTTCCTGTATATGTTTTCTATGTGAAAACCGTATGCATTGACTCTCTATTGAAAACCGTATGCATTGACTCTCTATTGAAAACCGTATGCATTGACTCTTCATTGAAAACCGTATGCATTGACTCTCTATTGAAAACCGTATGCATTGACTCTCTATGTGAAAACCGTATGCATTGACTCTTCATTGAAAACCGTATGCATTGACTCTCTATTGAAAACCGTATGCATTGACTCTCTATTGAAAACCGTATGCATTGACTCTCTATTGAAAACCGTAAGCATTGACTCTCTATTGCAAACCGTAAGCATTGACTCTCTATTGAAAACCGTATGCATTGACTCTCTATTGAAAACCGTAAGCATTGACTCTCTATTGCAAACCGTAAGCATTGACTCTCTATTGAAAACCGTATGCATTGACTCTCTATTGAAAACCGTAAGCATTGACTCTCTATTGAAAACCGTATGCATTGACTCTCTATTGAAAACCGTAAGCATTGACTCTCCATTGAAAACCGTATGCATTGACTCTCTATTGAAAACCGTATGCATTGACTCTCTATTGAAAACCGTATGCATTGACTCTCTATTGAAAACTGTATGCCAACAGATGCATCTGGTTGTGTCCGTTTTGCATCCTGTATGGTTTTGTCCGTTTTTTTTCCGTACCCAAAACCGTAGCCTACCAATGTTTTTGGTCCAGGTGAAAAACTGTATTAAACCGTATACTTTTTTTTAATTTTTTTTTTAACATGGGCTCAGTATGGGAACCGTACAGAACTGTATGTGTATAAGGTTCAATCCGGTTTTCACCATACGGTACACATATGAGATGCCTGAACAACCTGTCTCATAAGATTACACATTATATTAAAGGAGAACTCCCATTCATAAAAACTTTTCGCCTATCCATAGGCAATAAGTGTCAGATCACAAGGGTCCGACCCCTGGGACCCCCTGCGATCACCTGAACGGCGCCCCGGCTCTCCTCTTGAATGGGGCTTGTCGACCACAGCACAAAGCTGCAGCAAACATGGCCCCTCCATGCAGCTCTATGGGAGAGCTGGAGTGCTGCACTCGGCAATCTCCGCTTCTGCCATAAAGCTGCACGGAGGGGCATGTGGGACGCAGCTTTGTGCCGTGGCGGACACCGCTCTTTTCATGCAGAGAGCCGGAGCAGTGTGGGAGAATGCGGGGGTCAGATCCCCTGCAATCTGACACTTATCCCCTATCCTTAGAATAGGGGATACGTTTTTATAAACAGGAGTTCTTCTTTAATTTAAAGGAGTAACCTCATAAGATATTTAACGGCACCCAGATATAACAATTTTTTTTTTCAACAAAGGACCTGGTAACAATTTACTGAAGAAAGTAATCTAGACGTTTCGCACCTCATAGAGCGTATTGTACGTTGTCACTGTCACTGTATTAGTATGCAGCATCAGTCTCTCTCCGAGTAACGTGAAGAGGCTGTGAGTGTGCATGATTTCAACTTTCCGTCTAAAAATAAATAGATAAAAAGAAAGCGTTAAGTGTCAGCAATTCTCAAATTCTTATTGTTAAGTAGTACAGTGTTTACACAAAATAAACTGAAATAAACTGAAGCAGAGAATAGGGAGGACTCTAGATGACAATACAGGTCAGACAGGAGGAAGTACAGCACAAAACTGTTGACCGTCAAGCTATGGCGATACAGAAATAACCGCGACTTACTACGCTTCACAGCGTACGGGGAGGACACTGCAACGGATAGAGAAGGACACATCGCTGCAACACTTACTTGTGGCCTAGGTGCTTCAGAAAATATCCAAGGACTTTCAGGGCCTGCACTCGGATACTTTCACTTTTAGAGGCGAGTAGCTTATAAATGACCCTGAAGAAAGACAAACATGAGAATTTACCATGAAATTTCATTACAGAAAATAAATTATTAAAATTACTGAAACAAAACATTTTTATATTAAGCATTTTTTTTATGTGGTTACATTTGCCCCATGTCACTTTCTATATTGAAATACTTTTAATATTTATGAGCCCTGCTTGTCCTCAGTGTACAGAGCCCTGCTTGTCCTCAGTGTACAGAGCCCTGCTTGTCCTCAGTGTACACAGCCCTGCTTGTCCTCAGTGTACAGAGCCCTGCTTGTCCTCAGTGTACAGAGCCCTGCTTGTCCTCAGTGTACACAGCCCTGCTTGTCCTCAGTGTACACAGCCCTGCTTGTCCTCAGTGTACAGAGCCCTGTTGTCCTCAGTGTACACAGCCCTGCTTGTCCTCAGTGTACAGAGCACCGCTTGTACTGAGTGTACAGAGCCCTGCTTGTCCTCAGTGTACAGAGCCCTGTTGTCCTCAGTGTACAGAGCCCCGCTTGTCCTCAATGTACAGAGCCCCGCTTGTCCTCAATGTACAGAGCCCCGCTTGTCCTCAGTGTACAGAGCCCTGCTTGTCCTCAGTGTACACAGCCCTGCTTGTCCTCAGTGTACAGAGCCCTGCTTGTCCTCAGTGTACAGAGCCCTGTTCGTCCTCAATGTACAGAGCCCCGCTCTTCCTCAGTGTACAGAGCCCCGCTTGTCCTCAGTGTACAGAGCCCCGCTTGTCCTCAGTGTACACAGCCCCGCTTGTCCTCAGTGTACACAGCCCCGCTTGTCCTCAGTGTACAGAGCCCTGTTGTCCTCAGTGTACAGAGCCCTGCTAGTCCTCAGTGTACAGAGCCCCGCTTGTCCTCAGTGTACAGAGCCCTGTTGTCCTCAGTGTACAGAGCCCCGCTTGTCCTCAATGTACAGAGCCCTGCTTGTCCTCAGTGTACAGAGCCCTGCTTGTCCTCAGTGTACACAGCCCTGCTTGTCCTCAGTGTACACAGCCCTGCTTGTCCTCAGTGTACAGAGCCCCGCTTGTCCTCAGTGTACAGAGCCCCGCTTGTCCTCAGTGTACAGAGCCCCGCTTGTACTCAGTGTACAGAGCCCCGCTTGTACTCAGTGTACAGAGCCCTGTTGTCCTCAGTGTACAGAGCCCTGCTTGTCCTCAGTGTACAGAGCCCCGCTTGTCCTCAGTGTACAGAGCCCCGCTAGTCCTCAGTGTACAGAGCCCTGCTAGTCCTCAGTGTACAGAGCCCTGCTTGTCCTCAGTGTACAGAGCCCTGCTTGTCCTCACTGTACAGAGCCCTGTTTGTCCTCAATGTACAGAGCCCCGCTTGTCCTCAGTGTACAGAGCCCCGCTTGTCCTCAGTGTACAGAGCCCCGCTTGTCCTCAGTGTACAGAGCCCCGCTTGTCCTCAGTGTACAGAGCCCCGCTTGTCCTCAGTGTACAGAGCCCTGCTTGTCCTCAGTGTACAGAGCCCTGCTTGTCCTCAGTGTACAGAGCCCTGCTTGTCCTCAATGTACAGGGCCCTGCTTGTCCTCAGTGTACAGGGCCCCGCTTGTCCTCACTGTACAGAGCCCCACTTGTGCTCAATGTACAGAGCCCTGCTTGTCCTCAGTGTACAGAACCCTGCTTGTCCTCAGTGTACAGAGCGCTGCTTGTCCTCACTGTACAGAGCCCTGCTTGTCCTCAGTGCACAGAACCCTGCTTGTCCTCACTGTACACAGCCCTGCTTGTCCTCACAGTACAGAGCCCTGCCCACACTTCCTGTATTTTGTCTCTGCTGCAGGGACAAGCCAGGATTTTTTCACCCAAAAATATAAACATTTTTTAACCAATGTATATTCCAAATATACATGTAATGTTACTATCTACATTATAAAAAAAGTTTTTGCAAATGAGAGGTACACTTTAAGCAACCTTAGCCTTAGAGGTTATACAAACTGGGAGTCATATTAAAAAAAGAGCCACAGTGACAGCTCCAAGAATAACAGGGTGAACGTCACTTCTAGAAGAACAGGCCTACACAATTATATGATACAAAACTTCCTAAATCTGTTATCATGCATGCAAATCTTTCTATTTGTTTATCCAGTGAGCCGCTAACATGTATTGTTTGTATATTTAGATTGCTTTCCGCAGAACCCTGATAATGGGGTTACAGTGAGCAGCGAAATTCCTCCAACAAATAATTATCTTGATCCACTACAAGAAATAATCAACAACAACCCAGCGCTGTTCTACAGGACCAGCGCAACAATCCTGACTTTGTCCTACAGAAATTAAACAGACAGAGGTCTATTGTCCCTGAGATTAGTGTTAGCATTTCAGCAAGTATGAATTAGAGAGAAAGCTTCATTGTCCAAAGTCATGAGGACCTGGCACTGCCATGTAGGTCTGGAATTTTTGAGGCATATTTATACAAAATAGTAACAGAAATGACTACTAATGTTATTTTGATTACTATGATGTCTTTACTATCAGATGTGTCGCAATAACGTTATTGCCTGCACCTACAACATCACTTTACTTCTTTTAAAGTGACAGAACATTTTAAAGTGACAGAACACAACTCAGGGGAGGCCCGTTGCTTAGAACACATATAAATCACCCCATCAAACAGTACCATTAAGTTCCAATGTGCATAGATTGATATCAAAACATCTTAGATTAAAAGTAGATGACAAAAAATGTAAACCAAATAATATCAAAATATTGAAGCACATGTCAGTGTAGTTATGCAGTCTGGGTAGTGTATCAGAGCTATTCAATAGTTCTTGATTAAGTGTATGTAATTTATACTTATATCCCTAAGCTACCTAACACTTACCCTATGGGGAAAAAACAGTACTTAAAAACTAACCCCACCCCCACATACACTCACCCCCAAGCTTAAGCAATCCCTTGCTGTGTGGCATATAACTGGGGTACTTGCCCTAATAAGGGTGATCCCCGTGCCTTTGGAACCTGTCCCCATTTTGTTCAGGCCCTAGGCCACAGGGGTAAAATGTGCACACTAATAATTAGGCTAGGTTCACACGACGGAATCTCCAGGCAGAAAACTTCCGCCCAGAGATTCCGAATGCGGCCAGCGCCAACTGAATCAGTCGTCGCTAGGACAGCGCGGACACTGCAGTCTCCAATAGACTGCAATGTGTCCCGAGAGTATTTCCGCCTGAAGAATGAGCAACGCCATTCTTCAGGCGGAAATTTTCAAGCGGATTTTCCGTTCAGAAATTCTGCTTCACAAATTCCAAAGCGTGAATTTGTGAACGGAAACTCTATACTCTGTTCACTATACAATACATTTTAGTAAGCGGAATTCCTGCCTGCAATTTCAAAGAGGAATTGCAGGTGGAAATTGCGTAGTGCGAACCTAGCCTTAGAGTTAGGGTGCTTCAATAGTGTCATGCAAATGTTATGAGAAAGATACAGAAGAAGAAAAAAACCAAAAAAACAAACATACACAACTGGACCTCCGAATGATGTAAAAAAAAAAAGCATGGTTCAGACCACTCCACTTTTTTCAATTGCTTTATAACCCAGTTCTGGTGCGAACATTTTAGGTGTTTTTTGCAAAGGACAAAAAGCAGCATGGGCACTCTCATTACTATGTGGCAAGCAAGCTGTGATGCCCTATGTCTTCTGACCCCGTTCTATTATAGCCAGCAGAAATGGTTTCAGCATTTTGTCCCACAGTAGCTCTACAGTAGGGTCAGACCACAAGGGCTTGAGTTCACGGCCTTCAACATATTATAAAATCTGCCATTTTGGAGATACTCTGACCCAAGCATCTAGACATCTCTGTTTTTTTCTGATATAAAATCCAACTTTAATAACTGACCTACCATTTTCTATCTGATATATTTAGATATCACATGATAGAAGCCATTGCCACCAGATAATCTATGTTATTCTCTTCTGCTATTATTACTTTTAAAAGAACACCAGTAACATAAAATAGACTTGTAAAGCTGCACACACAGTGCCGTAGGGCTTCACAAGCCTACCCCATTAATACCTTCAATGATAATTTGGAGTGCGGTATATTAATTAAAAACACTTTAGTACACCCTCTGGGTGTCATTCTGAAGGGTCCGGGATGTGGGGCCCAGAGTCCACTATGCTTCGGGGCAGCAACACCTCTCTCTGACTGAGTCCCGCCCTGCTCACCCTGACGTGAGAAAGTGTAACATAAGAAGATAGAGGCATTGCGGGTACGGAGGATAGTGGACCCCATCTGCTAGACTGTTGTGGACAACTGGGATTACTAAAATGTTTTAAATGAATATACTACACCCAAAATTGTCAAAGGTATCGCTGGAGCAGGCTTGTGAAGCCCTACCGCACTGTGTGTGCAGCTTTACAAGTCTATATTATGTGATAGATGCTCTTTAATGTTATGGGTGAGTATGTTACCATTCCTCACGTCAATAAGGTATGTCATAACACATTCTGACACTATCAAATCAAGGCTAATAGCCTGTAGGAACACACCCCATTGACCAGTGGGAATAGTAACACCCAGTTGTCAAGTTATACATAACTAAGATAAATAACCAAAGAATAGAACAACTCATTTATAAGAAAATATGTGTTGGCAAATATACTAGGCCCAACACATGACAGAAGCTAAGTATAAAGAAAAGGCACATGCTTTGTTCTCACAGAATTTCTTACATTTCCATATAACATATCATAAAAAACACTAGTTTAGTTTCAAGAAAAATGTTCCTCAAAATATTTCTTATGTAAAACTGTGACCGCCGCACGCTGTGCGAAAAGAAGAGCCGTTTTTCCCTTTAAATGCAGCAGGCCGTCTTCAGACCCATGGAATGTCTTGAAGGGCCGGTATAAATGAGCTTATTAACATCAGCGATCCCCACATGGTTCTGTTTCTTCTACCTGGGATTCAATCAAGTTTTTTGGCAAGGAACATAGAAGGGAAGAATGTCCTCATACACTCCTGGGTAAAGCAGCCCTAAAGTCAGCAGGTAACACTTCACATTGAAGCTGGCACCACAGGATGTATTATAGTTGGTCTGTCACAAGATTTCTTTCATTTAAATGGAGCACCTGTCACAACCTGGATTATGTAACACCGCTCACAGCCCTCCTTATATAACACTTTCTTTCCGCTTCATTTTCCCTACAGCTTTCATGTTTCGGAAGTAATTTAGGGCTTGGGGGATACAATAAATTATTTTCAAATGTATTTCTAAACAGGCAAATACATTATTTTATTTTCTAATATAAAACCAATTCTACATATACGTGCTTGTATTTCTGTACTTTTCTATATTTCTGTTCTATATTACCTAAATTACTGTACAGTTTAGAGGCGCACAATACACACTCCATACACATTACTGCAATAAGCTAAACTGGTAAATATTCTATGTATTCATTTATCTATCTTTCTATTCATCTGACCTAATAAATGACTGTACAATTGAGAAGCATTCAATATAGATTTCACAGACTATTACTACAACCCACAAATCTACTGGTTACCATTGAATCTCTAAGCACATTGACTATCTAACTCCTCGTAATTGGCCTACACCTCTATAATAAATTACATAAATTAATAAATAAATATAACTGTATATCAACATATACTGTGTCATGGTCAATCATTTTGGTAGAAGGGTGATATAAAAGTTAAAGCCCTGTACGGGACCGTTTCCTTAATCCCACTCTCTCCTACTGGATCTCTGACCATTACCGCCTGCTCCAGCATGGTGTGTGTTCCCCTCTCATCTGCATTGTGTGTCCAATCTCACCGCCTCCTGCAAAAATGTTGTCACAGCTTTTCGGGATACCTCCCCCCTGGGTGCCATTTCATAACCCTATGTGCCATTTCATAGGTTTGTGGGACTACGCAGGATTTTACACAAGTTTTATATTATGTCTCACGGGACCCCAGTTCCATTGCAGTCCTCTAATAAAGTGAATTGCCCCTAAAGAGGGCAAAGATCACACTTAGAAGGGTGAATGTATTGTTCACTTAGACTGGGTTCACATCACGTTTTTGCCATACCGTTTTCAACCAGTTTTTGTAAAGAAAACCGTATGGCAAAAAAAAATGGATGGAACAGTATGGGAAAAAGTAAACAGTATGCATTTTAAACCGTATACGCTTTTTAAAAGTGCATAGGGTTCAGTCCATTTTTATAAAAAAAATAAAAAAAAACATAAGTTTTTGCAAATTTTGTCCATTTTTAATAGGAGGGGTGTTGGGTGGGGACTTGAGGATGCAAATGCGCATGTGCAAAGTAAAAAACGTATACGGTTTCCCATATGGAACAGTATATATGTGCGTTTCCCATTGATGTCCATGTTAAAAAAAACTTATGCGGTTGCAGTACGGATTTTAAACCGGTTGACTCTGGGAGTCGTAGTTCCGCAATAGCTAGGCGCATCCTGGTTAGGAACACTACTGTAAAGGGTTAATGGTACACATTTCACCATGTTCAGTGATTTTGTTGGGAGCCCGGGCGCCACCTGGATTAACAGCTAGGCTTTCTGTCCTGGTGACAGCTCCTGCTCACACATAAACATTCCATTTCCAGATAACGCCATTGCTATGATTATCCGGCTATTCCGGTGCCGAACATAAAAAAAGGGGAAAAAAAAGCCAATTAATGGATTTTGCTGCTTGTCTCACCGTATTCCATTCCTCTGATCAAATGCAGGTATCATTGAGGCGGGATGTTCAGACATGAGAGCCACGAGCAGCTGCAGAACATCATGAATATTCTCATCCTGTAATGAAAAAAAAGAATCCCAAGTGAGTTGCTTTCGGTTTGAACCCAGTCCTGCGCAACAACAAGATATATATTTTTTTCTTATTACCTTTTTACAGGACTGAATGTTTATTTCAGGTAACTAAAAAGTTTGAAAACATTGGATTTTTTTTATTTATTAATCACCCTTAGTTGAAGGGGTTTAAATACATATAACCAACACAAGTACAAGGAATATGGAGCAGTAAATGACAGACTGATATAGAGGGAGAGAGGGCGCTGACTGAGAGGGATTACACTCTACAAGGGGTGGGAAGGAGTAGTTAGGCTAAGTTTCCACTTGGTTTTTTTTCTGGCAGTTTTTGGATATCTGCCACTGCAGTTTTTGAGCCAAAGTGAGAAGTGGATCCATAAGGGAGGAGAAGTATAATTCCTTCCTTTATATGTCCTATTCCTTTTGAATACATTTCTGGCTTTGGCTCAAAAACTGCAGTGGCAGTTTTAGTCTTAGGGGGACAGCGGGTCATCTGCGAGCAGTTAGGGAATTCATCGTTCATAGGGCTATATAGTGGCACCAGGGTTATTGTAGCTTGTAGGCTTTCCTAAAGAGATGGTTTTTCAGGTTTTGAAGGTAGGGGAGAGCCGAATGAGTGAGTTCCAGTGAATGGGGGAAGCACGGGAGAAGTTTGGAGACAGTTGTGTGAGGTGTGGATGAGGGGAAAGAACAACTGGTGGTCCTTAAAGAAGGGTGGTATCGGGAGATTAAGTCAGAGATGTATGGAGGGGACATGTTGTGGATGGTCTTGTATGTCATGGTGAATAAATTAAACTGACTTTGTGGGGAAATGGGGATTGCAGAGGGGAGAGGAGAAGCGAGGGTAGAGGTGGATTAGTTGGATAGCAAAGTTAAGGATAATTTGGAGGGGAGCAAGAGTGTTTGTTAGACGGCCACAGAGGAGGATGTTGAAGTATTTCAAGCGGGAGATGGTGAGGGAATGTACTACTAGCTTAGTGGAATCAAAGTTAACAAAGGAGCAGAATCGAGATATTATTTTAAGGTGGATATGGCAGGAGTTGGTTTGTGTATATGTTCAGTTTGAAGGACAAAGCATGATCACTAGGGCAAGTGACACAAAGGTGTACTGACTGCGACAACCTACAAAGCCCAATTTTACTGGGCAATAATCTAAGAAGTACAGTTAAACCTCTGAGACAACCGCCGAAATTGAACAAAAAAGTGGTCTCCTAGGAGGGTGGTCTTCTCAAATGTGTTATAAATGAGGAGCTGAAGACCTGTCTAAGAAAATCTGGTTCTCTCAAAGGGTGGTCTTTCAGAGAGGTTTTACGGCAGCTCTGTTCAAAGCTTGACAGTAAAATACTCCACAATGCTCTAATTTGTGCTTATGCTATGTAGGCATGGTTAAGAGGCATAGGCATTTTATTTTTTATTTTATAGGAGAGACATAAGAGTTACAACCTAATGGGGTCTCATTTTAGCTCTAGCTAAGCTTTCATACAATGCCGAATGGAGATTATGCAAAGAACATACATAGATAGATCCATTATGGCTGCATAACTAGGAAGATTAGCCATTCAGGGAAAGCTGGCTGACCCTATAGGAACTATACTGCCAATGATTGACAAAGACTTCACATAACAGGAAAATAAAAGAGCTTTCTTGTTGGATGTCTGGCTCCTGGCTGGCTCGCCAATATTAAAAGTCAGCATTTTGTGACAAGTTCTTAATCAGATTAGAAACTCAGGACTCGTACAGCATTATAATAGAAGTCATTCCTCCAGATTCATGTTTAAGAGGGATTTTGCTTTACACAGGGTGTGTAAAGTGTATATGACTAGTCGAGTCAATCACACTGATGGCCAGGGGGAAGGGAGTATAGTGTGTGGATACATGTTGGCAGAAAAGCTCTAAAATGTCTCTTAAGTTAATTCATAAGACTGAGCTGCTGACAGATCACACCATTCAGATTTTTTACAATGAGAACATGAGTTACAATGCAGTAAACAATCACGGAACAGGTCTTTTTACTCAATAGTTCTGGTTCCACAGTTATGTTATATTCAAATTTAGGGTAGGGTTACATAGAACGGATCTGCAGTGTATTTTACGCTGTGGATCCGCCGATGGCCAACCCTAGAGTGTGCCTCCTGCTGTGTCTGCGTTGTCTGCTTGTAGCAGCAATCCACCGCTACGAGCAGCCACACAGGGACCTGCCATTTTCCCTACACATTTGCAGTGTACTCAGAGATATCGCGGCTGCTTCCCCTGCTGAGAGCAGCTGTGCGGCGACTCGCAGGTCCCTGTGTGTTTGCTCGTAGCGGCGGATTGCTGCTACAAGCAGGCAAAGCAGGCAGCACACTCTAGGGTCAGTCTTCGGCAGATCTGCTGCAAAACATTTGCAGATCAGTTACATGTGACCCTACCCTTACAAAGATTTCTAATGCGGCATCCATCAAACGTATTGTGGATACTGATTGCCTAAAATAAGAAATTGTACGCTAAAAAATCAAAATGGATGTGTCTAAAAAATTGTATGTGTTGGACATATGGTAGTATGTTTTTCTGTTTCATTTTTAAAAAATTGTATCAGTTTTTTACGTTTCTTAATCTTTCTAGAGTATATTCCTAAGCTACTGTGAATGTGTTAAAAAAAAATTGTGCACAATTAATCAGAATAAATTGTACAGTGATACCTATTGTTATGATTTACATACACAGTAATGTTACAAAATAAATAATAATTGATACAATTTAACCTGTTTTTAAATCAGGATGAAAAACCGTGCTCAGCCATGATTTTCTACCCGACAAGAAATTGGGTAAAAACGTAATAGGATCAAAATGGGTGAATGACTTGGATACGGTTTATTAATAGTCAATGGATAAGTCTATATATATATATATATATATATATATATATATATATATATGATTCTATACAATTTTCAAGGATGGAATCGTATGAACTCTCCTAATGCAAAAATTGTGATGTGAAGGCAGCCTGACAACCTTTTTCATGGTTTGGTTTATTCTCAGTACAGATGACAGCAGATGTTTGCACTGGAATGTATATAAAGGCAATCTTAACATTATATAAAGACAATCTTAAAGGAGTACTCCGCAGCTCAGCATCTGGTGCCGGCGCTGGGAGCTTGTGATGTCATAGCTCCACCCTCTCATGACATCACGCCCCGCCCCCTCAATGCAAGTCTATGGGAGGGGGTGTGACATCTGTTCCAAATGCTGAGCAGTGGAGTACCCCTTTAACAGAATATTAGATGTTATATGAATTTAGACTATTAGAGTTTATATATGCACAGATTTACAGACCAGCTTGAACATATGGCTAATGTGCAATTAATTATACAACATTAGAATATTTAAAAGGTAGTGAACACTTGCACCTTTGATAGGATATATACAAATTATTATTTGGCAGCCACTGATAGTACATGAAAACCCATTTATTTTATTTAACACAATCTACTGTACTATCACGATTCTAGTCCTGTTCATATCTAGACTTAAAATATTAACACTATTTGCTGTATGAAGCTTTTTGCTTCCGGCTCTTTTTTTCTATCTAGCTGATCGGTACTGGTACTATGTGTCAGCCCCATTTATCAGAGGATGAGGATACAATAAAAACCTTACCAGCAGTACTCACAAAATGTTTAGGGTTTCAACATCCTTAAAGGTAATCTGTTGGTGCCATACCATGCTCAGAGATGCAGACATGGGCAGACGGCTGATAATACAAATAATACCAGTCTCTTAGATGGTAACTGTTTGCAAAGTTATGAAATCATGTTTTCCTTCCAAGCTTAAGTATCATAGAGGTTGGGCTGAGCAGCAGCATGCATGCCTAATGCTTCACCCACCTCTCCCTGCTCTGCATGATTGATGTGTAGGACTTATTGCTGGAAATTAAACCCTTCATATTAATCATGCAGGGCAGGGTGGAGTGGAGAAGGGAGGAGATGTGCAAGCTGCATCTCAGCCTCTATGACTCTTGAGCTTAACAGAAAAACATAATTATATAACTTTGCAACGAGAGCTTCAGTGCTAAGAGACAGGTATCATTTGTTTTAATCTCCCTATCAGCTATCTACCAATGTCTGCACCTCTGAGCCTGATACAGAGCTGGCATATTTCCTTTTATATTAGCAATCCATATATCACTAAGACAGTTCACTCGATTGCATAGGTTCTCCCACAAGATAATCAAAGGGGGAAAGGGGGGGGGGGGATTAGGTTAATGGGGTACTCCGGCTCTTAGACATCTTATCCCCTATTCAAAGGATAGGGGATAAGATGCCTGATCGCGGGGGTCCCGCCACTGGGGACCCCCATAAGCTTGCACGCGGCACCCTGTTTAAAATCAGTCCCCGGAGTGTGTTCGCTCCAGGTCTGATTACTGTCGATCACGGGGCCGGAACGTTGTGACGTCAAGGCTTCGCCCCGTGTGATGACACGCTCCGCACCCCTCAATGCAAGCCTATGGGAGGGGGCGTGTCAGCTGGCACGCCTCCTCCCATAGGTTTGCATTGAGGGGGCGGAGTGTGACATCACACGGGGCAGAGCCTTGACGTCACAACGTTCCGGCCCCGTGATCGACAGTAATCAGACCTGGAGCGAACACGCTCCGGGGACTGATTTTAAACGGGGTGCGGCGTGCAAGATCACGGGGGTCCCCAGCTGCGGAACCCCCGCGATCAGGCATCTTGTCCCCTATCCTTTGGATAGGGGATAAGATGTCTAAGGGCTGGAGTACCCCTTTAAGTGTATATTATATACTAGTAATCTCCAGATGTTGCAAAACTACAACATTATAGCCCAATTTAGTATGTCCAGTATTGATACAAAGCAATGCTGCTGCACATACATACAGAACACCAATGGACAGGGGACATCTTTGTGGAGAAACTTCTTACTGATACATGGGCATAGCTAAACTATCAACTACCAACAAATGTCACTATAGGTAAAAAAAAGTATCAGAATGGTAAAAACGTCTCAAATTAGAATATTCTTTTGTTTAAACTATTCCTGGTGGATTTTACAGTCAACCATAGAGTAGCAGAGACAGGAACCCTACAATGCTAACCAAATAATTGGGAAGCTCAGCTGCTACACATAACCTTCATACATTATATTATTGGTATAAAACTTTAATAATAAACCTGCAGACAAATAAACTGACAGTGCAGTAATACCGTGCATACCTCATGCATTGTCAGCAGGTAATTTAAAATGCTCTGTAGCTCATCTTCTTTGACCCCTCGATCCTGACAGAAAAAATATAAAACAAAATGTTATACACTGTAGGTAACATTTTATGAGACACAGCATAATACATACCCTTAATGTTTAGAGCCAGTATAATGAGGAAGCAGGACAATGACATTAACAGGCTGCAATATATGTGAGGCAGACCCATGCTGAGGAACTATGGCTCTATTTGCAAAGGAAGGTTTTATACATTTATGACTACTGTACTTGGACTGTAATAATGATGGATGCTGTAGGCATCTGTTATGGAAAGGACTTCTATAATGGCCAAATAATCAATATGAAGGTTTGCTATGCATGAATAGTCACTGCCTTTCAACAAAGCATAAATCAATGTTAAAAGTGAATATAAAAAACTAGAAAAGATAAATTAACAGCTCACTGAAGGATCAGCTTACATACTGCCCATACAAGTCTATGGAGAGAGGAAGTGACTTTACAGAGATGGAAGCAAACCAAGAGACTGCAGAGCTTACAGAAGCTTACTATATTAGATCTCACCCCAGTAAATTAATTCACGGCTTAGAACTGCTCTCTATTGTCATCCATGCTGCTTCTAAGGGTGTGCTTTAGGAAGATTGGGGAACACGATTCTCTCTTCTGTGTACATGCAGTCTATAGAAGACATTATAGCAGAAAGTCTCTGCCCACTAGCTCTGGGACAACTAAAAATTATGGATGAAATCAGCAGAGTAACAATCTGATGAAAAATGCCATGTTAAAGTTAGATAACAGCAAGAAGTAGTGTTACTCCTCATGTACACAAAGGGCAGCTTATCCTGAAAATTCCCCTGAAATGACAGGTACAGTCTGATAAATGAAAACTGAATTATGATTGGATGATACAGCCTTACCGCTATGCTCACTTTGTTCAGTATTTGGGCTAGAGTATTAAAATGTCTTTAGACTATTGTACCACCACCTCTATCTGTAACTTGATTTAGTCTAACATAGGAGCCAGAAGCTCTCAAAACATATCTGTTTAAAGCAGAACTGTCAGCAGGAAAACAGGGCTGGAAGTGCAGAGATATAAGCATTTTGTTATTATGTAAATGAGGCTCAAGTGAAAAGAGGGCTCAGGAAAGTCCAGCCCATGTGATCTAGAGCGGGAGGACATAGATGGGACTTATCTGGGCTCCTCCTATGCTGGGGAACACCCCCGAGCACTCAAGCCTCATTTGCTTATTACTAAAAGGCTTATTTCTTGCCGATGGATAGGACTATTGAGAGCCTGGAATTAAGATGACTAGCCCCATCTGGTATCTGCTTATTTAGTCCTGTTTTACTGCTGAAATGTCCTTATTAAGTAAAAACCTTTATTATTCATAAAGTAACAGTCCTCAAGCATTATTCGTCCTTTTGGACATGTATGAATAAACTGACAACTGAGTGTTACCATTTTCCTTGCCAATACAATGTGCCATTACACAGTCTGACAATGTAAGCACTGACTGGACCTATTGGCAAGAGGGCCACTGCGCATGTCGGGTGAAGACCAGTTAGGAGCGGCAGGGAGACCCGAGGGAGGGGGGATGAATATTCATAAGCGGCGGTGCTGACGTCACAGTGCCACTAGGCTCCTGAAAACCCTGCCCTTACCAGTTACAGTCACATTTGCATATATAGAAAAACTAAGATTGTGGGTGAATGGCTGGACGGATCCGGGATAGGTAGGGATCATATGAATCAGCGTCCCCCCCCCACACACACACACACTATCATGCGGGAGTGAACATGTGACAGCTTTCCTTTAAAGCTCAGTAAAGTTGGCCTCCTTTAATACTCCTTTTACACAATAGCCCTAAAATAAAGTCTAGTCTGACACAACCAACAGTTTCTATCATGCCTGCAAACTGACAAGAGTGAACACAATGAACATCATCACGGTTTACCTTAAGAATGAGTTGCTTCAGGAAAAGCAGCATAAACGCACGTAACGAAATTATTTCCTTTTGGGACGGTCTGGAGCCATCTAGAATAGAAAGAGTAAAATAGATGCATTATGTATTATACACCAGAAAGTAAAAAAAAAAATACAAAAAAGTTTTCTCTACTGCATCTTTCAGCACAATGGACTGGTCCTGAGGTATATTAGACCTTGCTTGTGATGCTATTCTCCCTGTAAACTACATTCACAATATTTACAGCTTATCTGATCATCCAACATTCTCGCATATGCAGTGTCCACACAGAGCTTGTAATGGTGACTATAAAGTCTAGTTTTTATCAGGCACAGTAAAATTATTTGATATAGAAACATCCACCATTCCTTAAAAGCAGTAAAGCACAGGGCATCCTACTATGTGAAATTAGTTATATCGCAGCTTCCTGACACTTTCCCAATGGCCTGTGGATGGGAAGTATTGCATACGTTGGATTTCATCCCAATCCTTAAGCTCTTGGGGAATAAAACCACCAAAGGAAAATTGGTGAGCATACTGTTAAAGGGGTACTCCACTGGCCACAGAACTAAATCTTCCGAGCACTGTTTTCATGCTGTGTGGGTTGGCCACACCCCCTCGTGATGTCACAGACACGCCCCCTCAATGCAAGTCTATGGGAGGGGGCGTGATGTCATGAGGGGGCTATGACGTCACAAGATCCTGGTGCCGTCTCCAGCATTGGGAACAAACTCTGAGCAGCGGAGTACCCCTTTAAGCTTAGAATGGAATTATGATTTTATAAATTTGCAATCCGCCATCAGCTAAGAGGCAAGTATAATTTCCTAAATCTCCCTACCAGCGATCTGCCAATGTCTGCAGCTCAGTGCCTGATATAGAGCTGACAGATTCCCTTTAAAGAATTAATAAGAGAATTTTAGACCTAAATACAAGATAACGAGAAAAGGTAGAGATTCAGTTTGAGATAAAAGTAAACTGACTGTAAGGACTTTATACATGGTCTGGCTATATCACATTATAATAACACAAAAGGACTGCCAGTGAGGTTTAACACTAAAAACAAATACACTGCTATCTACACAAAGTGCAAAGTGCTTGCTGTTTTATTAAACTCACATATACCAATTTCCATTTAACACGCAGATTTGCATGATCCAGTAGTAAAGCTTTCTTGCCTGCCCACAATAGTACAGATATACAGAGTTTATGACCAGCTCAGATATGACCAAACAATGTGCACTGTGAGATTCCATGTGTACTCAATGCACCAGATCACCAAAGACTTTATTCAGGTAAAATATGAAAGAAGAAAATCTACTGCCTTTTATATCTTCGTTCTACAAAACTCAGAACGTGTACAAGATTTAGCTAAATTTCCAATGCTTGGCTGCAGTACAACTTATTGTTATTCTCTAGGAGGTGCAACCATCTGTCAATTAGCAAGATGGAGAACAAGTCTTTATACTGGCATAATTGCAGGAGCATCGCTATAGAAACTACAAAGATGGCCGCTGTTCCTTTTCCTTGGTGGCTGTGAGGCCCAAAGGTCCCTTTGCCACATAAGGAGGCACCGGTGTTATAAAAGGCACATGGTAGGTGGGGGACGAACCCTATTTAAGATTTTGCCTCAGGGTCCAGAAGGTTCAAGTTTTCAGCCATTTAGTTACAGATAAATATTTGCTGGGGCTGTAAATGAATAGAGAAAAAAAAAGCCTTACTTACCAAACTGTGTCCCCCGCAGCTATCGTCCTGAAATGCTTCTGCCTTCTTCCTGCTTCTGACACTAGAGTTTGTGCAGGTTCTGATTGTGCCGCACAGCCAATCACTGGACACAGCAGTGTCGCATCTCAACCAGAGTATATTGACTATGTACTAGTGGAAAGATGTTCACAAAGGGCATACCATGCCCAACCATAAGTCAACATGGGAGACCACCTACATAAGACTGGCCAGACACTGGTTTAGCCAGCAATACAAGCTTAATACAAGGCCAGCTTTTGTTTTAAGAGGGGTGTCTTTATGAGGCAAACCCTTTAAAGGGATCCTGTCACCATAAAATACTGTTTTATCTATCTCTATATATATATATATATATATATATATATATATATATATATATAAATTAGTTTTGTGGGCAGCAATGAAGAATAGCATACTTGATTGACTGAAAACCTGTTGTTTTGGGCTAATTAGTCATGTGGGCATTCTCATTTAATGACTGACAGCCTTCCATGTATAAGCATAAATACACTGCTCAAAAAAAAAAGATAACACTTAAACAACACAATGTAACTCCAAGTCAATCACACTTCTGTGAAATCACACTGTCCACTCAGGAAGCAACACTGATTGACAATCAAGTGGACATGCTGTTGTGCAAATGGAACAGACAACTTGTGGAAATTATAGGCAATTAGCAAGACACCCCTAATAAAGGAGTGGTTCTGCAGGTGGTGACCACAGACCACTACTCAGTCCCTATGCTTCCTTGCTGATGTTTTGGTCACTTTTGAATGCTGGCGGTGCTTTCACTCTAGTGGTAGCATGAGACGGAGTGTACAACCCACACAAATGGCTCAGGTAGTGCAGCTCATCCAGGATGGCACATCAATGTGAGCTGTGGCAAGAAGGTTTGCTGTGTCTGTCAGCAAAGTGTCCAGAGCATGGAGCGCTACCAGGAGATAGGTCATTACATCAGGAGAAGTGGAAGAGGCAGTAGGAGGGCAACAACCCAGCAGCAGGACCACTACCTCCACCTTTGTGCAAGAAGGAGCAGGAGGAGCACTGCTAGAGCCCTGCAAAATTACCTCCAGCAGGCCACAAATGTGCATGTGTCCACTGAAACGGTCAGAAACAGACTCCATGAGGGTGGTACGAGGGCCTAGCGTCCACAAGTGGGGGTTGTGCTTACAGCCCAACACCGTGCATGACGTTTGGCATTTGTCAGAGAACACCAAGATTGGCAAATTCGCCACTGGCGCCCTGTGTCACAGATGAAAGCAGGATCACACTGAGCACATGTGACAGACGTCTGGAGACGCTGTGGAGAACGTTCTGCTGCCTGCAACATCCTCCAGCGTGACCGGTTTGGTGGTGAGTCAGTAATGGTGTGGGGTGGCATTTCTTTGGGGGGGGGGCGAGCAGCCCTCCATGTGCTTGCCAGAGGTAGCCTGACTGCCATTAGGTACCGAGATAAGATCCTCAAACCCCTTGTGAGACCGTATGCTGGTGCGGTTGACCCTGGGTTAATGCAAGACAATGCTAGACCTCATGTGGCTGGAGTGTGTCAGCAGTTCCTCCAAGAGAAAGGCATTGATGCTATGGACTGTCCCGCCCATTCCCCTGACCTGAATCCGATTGAGCACATCTGGGACATCATGTCTCGCTCCATCCACAAACGCCACGTTGCACCACAGACTGTCCAGGAGTTGGCGGATGCTTTAGTCGAGGGTCTGGGAGGACCTCCCTCAGGAGACCATCCACCCCCTCATCAGGAGCATGCCCAGGTGTTGTAGGGAGGTCATACGGGCACGTGGAGGCCACACACACTACTCAGCCTCATTTTGACTTGTTTTAAGGACATTACATCAAAGTTGGATCAGCCTGTAGTGTGGTTTTCAGAGTGTGACACCATATCCAGACCTCCATGGGTTGATAAATTTGATTTCCATTGATAATTTTTGTAAAGACGAAGTACTTCATTCAATTAGTTCATTCATTCAGATCTAGGATGTGTTATCTTAGTGTTCTCTCGGTGTCAGTCCACCCATTGGACACCTGAGCACCTAAAAAATTACAATGAATTATTTAATGCTCATAGCGCACTTTACTTGGCTCTCTAATATCATTTGACAGACATTCTCTTAGCATTAGATATGTAAACTTGGCAACCCTGGACTTCCTGCAATAATCTGCCTATGTATCTGTACCATTAGTCCAATACCCTAGAATAACCACCAAATCAAGTAAAAACATTCTATAGTATTCCTATTCAGTGTTTAAATATTTACTGACCAATGCTGTCGTATTTTACCATTTTACAGTTTATTTGTTTATCTAGCCAGATTACTGAAAGACATTTACAGTAAAGATGCAGCAGCCGTGCCTGGGATATTTAACACAGCGATAGTTTGTAGTCTTATTCCATGAGAACAATTTTATGGCCAATTTAACAGGACGTACAAACATCTCTGCAGTAAGGTTTCCTATATCTCTGAATCCCACAAATCAGCTCTAGGGAGCCTTTCTGAGGTCAGCAAAGCATTAAACAAACAAATCTCAGAACTAGCTGGACTGTTATTAAAATGTCAGCAAAAATGATTCTTTCACCAAAATCCATGATTCAAGCCCAACTTCAGCTAATACATTGGAGCAATAGGCATTTCCAGGTCTAAAATGACACATCAGCAATGCAAATAGTGAAATATGCAACCAGTAAAAAATTAATGATAATAATAAAAATGTTACACTATATTATTTTATTAATACAAATTCCATTAAAGGGGGTCTTTCGGAAAAATGTTAATGGCTTATCCTTTGGACAACCCAATCTTGTGTAAAGGGCAACAACATGACTCATTCGTACGTGTGGTTGTGCCTGGCATTGCAGCTCAGCCCCCTTCAATCTGAACTTTTATTCAGCCAATCGGTGGGGGTTTTGGGGTAAGATCACCATTAATCAAATATTGATGGACTAAAAAGTTCTTCCAGGAAAAAAAAACATTGATGGCTTATTCTTAGTATAGGCCATCAATGTGTGATCAGTCAGAATATAACCTATTGAACTCCACCAATCTGATTTGTTAAAAGGAACCAGTCACCAGGTTTAGGCTGGGTTCACACCACGTTTTTGCAAAACAGTTCCCGTATACCGTAAACCGTACGGAACCATATTGAAAACCGTATGCATTGACTCTCCTTTGAAAACCAGATGCCAAAAGATGCATCCGGTTGTGTCCGTTTTGCATCCTGTATGGTTGTGTCTGTTTTTTCCCGTACCTAAAACCGTAGCCTACCAAGGTTTTTGGTCCGGGTGAAAAACCGTATTGAAACGTATACTTTTTTTTTTTTTAACATGGGAGTCAACAGAAACCATACAGAACTGTATGAGCATACCGTTCCATCAGGTTTTCACCATACGGATTTTGACTTTGCACAGTTTTTTTTTTTTGGGGGGAATTTTAATCAAACAAGTGAAACTTTATTCATATTGGAGCGAAAAGTTGAAAACATATACGTTTTTTTTCTTAAAAAATAAATGCAACCGGACATAATTTTTTAACCGTATACGGATAAAAATTTGTACACGTTTTGATACAGTTTAGTCAGGTTTTGAGGAATCTGTTTTTTTATCAAAAACCTGATATGGGAACTGTATTGCAAAAACGTGGTGTGAACCCAGCCTTAGCTCTATTTAACTGTCGGCAACACATTCTACATCATAATAATGATTTCTACTATAACCATATGTCCCCATGACCATCCTCCAAAAGGAAAAAAAAAATGTTGTAAAACTCCCTCACGCTGTATGATTATAAGAGTTAAGTAGTCATATGGGCATGTGGTATCCCGAAGTAGTCACCATGCCGCTTGGCTGAAATCTATTCATTCCCTAATCACACCTACTCAGGTATGATTAGGCAAGACTGACACCAAGTCTTCTGCAAACCAAGAAGTGGTGATCTTCAGGCTACCAGAGCATGGCAAACATCTGTAAGACACAACCCAATAAGTACACGGGAGAGTTTACAGTTCCTCTTCACTATGAAGAATGGGCAGGATGACACACGCAGGGTAGAAAACAATAGTTTATGATGTAGAACGTGTTGTTAACATATATTTGGGGTAAAATCTGGTCACAGGATCCCTTTAAAGGAATGCAGCAATGACTTGTTCAGAGACGTGTCTGTGTCTGGTATTGCAATTAGGCCCCTTCAATCAAACTACCTCATTCTGCGGATTGGTGGCCAGTGACCAACGGATTGGTGGCCAGTGACCAACTATTTGATAGCTAAAAACCATTCAATTCCCGAATTGTGCTTTTGTTTAAAAACAGTGTTAAGACCTGTCCCATAGCCACAAACTGATTTTGGGTGACCATTAATCAGCTGTTAACTGCAAAAACATTAAGTGCACATATATGGCCTGCAGTGTCTGTACCATGAGAGACTATGTTTCAGAGCCAAACATGAAGATCTTGATAAAAATATTATAGATCCCTACCAGATAAGTAAGTGTCTTAAAGGAGGTGCCTCTTTTTAGGTGCTCTCAGAAGTGGAGGAATCACAGAATTGGAGGTCCATGTGTACCTGACAAAACAGCCAACATGTACTATTGCATTCACCATGTGGCACCCGCAGTAGGAGAATTCTATGGCCGAATTAACCTTCCCGCAGTTACAATGGCTATTCACCAAAGTGACTTTATTTAGTTTTATAGTGGGTTGTCTAAAGACAACAACACCATTCTGTAATAATAAGATATAATATTCCTGAAAAGAAATCACAAGTATCTTCTAAATTAAATACAGCACCTATGGAAGCCTCCTTGAATGGCCCTTAAAGGAGATATCCAGTGATGAAAAACGTATCCCCTATCCTAAGGATAGGGGATAAGTTTTAGATGGCGGGGGGTCCGACCACAGGGGCTTCGTACGGTGGTCGACACCCACTATCTGACCAGCAAGCCGGGGCCCCATATAGGAGATAGCGGGGGACCCCAGCAGTAGGACCCCCCGCGATCTAAAACTTATCCACTATCCTTAGGATAGGGGATAACTTTTTCAGCACTGGACTACCCCTTTAAGAAACAAACTCCATACTGCAATGTCTAGAAGGTGAGAACAGGACAACATCCTGCAGTGACTTCTTGTGCCTAAACACAAGCCGTGCTTTAAAAAAGCAAATAAATGACAAAATATTCTCAGAAGGGAACAATTGTGGGAAAGTCCCATAAACGTAAATAAGACATTTCCCTAAATTTATGAGCAAAAACAATTGGATTCTGTGAGAAGTTAAAAGGGAGTCAGTTAAAGGGGTACTCCGGTGAAAACCTTTTTTCTTTTAAATCAACTGGTGGCAGAAAGGTAAACATATTTGTAAATTACTTCTATTAAAAAATCTTAATCCTTCCTGTACTTATTAGCTGCTGAATACTACAGAGGAAATTCTTTTCTTTTTGGAATGCTCTCTGATGACATCAAGAGCACAGTTCTGTCTGCTGACGTTATAATAATAATAATAATAATGCTTTATTTATTGTTGTCCCTAGTGGGATTTGAACCTAAGTCCCTAGCACTGCAAGGCAGCAGTGCTAACCACTGAGCCACCAGGCTGCCCTTAGCATACATCAGCTATGCATAGTTGCTAAAATGGACGGAGATGTCAGAAGAGAGCACTGTGCTCGTGATGTCATCAGTGTTCCAAAAAAAAAAAAGGAATTTCCTCTGTAGGTTTTCACCGGAGTACCCCTTTAAGAAAGCAGCGGCCAAGACATTAAAAATGACAACCTTGTCCTAAATACACACAGAGGCGGTATAAGAGGAACATAAAGTAGTGAATGTATCCATTGGCCATCACTCTGCTGGCTGGAGGCGAGTGCGCCCAGGCTTACAACCACAGAGATTTCTATTTGCTTTTCCTCGCAGCCCTGGAATATCCATATTGTTGTAAGAAGCAATGTGCTTGTTTGGTTAAGTATGTGAGAGCAGCAGACAGGAATCTGGTTATAAACTAAGGTATTCATCCACATCTAGCAAGTGAATAAAGGTAAAGTGATCAAATCCATCTATGTTTGAAATGCTTAGTGTGAACCTGTCAACCCGGCATGGAGGAAGCCATTCTGTGAACATGAATAAAAATACATAGTGTTATTCTTCTTCAGGGAACATGAATATGTAGTGTAGTCGTATAGCCGTGTTTAAAAGAGAAACACACAGAGTGGCTGAGCTTCAAATGGAAAAAATAAATATCATAGTATGTCATATACCTTAAAGGGGTATTCCGAGCAAAAAACATCTTATCCCCTATACAAAGGATAGGGGATAAGATGTCTGATTTCGGGGGCCCGCCGCTGGGATCCCTGCGATCTCCCTGCAGCACCCGCATTCTATACAGGGCTACGTCTCCAGTTTCAGAAACCTCTGGGTTTCGGGGACTGGAGACGTGGCGTAACACCACGCCCACTTCTATTCATGTCTATGGGAGGGGGCATGACGGTCATTATGCCCCCTCCCATAGACATGAATGAAGGGGGCGTGGCATTACGTCACAAGGGGCGTGATGTTACGTCACATCTCCAGTTTCGGAAACCCAGAGGTTTCCAAAATGGAGACGCAGCCCCGCATGGAAACAGACATCCTATCCCCTATCCTTTGGATAGGGGATAAATAGTTTTTGCCCAGAATACCCCTTTAAAGGTTATGGACACCATAGCAATGAGAAAGTGTCTAATAAATACCATAAGTCCACCAAATGGGTTTCTACTCTCTTAGCGATAGTGATAAAAGCAGGAAGGAGGTTACACACCCCCTCAGATTGTGGTCAGGGGGGATAGAATTCTTGGGGAACTTAATTTTAATAGTAGAAGTGACTATGAGGTAATGGGCAGGATTATATAGTCAGGGAGTTAGTATTAGGCATACACGCTGCTCAATGTAAAATATTCACACCATAACTTTATAACCCACCCATCACCTAATATTTACTTCCATTACTAAATTAAAAAGGAGTTGTGAAAACTATCTTATCCAGTATCCACAGAAAGGGTGGATTCCATTTTCTCTTTATTCCATTTTCTCTTTGTCGATGCCCTAGAAATGAATGGAGCTCATGCCATCTACGACATGGCGTCCCATTCTGGAGATTGCGGGGGGTCCCAGCAGTTAGATCCCTGCGATTAGCTACTTATCCACCATACTGTGGAGAAGGCATAAGATAGTTTTCACCGAACAAGCCCTTTAAAGGGGTACTCCACTGGCCAGCATTCAGAAGTAAATGTTCCGAAAGCCGTTTTCGCACTGTGGGGGTCGGCCATGCCACTCGTGACTTCATGACCACGCCCCCTCAATATAAGTCAATGGGAGGAGCATGACGGCTTGACTGATTTCCTGAATTGTCAGACAAACCATAAACCCTTATATCTCAGGAAAGGAAGGTGTATCAACAAACTGTAAATGGATGTGTGTCCAGGTCACTCTAAGCTATTTATTGACAGTAAAATATCTCTTTTTGGAGGGTTTGCCACAGGTCTTCTTTAAAAAGAACATCCAAAACACAGCCCCCTTATAATAGCAAGGAAAACACGGCACAGGCAGAAGAATAGCTGGCTGCATTTTTAAGGTGGTATCCATGATGCCCCTACACGACTGAACACTAGAACATCATGACTTGGAGGAAGTAGTATGATAAAGATTTTAGGACCCCAACACAAGCAGAAAAAGCGCCTTATTGACATTAACTATTATACGTTTTTTTTGTTACGCAAAGTAAAAATCAATGACTGTTCAAAACAATTCAGACAAAAGTTTCCTAATGTCAAGAAATTGCTGCATTACTCTTTAGAGCTGTCTATAAAGATAAATGGCCTCAGAGAACATCCCACGCTTTCATTTATTAAGAATCCTAAGACAAATCTTCACTTTCGACTTCCTTCAAGTAAGACTTTTTTTCTCTACACTTCTGTAGGAGGAAAAGCAAACAGGACACATTTTTGATTATTACTGCTGCTAAAAGCAACCCAGTATCCCTTGAGCATTATGATACAATGTACTATATATTTTAGCCTCAAAGAAACAACAGCATGTAAGGCAAGACACCAAGAACTGAACAGATGGCGCTGCTAGCAGATTTTACAACCTCAGGAAAATGACATGGCGGCTCCCACTGTAAAAGACGTGCCATAGGTACTCCGCAACTAAAAGGGGTTCTCCAGTATTAGTCATTTAGTCTAAGAAAAGGAATCTACAGCTACAATACACAACTAAGAGCAATTATCAAAGTGCATATACCCTGTTTCCCCTAAAATAAACCATACCCCGAAAGTAAGCCCTAGCAGGATTATCAGGGTGGGCTGCAATATAAGCCCTACCACGAAAATAAGACCTAGGCCAGGGGTAATCAACTGGCAGACCGTGGTCCAGATCCGGACCGTGGCCGCCAGTAATGCCCGCAGATTTCCCAAACCCACCCACCCCCTCCCCTTGGCAGGTCCCACGGCAAGTTACCGTAAGTGAGCCGGGTCACGGACTCTGTCGCTTTAAAACGTCACGGACGTGTCCCTGCCCCCGCCTGCTAAGCAACAGAAGGAGATCCCGCCACCACCGAGAGCTGCAGCTTCCGTACAGTACAAGTTGCGGACGTTACCGTGTGAAGGTAGGGAAGTGCTGGTCTCCGCTGGGGATGAAATGTGTACCGTAGTTTATTATGGCAGAGAGGTGGGGGGCACTGTAGGAGTATGGAGGACCATGGGGGAAGGGGAGGATGTGGGGCTGTAGCAGTGTGGAGGATGGGGGACTGTAGGAGTGTGGAGGATGGGGGGCTGCAGGAGTGTGGAGGATGGGGGGCTGTAGCAGTGTGGAAGATGGGGCGGTGCTGCATCCTCCACACTGCTACGGCCCCCCATCCTACACACTGCTACAGACCCCCATCCTCCACACTGCTACAGCCCCCCATGTTGTTCAAGGTACATACCGTAAATAAATAAGCCCTACCCTGAAAATAAGCCCTAGTGTGTTTTTTGTGACTAAAATTAATATAAGACCCGGTCTTATTTTCGGAGAATCACGGTAGTAGGCACTATAGTAGTGATAGTAGTAGAAGCGATAAATCGAATTTGCTCTGAATTGGCCATTGAATCTAAATTGAAACTGATGTCAGATTCAAGTAAATTGTCAATTGCCGATCAACCAACGATTGGCCGCAGTGGTGTCCTGCCTCGGCTATATGACATATTGAGTTCAGCCCCAGTCGCACTCCTCTTCTCGGTTCTGGGGCACAATATGTGCCATTGCCACTCATTGGAATACAGGACACGACTGCGGCCAGTCATTAGCTAAACCGCAATTGACATATGGACCAGAGAGCACTGGAGACCAGGAGCAGCGTTACCAGAGGCATTCCATTCAAGCAGGCAGCCTGGGCAGCATTTAAAAAAACAACAACTTCCTAATAGAGTACTCCTTCAAATAGGCACAGGGAGAATCAAAAACCTTTTATATGTTGCACATCTTGGCAAAACATTAACCTTTCTAATATTGTTCATGAAAATTCTCGCTCTCATTTTGAATTTGAAAATTATGGCTTATAAATAAGACCACTAGGGGGTCCCCATACCATCCAGGACAAAGTCCCGTGAGTGAAGGTGAGACAAGTACAGTGGTCCCTCAGCATACGATGGTAATCCGTTCCAAACGGACCATCGTTTGTTGAAACCATCGCATGTTGAGGGATCCGTGCAATGTAAAGTATAGGACAGTGGTCTACAACCTGCGGACCTCCAGATGTTGCAAAACTACAACAACCAGCATGCCCGGACAGCCGTTGGCTGTCCGGGCATGCTGGGTGTTGTGGTTTTGCAACATCTGGAGGTCCGCAGGTTGAAGACCACTGTTAGAGGAAGTTGTACTCACCTGTCCCCGCCGCTCCGGACCGTCACCGCTTGTCACCGCTGCCCGGGATGTCGCCGTCCATCGCTGTCGCCGCGTCCCCGAGGTGTCCCTGACGCTCCGGCAAGGCTTCTGCTTCCCCGGCATCCGCACGCTCCGTCGCCGCCATCACGTTGTTACGCACGCCGCTCCTATTGGATGACAGGACGGCGTGCGCAGCGACGTGATGACGTCGATGGAGAGCGCCGACAATGCAGGAGATCCCGAAGAGGACGCGCCGGAGCCCCAAGGACAGATAAGAGACATCACCGAAGCTCATTGGGCACTGTAAACGGCTATCCGGTGGCAGCTGAAGCAGTCAGCGCTGCCGGATAGCCGTTTATGTGATGGCCCCGACATAAAAAAGCATCGTATGTTGATGCTGCCTTCAACATGCGATGGCCTCTGTCGGGGCCATCGTAAGTCGAGGGGTCACTGTACTCATCTGTGCTGACTCCTGACTATCAGATTCCTGTCTGAAAACAGAGAGGAGGGGGTTACAGATCAGCCTGCAGTGGCTGGATGAAGAGAAGAGACTCAGCACAGCAGACTCAGGGAGGAAATTAATTGCGTGGGGAGTGAGGGTGGGTTCAGTTCTTGCCTCGGACACACCTCTTCCTGAGCAATGGATGTAAGGATGAATGAGCAGCAAAACAGAGGGATTTGTTAGCCAAATACAGAAGCTAGACACAAAAAAAAAAAGACATGTAAAGCATCTTCATGACCAAGTGAGTAACATATATAAGCATAATTTTTTTTGCTGTGATGTGACAGGTATGCTTTAAGTAGTAACATACAACTTGTTCAATAAGCTTCATTTCATGCTGCCACTTATCCCGATAGATGAGTAAAAACAGAAACATGACTGGTTAAAGTGATTGTCTACAAACCCTACTAAACAGAGAAAAGTTCCAATCTCCGTGGGGGCCTCTTGAGTATCAGATTGTGTCAAGGATCAGACTATGATGTGCGACTAGGATGTGTAAACATATTGCTGGGGATTTATCAAAGTTGTCTATTTTCCGCATCAATATAGACCAACCTACAGAGGGTTAGGCTGATGTATTGTGCACTTAATTTATCAAAAGGTGCACAGCTCTGGATAAATTCTGCGCACAGACTTTGGGATCTATGGTTTAAACTGTATTTAAACCTGCTTCAGCATGGTCTGACATTTCAGGGTACTTTGGCGCGATGCGACTTATTGCCAAAAAGTCGCTATTGATAAATTCAGCACCAATGCATTTTCTGTCTAAAATAGCCTTGAATGCATCATGTACTAAAAATCCTCTAAAGCAATAGTCGCACATATTTAGACTGCGACTTTCTGTGTGACGGGGAAAAAACTGTCTAAATCCTTTGATAAATATCCCCCATTGTGTCAAGGATCAGACTATGTTAAATTTTAATGTTCAATCCTATTATTCTTAGACATAAGCTCCCGCCAGTGCGGTCTGTCTGCAGCAAACTCCTCTGTCCACATTAAATGCACATGCCGAGCATGTATTTGCCTGGAGGAATAGCTATTGGATAAGGTACCTATGTGGGCACTTTTCGAATCCATTAAATGGTTACTGTCATTAAAATCAAACCTCTTGACATGTTGCCCATGTCTTACTCCTGAGACCCACTACAATCACAAGGTAAAGCTGGGGAAGTTTGCGGCAGCACACTGCTAACTCCCCAGGCTGTCAATCAAATCCGACCTTTTCACTATAGAAGTCTATGCAGCAAAAAGGTCAGATCTGCCTAATACTCTGCTTATAAGCACAAATGCTAGGCAACATAGAAAAAGTTTTTAAATAAAATTAATCTTTTAAAGAAGAAACACAAGCCATGACACCAGTGTGAACAATAATACTAATGCTTACTTTAGACACTAACTGCAAAGTGTCATTCTTTATAATAAGAGCTCTAAGAAAGAAGACACATGGTAGATATTTTACAGCTCATAAGAAAGAACTTACCCAGCCCCTTAGGATTGATCCCACTACTGTCTGCAGGATTCACGACCCAGTAGTAATATTTCAGCGTGTGCATTAGCTGTAATACTGTTCCCACCCTACGGATGGTGGTGTATATTGTGGCAGTGCCGATAAACTCAGCTGATAAGTAGGTGTACAGTGAAAGCTGCACCTGGAATAAAGTGGAAAAAGAAAAAAAAACATGAAATGTCTTCCTTATAGTTAAAATTATCCTATATAAATCAGTATAAGATCTAATATTGTAAACTTTTCTGGATTATAGGAACCAGGAACTAAGCTCTGATAAATATCTGAGGAGCGCTGATAACCTGCACTAACAATCCAAGAAAGAAGCTACAGAATTCTAACTAAAGCTTAATGGGGTACTCCACCCCTAGGCATCTTATCCCCTATCCAACGGGTAGGGGATAAGATGTCTGATCGCGGGGGTCCCGCCGCTGGGGACCCCCTGTGATCTCTGCTGCGGAAGCCCAGACATCCGATGAACGGAGCGAACTTCACTCCATGCCGGATGACTAGCAGTGCAGCGCTAGAGGCTCGTGATGTCACTGAGAGGGTGTGGCGTGGCCATTACTTCACGAGCCTCCTGCGCCGCAGTCAGTGTTCTATACTAACACCGGGTGCTGCAGGGATAGAGGAAAATATGCCATGGGGCAGAGTACCCCTTTAAAGCAGTTAATTTTTAGCAAGAATAAAACAGGAGTGGCACAACAGAGCTATAAGAAAACATGCTGCAGAATTGTTATTTAAATGTGGTTATCCAGGGTTAGAAAAACAGAGCTAATTTCTTTCAAAAACAGCTCCAGGTCTGTCCCCAGGTTGTGTGTGGTATTACAACTTGGTTCCATTCACTTCAATGGAACTGAGCTGCAGAATCAAACCCAACCTGGAGACAGACGGGGAGCAGTTTTTGGAAGAAATTAGCTCTGTTTTCTATTTCTGGATAACCCCTTTAACGGGAAATTCTATTATTTAGTAAAATAGGTCAGGAGAGGCCAAATGTCCTCTTTAAACATGGTTTAAATTGTAAGATTTCCTTCTTTCAAATTCTCAGCTTAAAAGTAACATGTTCATTTAGTATGAATTAGCCCAGCAGCGGGACCACCGAGATCTCCGGCGCGGCACCCCAGTCATCTGTGCATGGCGCTCCGTGCCGGATGACTGGCAACTACAGCGGCTACGCACCCTCCATTCAAGTCTATGGGGGTAGGCGTGACGGCTACATACTAGCTGTCACTCCCCCTCACAGACATGAATGGAGAGGGCGTGACGTGACGTCCCTAGTGGCGGTACCCCCGCGATCAGATATCTTATCCACTATCCATTAGATAAGGGATAGAATGTTTTTCAGTGGAGTACCCCCAGAATACCATAATATTACAGGCCTGCTTCAATTTTACAAACCAGCGGCACATCCTGATATCTGCAATGCAGAAGTCTGCCGCGTATGAATAGAGTTTTTTAATACCCCATTTACACATATTAATGGGGGAGATTTATCATTATCAGTGCATAGGAAAAGTTGCCAGTTGCCCATGGCAACCAATCAGATCACTTCTTTCATTTCTCAGAGGCCTTTTCAAAAAATAAAAGAAGGGTTCTGATTGGTTGCTATGGGCAACTTTTCCTACGCACTGGCTATGATAAATTTCCCCAATTGTCCTGTAATGTGCAGTGGATTTTTGGTGTAATGTTAGCACTAAAACACCACAGCACATAGCATCTGAAGCTTATTTAATTTGGTTCAGAATTCCATTAAAAGTTAAAGGGTACCTCTCATCAAATAAACTTTTGATATATTTTAGATTAATGAATGTTGAATAACTTTCCAATAGCATGTTCATGAAAAATATGCTTCTTTCTATTGTATTTTTCCCGATCAGTCCTGTCAGCAAGCATTTCTGACTCATGCTGGAGTCCTAAACATTCAGAGCTGCCAGCCTGCTTTGTTCACAGCCAAACAGGCTGTGAACAAACCAGGCTGGCAGCTCTGAGTGTTCTCCTTTGTGAACAAAGCAGACTGGCAGCTCGTAGTGTTTAGGACTTCAGTATGAGTCTGAAATGTTTGCTGCCAGGACTGGTAGGGAGACACCTAGTGGTCATTTCTTCAAAGTGGAAAATTAAATAGAAAGAAGCATATTTTTTAATAACATGCAATTGTAAAGTTATTCTGCATACATTAATCTATAATATATCAAAAGTTTTTTGGTGAGAGGTACCCTTTAACCACATCCACACAACACTACATACATGAGAGGGGAGGGTGTGTTACCTTTGCTGGAGTATGTATCCAGATGGCGGGGTTAAAGAGGATATGGTCACATAGCTGCTTTAGTAAAGGTGCCCCGTGCGACAATCCATCCAGGTACTTTGCAAATGACAAGAATTGCTCCAATACCGCTCTAGTTATGTGAACCCTAGAGGACTACAAGATAACACAGCATTACAAACCTTAGCTTGAGATCATAACCATTATAGAAAAGCAAACCTATATGAAAACCGTCAGAAAAGGATACAAGTGTGGAGACGGTGGTGGTCAAAAAAGAAAAAGAAAAGAAAAAGAGAATCTGTATAGGTGGACAACTTAGCGCCAATGCACACTATGGAATCTGCGCCCATTTGAATTTGTGGCGGATATTCCATGTGCAGCAGACTCCATCGTAATAAAGTGGCAATATGACTGTGAGGAAAAGCACCGTCTCCACGGACAGCAATGCAGTTCCACGTGGTATTCCGTCGAAATAATTAATATGTTTGGGAATTTCAATTCTCATGGCGGAAATTCGGCACAGAAGAATTTTAATAAATTCAAACGAAGGCTGTGGCACCGGAATCTCCACCTGAAATTTTTCTGGCCAGAAATTTCGTAGTGTGCATGGGCCCTTTGGGTATGTTCACACTATGGAGATTCCGTGTGAAGTTTGCAGATCTGCACAAATTACTCTTACAGCAGCCTCCCTTTGATCTCAATGGGATTCTGCTGCTTAGTTCACAGGTCTGAAATTCTGTAGCGGAATTTCAAAAAGGAAATGGATTTGAAGATTGAACAAATTAATTTTATAATGGGAATGCATTTACATCTGCAGCAAACTGCGGTGGACATAATTGCTGATTTTGTCACGGATCCACTTTAGAAGTTCAGCATGAACACACCATCACGGTGCCTGATCATGGGCTTTGGATTTTTCCACAGCTACAAACTTGCATTTCCTGCATATCAACAGCAAAATCTGTATTGCTGCAGATTAATTGCAGATTTTGCCTTTCCCAATTAAGTCAATCGGTAAAATCTGCAATAAATTCACAGCATTCCTGCATGCTAGCGATTCTTAATCCATAATGCAGGTAATGTCTAATATTGTCTTTGTAACTAACTTTTTTACAATCCATTTATTAAAAAAATAAAAAAAAAACATGATTCATGACTGTATTGATGCAATTTGTGGAAAAACAGGTGCAGTTTTGCCCCCATTGATTGGTGACATAGCACCCTCCTGCTGTGGGTATACCCAACCTCACAAGGCATTTGTGGTGGAAAATAAAAAAAAATTCATATCAACTGGCTGCGGAAAGTTAAACAGATTTGTAAATTACTTCTATTAAAAAATCTTTATCCTTCCAATAGTTATTAGCTTCTGAAGTTTTCTGTCTAACTGCTCAATGATGATGTAATGTCCCGGGAGCTGTGCATGATGGGAGAATATCCCCATAGGAATTGCACAGCTCCCGGGACATTACATCATCATTGAGCAGTTAGACAGAAAACTTCAGAAGCTAATAACTATTGGAAGGATTAAGATTTTTTAATAGAAGTAATTTACAAATCTGTTTAACTTTCCGGAGCCAGTTGATATATATAAAAAAAAGGTTTTGCCTGGATAACCCCTTTAAGATTTTTTTAATAGAAGTAATTTACAAATCTGTTTAATTTTCTGGAGCCAGTTGATATAAAAAAAAATAGTTTTTTCCTGGAATACCCCTTTAACTAAGCCCACCCCTATAGAGTACATAGTTACATAGTAACTATGTACTCTATAGGGGTGGGCTTAGTTAAAGGGGTATTCCAGGAAAAAACTTTTTTTTTTTTACATCCTAAATTATATACCTTGCACTGTTAGCGCAGGGGCACAGAGACTGTGCAGCGAATATTCACAGCCCATTTTCTATCCCCTGAAAGTAAACAATGAAGGTTCACACTGAAAACTGCAAACAAAGATTGGGAAATCTGCAAAGCAGCGATTCAATGAAACCAGAATACTCCCCTAAGAATATTCACTAAGCTCTGCTTGATTCTTCTTATACGGAGAAAACCCTACAAGAATGCCATCTGTAATCCATCGCGCTCAGTCTTTTATCAGCTGCCGCCTTAAAATACAATGTTACCAAGCACATGGAAGCTTATGGAATCGCTCAGTGGAAACCTTATATTAGAATCAGACACATTATCCACTGTCATATTCTGTCGTCTTCATATCCAGGTTCATGTTATGGAATGTGGAATAGGGATTTACTACTAGAGACATTCTACTAACCTTGACGTGTGTGTGTATGTAAAAGGGATACACAAATGTAATAGCTAAGGAACATGTGACGGAAATCCATGGAGGTGTAGAATCCCTTTGGCCTTTCGCATAGCGCAGTATTCCACCAACATGGCGATCTCCAAGTGTTGCAAAATGACAACCCCCATCATGTCAGGGAATGATTGCAGTTGTAGTTTAGCAACAGCTAGAGAACCATTGATGTAGTGTCTTACCTTTTCCAAGAGGTAGCCAATGACTAAAAAGCCTTTCCCGCCCAACATCTGTTCCTGCATGGCCACCGAACTCTTTAACAGCTCCACCAGGAAAGCCAGGAGTGTCGCGCTGAAATGACAGATGGTTCATAGTCAATGATTTACCACAGGCACAATCACGTTTTTCTTAACTTTTTTGATTCTTGTAACTATTCTGTTATATAAATCCAAAAAGGCAAATCATGAACTGAAGATACGATGACCTATGGCCTCTAGTTTCAATGTCCGTGGCTTGTGTGCCACCAGCAGTGTGCTTGTGTGCCTCCAGCTGTTACAAAACTACAATTCCCAGAATGCCCGGACAGCCGAAGGCTGGTGGGAGTTGTAGTTTTGCAACCCTGATATAGACTGTTTTCATTCCTGTTATAATAGTTTCTTGAATCACTGCCAGGTTCAATCTAATGAACACCAACAAAGCCCAAAGCAAGTAACAGCTGGAGGCACACAAGCACACTGCTGCTGGGAGTTGTAATTTTGCAACCCTGATATAGACTGTTTTCATTCCTGTTATAATAGTTTCTTGAATCACTGCCAGGTTCAATCTAATGAACACCAACCAAGCCCAAAGCACTCTAGTAACTCACAATGAGGTCTTTCTGTCTTCTGCCGTATTAAAAGCAAGAACAGCAATGCAAGCTGGGTTATTCTTGCTGTCAAATTGCCATCAGGGGCTCCAAACAAAACTGAAAGGAAAACTGTCAGTCTGTTCACCCACACTAAATCCAATACACTGAGTTATAGTGTGGGTGAACAGGAGTCCAACGAGGGGTCACTTACTTAAATATGTCCAGTAGGTCCTGAGATATGTGAATGTGATTCAGTGGGGGCGGGGCTTCGCAGGCACATTTACATATTCATTGTCTGTGACTTTCTAGTGAAGTGGAGTAATGAAGCCCCACCCCCTGCACAAACAGGCTGACCGTTTTCCTTTAAGGGTGCGTTCACACTGCAGATATGTCGCTGAATCTCCGCTCGTGGAATTCAGCAAGTGGAGATTTAGCCTGGCGGCGGCGGTAGGACCGTGCGGCACTGTTCCGTCACCATTGATGGCTATGCAGTGCTTGTGGTATTCCGCTTAAAGAATGAACATGTTCTCTCTTTGAGCGAAACTATTTCAGCGGCAGAATTTAATGAAATTCCTCAGTGTGAACGGGTCTTGCAGAAGGCCCATTCACACTGATGGTAATGTTCACTGCGTCGAATTCCGTAGAGTGAACATACCCTAAGGTGTGAACATAGACTTACCCTGGGAGCATATAGGGGGAGATTTATCAAAACCTGACCAGAGGAAAAGTTGCTGAGGTGCCCATAGCAACCAATCAGATTTCTTCTTTAATTTTTCTGAGGCCTTTTCAAAACTGAAAGAAGCGATGTGATTGGTTGCTATGGGCAACTCAGCATTTTTTTCCCCCCCATACTGCATAAAGAAAATTTACTAAGCTAGGACCAACTAGTTTTTGTCAGGATATGCTAAGTTATTTTGGCGCCAGTGTGCGACAGGAAAATGCGACAAACCCGATATTGCATTGTGAAAAGCTGGAAAAGGGGCGTGATCTGCCCAAAAAGGGGTGTGGTTGTTCGGATAAGGGGCGTGGTTTCACAACCAGACTTATTTACTATTGAATTCACAGAAAATCCCGTGAATAAATGGCTGGAAATTTCCAACTAGAAATAACTGATCAGAACATTTCCCCTTGTAAATCCCCATAGTAAATAGGGTGGAAACAACAACCCGACACTCTTAGTAAATGAGGGCCAATATGTCACACAGGTTTTCTTTATTGTTTACATCATGCTTCTGCTCTATTAACAGCGTTTAGACACACGCTTTACAGCAGTCACAAGGATACTTGAAGCTATAAAATAGAGTTTTCCAGGCATACTCTGTGACCTGTGAAGAGACCTGGAATTCTGCTTTGGAATTTCAGTCATAAATTCTCAAGCAGCAGAATCCCACTGTCCAAAAATTCCTAGCCTTATCCTCCCTGTGAAAAGGAGGAGTCAGCTTAAAATGTTTCTCTACAGAACAATAGATGTTAGTTTATTATTAATCTTCGTGAGCAGAATAAAAACTGGAGATTTTGTAAAGGCTGCAAGATTTCAGAATTTTTTCTTCATAATATACATAGTAAAATGAAGAGGAAAAAAAATATAGAAAAAGACCACCAAAAATCCTCAAAAAATATGTTTAATATAAAAACTTGACTTTAAAGGGGTACTCTGTCCTTAGACATCTTATCCCCTTTCCTTTGGATATGAATGCCGGGTGCAGCATTGGAGATGGCGGGGTCCCCATGGCGGGATCCCCACGGTCAGACATCTTATCCCCTATGCTTTGGATAGGGGATAAGATGTCTATGGGCGGAGTACCCCTTTAAGAGTAACTTTGATGTTGGTCTGGCAGCAGAATAAATGTTGAAATCTCCCGGCAATCTCCCTGTTGAAATATCTCGGCAACTTTCTAGCCTGAGACTTGCCCACTGCTGAATGGATCAGGATACAAATTGGGAAGTCCCATGCAAGTCTCTGGGACTGGGTAAATTTGCATTCTAAGCACTTTAGTGTCCGGCAACGAAGATGTTGAGAGCCTTAAATAGGTCAAAATTGGAGGTACATTTTAAATAATAGGCCATTTTATTTTGACACATTACCTGTAATGAAGTGAACTTGTACCCAAACATTAAAAATGTCCACATATAAGTAACTCAAAAGATAGAGAACAGGTTTTTAATTTATTTTTTTTACTTAAAAATGTGGCCATTAAGTTTGGATGACAAATTTAGCAAATGTGAATGAAAACTGAGTCACCATATTGGTTGTCACTTACATTATCTAGACAGTTCATTAGAGCACTGATTCTAACCATGACATTTTAAGGCAATGCTCCATGGGAACAAGTATGCAAATCAGCTGCTAATGAGAGACTTTGCCTCAGTACACCAGTGGGTCTCTTCAATGAAAAATCAGTATCCCCTTAAATAATCTTCATTTTTTTTTGTCATCATGTTCTATCAGTAAGAAAGTGAGGGTTTATAGTGAGTCCGAGCAGCCTGTTCAGTGTGTTCTATAATGGAAAGACTAATACAGTTATCCCTCAACTTACAATGGCCTCAACATACAATACTTTCAACATACAGTGGTCTTTTCTGGACCATTGTAACTTGAAAACAGACTCAACATACAATGCTACGGACAATCCAGATCTGTGAAACGTGTCAATGGCTGGAAGAACTGACCAATCAGAATGGGCGTTCACTGGTTAAACCCCTGTATTACTGAAGCGTATGCACTGACTGGTGTCTGTTAGTGCCTACTTACAGTACAGGGGGGGTACTACATGTTCTGTATTACTCTTTACCTGGGCCAGGGTTAGCTGCTCCTTTGGACACCAGGTGAGGGCGGCTCCATTTTACTTTTTTAGGACATTGTGTGTACTGTACAGGACCCCGAAGAAGCTCCTGTCCTCTACATAGACAGTGATTAAATCTCCCAGCAGATCTTTCTTACTTTTATATGTAAGGATTTGCTTTATCTGTATTAGTTATCTACTTATTTTTCTTTTAATCCAAATTTTTTCCTATTTTTGGATGACATTTTTGGGGCTTCAGAACCAATTATCAGGTTTCCATAGAGTTATGGTCTCAACATACAATGGTCGCCCAGGAACCAATTAATATTGTAAATTAAGGGACCACTGTATTCTTTTGTCCTTCCTCCTTTCCCCTTTGTGTGTTGTTTCTCAAAAAAGCTTCTGTCCTTTTCCACTCCCTCATCCTTACTGCTGTTTGCTTCTTATTAAACATGTGAAGCTTTACTGGAATGTTAGTATAGCACAGGGTAGGGATCATGACTTGCAGTATGTTTTTTAAAGGGGCTGTACACTATTTAAGGCTAGATTCACACTACAGCTGTGCTCTGAACCAATTCAGGTTTTTTTTTTTTTTGCGTCAAACGGACCCTTAATGGATTGGAACACAATGGACAATGTTGCGTCCCACTGACTTTAAATTGGGGCCGTCAAGTTTCCATCTGAGTTCAGTTGTTTCACATGAGAAGAGTGGAGAAAAAATTAGGACGTGCAGGATTTTTTACTCCCGTAATCTTAGTGTACTTGACTGATGTGAACCTATCCTAAAGGGGCAATTCAGGATTAGAAAAACATAATGTAGCTGCTTTCATCCAGAGACGGCATCACTTTTGTAATCTGGGTGTGTACGGTATTGCAGCTCGATTCAATTGAAGTAAACATAGCCAAGTTGGGCAAAAATAAATAAAATTGTGGCTCTAATGTGTTAAAGACAGAACAACCCCACCCCACCCCCACACACAAACAAGCAGTAGGTAATCCTCATTATGGGTTAAGCACTCTAGTGCTAGACTGTATATATCTAGAAGAGACCGCAAGTGGCCTTAATGCAAATAATAGAATTTTCTGTATATTCAGTCAACCAAAAAAGGGCACCACTTCTCTTCTCCCATGGACACAGGGACTAAGGGCTTGGAGAGCTAATATAATGGGAACCCGGATTATTATCTGATCTTGGTCTTTTATCCCAAATCCTTATGCCAGTAAATCTACATTCTGCATTTTAAATGTCTGCAAATTCTTAAATAATTCCTCCTAAAAATATGCAATTTTAGATTGGATTTAGCACCATGTGTTCGCCAAGCATTTCAAACAAACCATTCGCCACTGCAAAATTCAACATTATACACCCAAATAATCTGTCGCATATCTGTAACTGTGGCGCTCTTACTGTTAAGAAGATTATTCAGCCTCCAAGAGAATGAAGTGATTTCCTTGGGGAGAAAAAGCAATGAACAGAAAGTTTATATAAAGCATTTGAAAAGCCTCTGCCTCGAGCCCTAGGAGAGATTTGTTACATCGGAGTTTCACATAATATATTAAAGAAGGTCTTGAAAATATTCCCATTAAATGTACAACTAAGGCAACCCTGGCAGCACGACTAGGCGCTTCTATTCACACAGGAGCACGGAGGCCACTTTGGTTCAAGATGTTCATTTTTTCAAGAGCTTGTGAACTACAGAACAGACCTGTTTTTCTGATGCCGAATTTTTGATATTTCACCTTCTAACGGATATACCCTGCTTGGAATACCTTAGATGGTCTTCTACATATTTCCAAGCCAGAACCGTAAAGTAAGTTCTTGAGAACTTGGAAATGAAATGTTGATCGATTTTTTTTTTTTCCTTTGATGGTTGAATCTACTAGACTTTGGAGGAAGAAGCATGTTAACTGACTAAAGATCATATCATGAAAAAAAAAAGAATTTCTAAAGAAATCCTCCAAAGAAAGAGGATTTCAACCCAAAGACCAAGATAAGAGCAGTAGCTGAGGATGGTATTATCATATCTTAGGTGTATTTGGTTGTGGCGCCCGTTTACTGCACATGCTGGTTGTCCTTTCAGAATTAAAGGGGAATTCCGGCTTTATACATCCTTTGGATAGGGGATACGATGTATGATCGCAGTGGTCCCACCACTGGGGACCCCCGCAATTCTGTGCTGGGCGCTGCCTCTGAGACGGGGACGTAATGTCACGGCCACGTCCCCTAGTGACGTCACACCACGCCCCCTTCATTCATGTCTGTGGGAGGGGGCGTGACGGCCGCCACGCCCCCTCCCATAGACATGAATGGATGGGGCGTGGAGTGACAGGGGCTGTGACGTCATGTCCCCGTCTTGGAGGCAGCGCTCAACACAGAATGCCGGGGGCTACATGGAGATCATGGGGCCTGCGACCGGACCCCTGGGATCATACATTTTATCCCCTATCCTTTGGATAGGAGATAAGATGTATAAAGCCGGAATACCCCTTTAAATTCTCAGAAACTGACTGTCAATTTTCATTTTGTTTAGTAGGGTTCATTTTAAAACAGAAGCCATGACAATGTGCTAGATCCATAGAAATGGTGGCCATTTGGGTTCTGTTGAGTCTATTGTACTGTATAGTAGAAAAGAAGAAGAGTTGGCACTCAAGTTGGTGTGATCAAAATAGGATAATTGTTATTGTTTATTTATTCCATTAATGGTTATTTGTTTATTTAATAGATTACCATTCTTTCATCAGGCTGGGGGCCACATAGTCAAGCACCGACATAATAGTATAAGAGGTTTTTATCACACTGAAATCATTAATAGTGTTAAGATGTGCACTATTCTTGCTGTCATAAGTGATAAAACCCTGACTGTGGCTCCCAATGGCTGTATGTAAATAGCTCTTTTCATTTATGCCCATCATACATGCCCAGAAAAAACTCCATGTGGTCCTATTACTAGATGTAGATCACTCTGGGATCCATTTGGGTTATGCTCTGGCACACTGTATTTTTCCATTTTAAAGGAATACTCCGGAGCGCTGGTACTGAAAAAAAAAAAGTTTACCTGATCTGATAGCTCTTTCAAAGACCTTTCCAACGATACCTCATTTGTCAAATTTGGCCCAGCCATTCTCTTGTAATTGCCACCTGTAGCAGTAAGCAGCCATGTCAAAAAGACTACATTTCCCATGACTCCCTGCGCCAGCTTCCTGTTAGCTGCTGCTCTCTCCCCCTCCTCTCCCCCCCCCCCAGGAAATTATAATAAATTATAATAAAGTGACGCCCACAGCTCCTTCCCTTGTGGTTATCTCCTCCCATCCTCCCCCTCCCAGCTCATCAGCCCTCTCCATGTGCCCACTAGCCCACTGATCCACCCATCCATGTGCTCACTAGCCCACTGATCCATGTGCCCACTAGCGCAGTGTTTCCCAACCAGGGTGCCTCCAGTTGTTGCAAAACTACAACTCCCAGCATGCCCGGACAGCCTTCGGCTGTCCGGGCATGCTGGGAGTTGTAGTTTCGCAACAGCTGGAGGCACCCTGGTTGGGAAACACTGCACTAGCAGTGTCACAAGAATGCCGCAGCACTACGCAAATAGCGTAGGGCTAACGTAGGCAGCGATAGGAGCCTAGCGTTAGCCCTGCGCTATTTGCGTAGTACTGCGCATGCGCAGAATAAATTAACTTTGGTTGAGTAGCCAACTCCGGGCGGGGAGGCCGGCACAGCCCGCAGTGACTCATGGGAGCGATGAGTCACCGGGCGAAGATGGCGGCGGATCAAGAAGGAATACAGGTCGAGCGTCATCAAAAGACCCAGCTTCCGGACGGAGAGAAAAGCGAGGAGAAGACCGGGAAGAAGACCATATGGAAAACGTGAGTATATTGTTATATAACTTTGCCTTATGCTCCAATTCCCCCATAAAAGGTTAGCTCCGGAGTACTCCTTTAATATCTATATTCTAAAACAGTTTTTATTCTGGCCACAAAGCCTAATAGTTAGCTGACACTTCCCAGCAGTCTCCTCCTTATCACAGACAAAAATACAGTGAAAGTGGACAAGATGTATATACAAGATAAGATAAGACCAAGCCATTCAAAATTGATGATGGTCACAGCTGCTCTCCTCCCCACCCTGCAAAATGACTCTTTAAAAATATAGTTGATATATAAACCATTGGGCCCATCTAATCTGCCAATTTATTCTGAATACTTTAAATAGTCCCTGGCCCTATCTTACATGAAGGATAGTCTTATGGCTCATGCAAACTTATAGGAGAACTCAAGCAAAAGTTAACTTATCCACCCTATCCACAGGATAGGAATAAGTGGCTGATCGGTGGGCATTCGACCGCTGGCCCCCCTCATGATCTCCAGGATGGGACGAGGAGTGCATGTAGTCTACCTCTATGGGAGCGACGATGATGCCCGAGTGCTGCACTTGGGTCTTTTCTACTCCCGTAGAAATGACTGCAACACGTGTCGTCTGCAGCAATAGCTCCTCAATGAACACCGGATCCCATCCCGGAGATCACGGGGGCCCCAGCTACTTATCCCTTGTGATGTGGATAGGGGATAAGTTCACTGCTGCAGGAAGGCTATTCTGTGCATCCACTACCCTCTCAGTAAAGTATTACTTCCTGATTGACAAATCTCACATTTCTTCAGCATGGGATCTTAAAGGGGATATTTTAGGAAAATTGGACTATGCTACAGGGGCTGTAAAGTTAATGTAGTCCATAATATAGTGTCTTTACCTAGAACAGACACTATGGAAGCATGGAACTATGGGATGTGTAGTTGAGAGAACAAAATCCAACAGGAAATACCCAGTTCTGGCAGGCAAGTACTAAAATCACCTTATGGTAAATAACCCCTTTAAGAGCAGCATATACTTGCAGATATTTTTACAACAAAACTGCCGCAAGGGAATTCACAATAAATAACATATAGGTTAACAGGAGGTGTGTAAATAAAGTGAGTGGTTTTACGCAATATAGGAGGTACTAAATATAAAGTGCCTTGAAGCATATAGCATAAGACCAATGATAAGTTCATCTCCAGAATGAACATGAAATAGTTGTTGAGGACACGTGGGCTCTGGGTAACTCACGTTTCAAACAACTGCTCCGCATGTCTGATCAGAAGTATTTGTCTTGCTTTCTAGGATATTTGGGTATTAACATAGCTTGAAATGGATTATACTTGGCAGTAGAATCTGCACTAATAATAACCAAGCCTATCCCGTTCTGAAAGAAGCTGTGGTTATATATATATATATATATATATATATATATATATATATATATATAGAAGTGTGATGTCAGACATACTATTTTTACATAGGGGGGGAAAGATGCCATATGATCCCATACAGGACATTGCAATAAAAAATAGGATGAGGTTGCAGAATGTGTCTACTTTAGAAATCCTATTTTAACTCCCTGTTAGGAGGGGTCCCTTGTTAATTACCTCCATCAAGTAACTGGAGCAAAGCAGCTACCAATATCAGCTTTCATGCTGGAGGACTTAAAATATCCATGCACTGCATTGGCAGTCTATTGAATTTAACAGACACCTTGTAAGGCTTAATTTTCCACAGTGGTGGCGCTACAGGGGAACTAAACACTTACTCTAGGTTCCCTTTTAGATTCAAGTAAACCCCTGGACGACCCTACAGCAATTCTCTACACAGCCTACTGTATCAACAATCGAGGACACCAGTAGAAAACTGAATGTTACCAATAATGTTTATGAAGAAAATGCAGTAGAAGTATAGATAGCAGCCATAGCTGCCAAATACAAAGCCACTCACTCATGGTTCTAGGACTAAAGTAGCAGTGTGGATCATGGAGTAAAGCACCAATGTCCCAACTTGGGAGCTCAAATCTAAGGCTTCTTTCACACTAGTGAAGAGGCTCCGTTAAAAACGGACATTAATGGGCTTTTTTTTTCTCTAATGTCCTTTATAACTCCTGTTATTGCGACCGAAGATAGCGGGAGAAAAAGACGTGTCATGCACAAATTGTTCTCCCGCTATCTTCCTAACGGACGTCACCTACCGTGCACAAACGGTAGTATGAAAGGAGCCTAAGTGAAGTATTAGAAACCAGCAAAATCCAGAGGAATAGAGGATCAGTGGGCAATCACTGGGGTACTGGGCAAAATTAGCTTTTCTTTATTTTATGGTGCAAAAAACATCATGCGTAGCTAGATGCCGAATGCGGCTTCTAGCCATGTGTGATGGTTTTTGCACCATAAAATAAATAAAAGCTAATTTTTCCCAGTACCCCGGTGAGTGCCCAATGATCTTCTATTCTATTTCACCACAATTACATGGTGAGCATTGATTATAATTAGGGATGAGCGAATCGAATCCAAATTCGTTACGAATTTGAAGAAAAATTTGATTCGTAATGAATGCAAATATAGGCGCAAATCGCTTCATTAAACTCCATTTAAGTGTGGTCCAGGCTCCAGGGCATCTTAAATGGCGGCTCCACATGTGAGGACATGGGGCAAGGAATTCTGGGGAGGCAGCAACAAGGGTAGGCGGGATGACCCTGAATCACATGCAGCCAATCAGCACAGCCCTATATATGTGGCAGCCATATTCTTTTCAGAGAGATAGATAGGGACAGAGAGCGCAGTGTGTTAGCCAGAAAAGCTTTTTTCCAGCAACGATTCACTTCCTAGTCACATCAGCGTTCTGTTGCACAGAGGGACAGAGAGCAGTGTATGTTGCACAGAAAAGCATTCTTACTGCATTGATTCACCTACCAGTCACTACAGCGTTCTATTACAGAGATGGACTGAGAGCAGTGTGTTGCACAGAACAGCAGCGATTCAGCTCAAGCACAAATCCATCCTAGAAGCACTGATAGGGAAGGGAGTGAGATTCAGAGAGAAAGTGCAATTTTGTGTGTAGTGCACAGCGATTGTGTGCTGCAGCACTGGTGTGTACTGCTGGTGTTATACACAAATATTTTTTTAAGTGTACTGTAGCGCATTGTCCTCCCCTCATAAGTGCATACCACATATGTACATCTAAATGGTGTACTATTTTGTTCCTGTTAAAGTCTCTAGGGCCGAGATACTGTGAAAGGCCAGCCAAAAGTGCACACCTGCTGGTGTTGTAGACAATGCTGTTTTAAGCGTACTGTAGCACAATGTTCTCAGAGTTCCCCTCACTCAGGTTTATGGAACAGACTGTTGCAGAAATTTCTACAACTTAAACTGCCCCCATTTTAAATCCACCCTTGATGACCTTGATTATAATAATAATACCTCTTTTTTTATAGCACTTTTATCGCAGATTTTAGTGTTTTTTGAAGTTTGCATTTTTTGCACTTGTATGTTCTGTAATCAGGGCTGTAGCTCTGATGAGATAAGTGAGGTGATCGCCTCAGGTGCGCTGTTGCAAGGGGGCGGAAGGGGGGTCCAGCACACATTACACTGAGGCACTGATTCCCAACAAGTGTGCCAGGACACTGTTACGCCAAGCGCTCCGGGTCCCCGCTCCTCCCCGGGGCGCTCGCAGCATCCTCTCATTTGCAGCGCCCCGGTCAGACCTGCTGACCGGGTGCGCTGCAATATCACTCCCAGCCTGGATGCGATTCGCGACGCGGGAGGCGCCCGCTCGCGTTGCGCGTCCCGGCTCCCGTACCTGACCCTTCCCCGTCTGTCTTGTCCCGGCACGCGCGGCCCCGCTCCTTAGGGCGCGCGCGCGCCGGGTCTCTGCAATTTAAAGGGCCACTGCGCCACTGATTGGCGCAGCAGGCCTAATCAGTGTTATCACCTGTGCACTTCCCCTGCACTCCCTCGCCGGATCTTGTTGCCATTGTGCCAGTGAAAGCGTTCCCTTGTGTGTTCCTAGCCTGTGTTCCAGACCTCCTGCCGTTGCCCCTGACTACGATCCTTGCTGCCTGCCCTGACCTTCTGCTACGTCCGACCTTGCTCTTGTCTACTCCCTTGTACCGCGCCTATCTTCAGCAGTCAGAGAGGTTGAGCCGTTGCTGGTGGATACGACCTGTTGCTACCGCCGCTGCAAGACCAACCCGCTTTGCGACGGGCTCTGGTGAATACCAGTAGCAACTTAGAACCGGTCCACCAACACGGTCCACGCCAATCCCTCTCTGGCACAGAGGATCCACCTCCAGCCAGCCGAATCGTGACAGACACTCTGGTGGGAAATATGGCGCCAACATTTTTTTATTTTTCTGCCCAGGCTTGCACACCTGTGAGTCTCAGGCGTGCAGGCCAGGCGGGAGGGAAGTCTTTGTGCAGTGCCGGGATGGGAGCTGCTGCAGCTCCAATCCTCTTGTATCCTCCCTTACCTGTGGAGCAGCTCCAGACTCTGGATTCTCCCTGGTCCCTCAGCAGAATGATGTGGATGGAGGGAGGGAGCAGGGGCACTACTCATCTTCAACTAGTGCACCCCCACCCTTCTTTCACTCCTCTACACCTCTCTGTCACACCTCATAACCTCTCTGTAACCCCTGGACACCCCTCTGTTATCCCGTACACCCTTCTGTCACCCCTCTAAACCCCTCTGTCACTCCTCTACACTCCACGGTTACCCCGTACCCCTCTCTGTCACCCCTCTACACCCCTCTGTCACCCAAGTACACCCCTCTACACCCCTGTCCCCCATGTACACCCTCTGTCACTGTGTGGGGTAATGTAGGAGGCATTGTGTGTGCTTTAAGGGGGGGCTGGAGGCATTTGAGTGAGGCTGGATATATTGGGGGAGGTTTATCAAAACATGTGCAAAGGAAAAGTTGTCCAGTTGCCCATAGCAACCGATCAGATTTCTTATTTCATTTTGCAAAGGCCTTGTTAAAAATTAAAGAAGCGATCTGATTGGTTGCTATGGGCAACTGGGCAACTTTTCCTCAGCACAGATTTTAATAAATATCCCCCTTGTGCGTTGTAGGAAAGTTGATGACATTGTGTTTGGAGGAGGCTGGAGTCATTTGTAGGGAAAAGGGGAGGATAATGCTGGACAAGTGCAGAGCCTAATACTAATATGTTTGTGTTGCAGGTTCCATGATATCCTGTGCCAGATGGAGCAAAAAGAGCTAGCTACAGCTCTGTCTGTAATGTGCATGTAATCATGTTTAGCACTTATCTGATCGCCAAGTAGTTTGCAGACTTTGTTTAAAGACTTTTTATAATTTATGAAAAGTGACTCGTAAATTTTCAAATAAAATGTAATAGAATTTAAATATATAATTTTGATCCATAAAAGCCAGATAAGGAGTTCTGAATGGAAGGTAACTCTTGTCACTACATTCTCATGACATGAAAGACATTTCCAAAAGAATCTGCATGTTATTCTGAATAACAGTATTATTTCACTAACCCAGCACACACCCTATGCGTGTTACAGCAAGAAAAAAAGTTCTACACCCCTATTGAAGCACTCTGTAGGCCGGAAATAGCAGTTTTTAATAGTGATTCGCCGAGAATAAATTCGGATCAAACCAAATTTTTTTCGGAAAATTCTGCAAATCGGCCAAATAACATTTTTCAAAAATTCTCACTCTAATTATAATAGAGACTGATGAATTTCCAGACGCTGGACACAGATCTCTAAGGTGGGGACACCTTAAAGGATCCTAACAGAGCAAATAAAGAGAGACTGGCTAAAGTAGACAACTCCTTTCATCACATAATGTATGCATATATTAGCACCCAGCCAAGAAGGTATGAAGAACAGTCTGCCAAGTCTCCATGATTAAATACACCATCAGCTGCTCGATAGGCATCCTTTGGGAGCCAGAGGACAAGTCAAGACCAGCGAGACAGTAATAATACATCTGGCTAAAAGATAATGGATGAAATCGTAACGTGTACGACCTATAAATATATCTATATTGTCATCATTCCCTTTGCTCGCATAGAACCTTTCTCTCTATTTATATTCACCATGATCTGTTCTGACAAAACGTTCTGTGGTGAACCTCAAAAGCCACATTGAAAATAAATCAATAAACTTTTACAATTAGAGAATCTCTTAGTGCTTGCTATGCATTCCCTTGAGTGCATTCACTCTAAGACTGCAAATCTATTGTCTTCCTCGGATGGAACGGCCAACTCCAATCAATTAAAACCCACAATCCATTCAAAAGGGAACTTGTGTTCAGCCTCTCGTAGAATCCGGCAACTACTAATCCAAACATCTGTAACTGTGATAACCCGTATACATTGCGTGCACCGGACAGATTTACATGGCAAATGAGAAATTCTTACCAGACGGTAGTCTCCACCTGACTGTCATTGAGCTGCCGATTGTCCAGCTGTGCAAAAAGTGGGAAGAGAACCTGGATACCCCCGATTGAATGGATGGCGCTGTGTATAGAGTGCGTTACTATAGCTTTTACATCCTATAGGGGAGAGGAATAAAAATAGCTTTAGAATTTATGATTATATAGACCACACATTTCTAAGTCATTGGTTCATTCTCGAATGAGCAAAAGATTAGGCATATTAAAAGCAGGGTTCTTTTGCAGGAAACTAACTACACTGCAATGTTCCTTAAAACGTGGCTCTTAATGGATATACCCAGGAATAGAAAAACAGAGCAAATTTATTCCAATGACAGCATAACCCCTGTCCTAAGGTTGTGTGTGGTACTACAACTTGGCTCCATACACTTCAATGGAACCAAGCTGCAATACCACACACAAACTGAGGACTGGGGTGGTGCTGTTTTTGGAAGACATTATCTCTGTATTTTCTATTCCTGGATAAACCCTTTAAGCTGTGGCAAAACTACAACTCCCAGCAGATTGTAGTTGTAGTTTTGCAACAGCAGCCATACTTTGGGGATTACTGATACACAAAAAGTATCCTCTGTCCCATATGAGAAGACCAGTGATATAATTCATGAGTTATTTTATAAAGGGGCAGCTAAGCAGATGAACAATTTTGCAGAAGTAATATTCAAATAAAATCTCTGCTTATTCAGGGCTTAAAGGGGTACTCCAGTGGAAATAAAAAAATTACTCCAGATTTGTAAATTACTTCTATTAAAAAAATATTTATCCTTCCAGTACTTGTCAGCTGCTGTATGCTACAGAGGAAGTTGAGATGTTCTTTTCTGTCTGACCACAGTGCTCTCTGCTGACACCTCTGTCTGTGTCAGGAACTGTCCAGGAACAGTTCCTGAGATGGACAGTGGTGGCAGCAGAGAGCACTGTGGTCAGACTGAAAAGAACTACTCAACTTTCTGTGGAGCATACAGCAGCTGATAAATTTAAGATTAGGAAAGATTAGGAAAGGTTAAGAAAGTTATTTACAAATCTTTCTGGCACCAGTTGATATGAAAAAATAAAAAATAAAATTGTTTTCCACCAGAGTACCACTTTAAGAGTTGAGCAGGTGTCAATTGGAAGGGTCACCCATGGACTCCTTAGCCAAGAATAAGGAGAAATTTTAATTAATTACTTATAATGTTTCTTATTTGTTTTATGTTTTTTTTTGTACACAATTATATACATATATGTTTTCTCCGCTATTCCCGCTCTGATTCATGCTGCCAGTAATTACTTATTTTATAGTTTTTCCATAAAATACCTTGGTAAGGGCCGGATCATCATTGGCGCTCATGGAGCGCCTGCTCCGGGTCCCGTGCCCACAGGGGGCCCCCGTCACACTCGGGATATCCCTGTGTCCCAAAAAATCTTTTCAGGACACGAGGATGTCCTGGCAGTCACCTCTCTGCGGCGGCCCCCGTGTTTACTTTGAAAACGCAGGGACGTTACTGATGTCCCATGCGTGCGCCCATAGGAGTAAAGCAGAGCAGTGAGGAGGACGCGCGCGCATGGTAAATGACCAGCGGCACGTCATCTTCAGTGTTCCGACCTCCGCTCCCGGGACCTACTGCCATGGCCCCGGGGGCCCCGGACCGGAGGGGCGGTGGTCGGAACACTGAAGTGGGGCAGTAAACAGGCATACAGCCTCCAGCCATACACTTTATATGGCTGGAGGCTGTATGTCTGTGGGGGAACTGTACTGCACCTAATGTGGGGAACTATAATGCACCTAATGTGGGGGAACTATACTGCACCTAATGTGGGGGAACTATACTGCATCTAATGTGGGGTAAACTGTACTGCACCTAATGTGGGGTAAACTGTACTGCACCTAATGTGGGGGAAACTGTACTGCACCTAATGTGGGGGAACTATACTGCACCTAATGTGGGGGAACTATACTGCACCTAATGTGGGGGAACTATACTGCACCTAATGGGGGGGGGGGGGGGGAACTATACTGCACCTAATGGGGGGGGGGACTATACTGCACCTATTGTGGGGGGGAACAATACTGCACCTAATGTGGGGGGGAACAATACTGCACCTAATGTGGGGGGGAACAATACTGCACCTAATGTGGGGGGAACAGTACTGCACCTAATGTGGGGGGAACAGTACTGCACCTACTGTGGGGGAACTATACTGCACCTACTGTGGGGGAACTATACTGCACCTAATGTGGGGGAACAGTACTGCACCTAATGTGGGGGAACTATACTGCACCTAATGTGGGGGAACTATACTGCACCTAATGTGGGGAACTATACTACACCTAAGGTGGGAGAACTATACTGCACCTAATGTGGTGGAACTATACTACACCTAAGGTGGGAGAACTATACTGCACCTACTGTGGGGGAACAGTACTGCACCTAATGTGGGGGAACAGTACTGCACCTAATGTGGGGGAACAGTACTGCACCTAATGTGGGGGAACAGTACTGCACCTAATGTGGGGGAACTATACTGCACCTAATGTGGGGAACTATACTACCCCTAAGGTGGGAGAACTATACTACCCCTAAGGTGGGAGAACTATACTGCACCTAATGTGGGGGAACTATACTGCTCCTAATGTGGGGGAACTGTACTGCACTTACTGTGGGGGAACTGTACTGCACCTAATGTGGGGGAACTGTACTGCACCTAATGTGGGGGAACTGTACTGCACCTAATGTGGGGGAACTGTACTGCACCTACTGTGGGGGAACTGTACTGCACCTACTGTGGGGGAACTGTACTGCACCTACTGTGGGGGAACTGTACTGCACCTAATGTGGGGGAACTGTACTGCACCTAATGTGGGGAACTATACTACACCTAATGTGGGGGAACTATACTGCACCTAATGTGGGGGAACTATACTGCACCTAATGTGGGGGAACTATACTGCACCTAATGTGGGGGAACTATACTGCACCTAATGTGGGGGAACTATACTGCACCTAATGTGGGGGAACTATACTGCACCTAATGTGGGGGAACTATACTGCACCTAATGTGGGGGAACTATACTGCACCTAATGTGGGGGAACTATACTGCACCTAATGTGGGGGAACTATACTGCACCTAATGTGGGGGAACTATACTGCACCTAATGTGGGGGAACTATACTGCACCTAATGTGGGGGAACTATACTGCACCTAATGTGGGGGAACTATACTGCACCTAATGTGGGGGAACTATACTGCACCTAATGTGGGGGAACTATACTGCACCTAATGTGGGGGAACTATGCTGCCAAACTAATGTGGGGGAACTGTACTGCACATAATGTGGGGGAACTGTTGAGGGGGGGGCAACATAATGAAGTGCTCCGTCTTCCAGGCAGCCTTAATCTGGCCCTGACCTTGGTTCTTTTATACAAAAAAATACATGCATAGTGGTCAATAAAATTACCATTGCAATAGCAGCAACCATTCTGTACACCTAGACTGGTTGCCTAAATTAATGAAAAAATATATATCTTAGGACGTTTGGGATGAGTTTCCAGGATAGCGCTACCCCGTTCTTTATCCAGGCATCCCAAGATGACTTTATAATGCTTTCTGTTTATTATGAATGTATTTTTATAGTACATATATACATCATATTCTGAAGTGCATTATATACAGAAACAGCCGTTACGGTCTGAAATAATTAAATACATGCCAAAACTGTAAGGCTCGGCGCATCTAAATCAATGGCTCTTGGGAATAGATAATGCTATATGATTGTTCACTTCACAAAGTAGACCTCACTCTGTTCCTTCAAATGTCATTACTCTTGAAGCGTCATGGCAAGATGTAATATGAATCTGTGTACAGCAGAAGCTATTTTGAGAATGTGATGTTACGGGTCGGTAAGCAACAGATGTGCCTCCTCTCTGCCTTGGCATTCTCTAAAAATCATGCCATGAATGTGCGCATGGTCAGCTGTTTAGCAGCACAAAATTGCTTAACTACTGTGCTCCAAGGAGCGTCTGACCCCATACTAACCCACCCCCATCACTAACATTAAAAAACAAAATCTCATTGAACACTATTAGAGCACATAGGTGACTTCTACGATTGACAAATTATATCAGTGGGGGGGGAAAACAAACATTTTAAGCACTTCCTTTGTTTTTGTGCCTTTTTACTGTCAAAATTAAGCAGTAAATTTTTCCAGCAAATTTTGATTTAGCCTTTGATAAGTCAATTAAAATCTAACAGGTTTAGATAAAGTGTAACACAAATTCTAGAGAAATGCTTAGTAAGGACCAGGTCCATTTTGGCCTTAAAGGAGTACTCTGCTGCTCTGCATTTGGAACAAACTGTTCCAAATGCTGGAGACTGGAGCTCGTGACATCATAGCCCTGCCCCTCATGATGTCACACCCCCTCCCATAGACTTGCATTGAGGAAGTGGGACGTGACATAATAAAGGGGCGGGCCTATGATGTCACAAGCTCCCGACTCCAGACCAGAGCAGAAGACCCCTGGAGACGGACGGAGGCAGGTGAGGAGACCTCCGTCTGCCACTATGGATGATCAGATCCCCGCGGCAGCGCTGTGGGTGGTCGATCATCCATTTAAAGTGCCGCTCTGCCGCAGATGCCGTGATCTGTACTGATCACGGCATCTGAGGGGTTTATGGCGGACATCTGTGCAATCGTGGATGTCCGCCATTACCGATGGGTCCCTGGCTGCTGATAGCAGCAGGGACCTGACGTGCATGACAAGAGAACCGGTCCGGTACTCGCGGTCATGGCGGAGTGTAAATCTACTTCATGGTGTGTTAAGTACCACCGCACCACGATGTACATTTACATCCGTTGTCGTTAAGGGGTTAAAGGGGTACTCCGCCCTAACACATCTATTCCCCATTCCAAAGGATAAGGGATAAGATGCTTGATCGGGGGGTCCCCAGCTCTCCGTGCTGCACTCGTTTGTTTAGAGCATCGGCTTCGGCGTCTGAGGCCTGTGATGTCACGCCCACACCCCCTCAATGCAAGTCTATGGGAGGGGGCGTGACAGCCGCCACGCCCCCTCCCATAGACTTGCACTTAGGGGGCGTGGTTGTGACATCACAAGTGGGGCCTGACCGTGACTTCACGAGCCTCCGCCCAGCATCACCAGTCATCCGGCACGGAGCGAAATTTGCTCAGTGCACCAGATGTCTGGGGTGCCGCAGCCGAGATCACGGGGGTCCCCAGCAGTGGGACCCCCGCGATCAGACATCTTATCCCCTATGGATAGGGGATAAGATGTCTAGGGGCGGAGTGCCCCTTTAAATAAACAAAGCTAATTATATCAACCTATTATTACTTATGGTATCAGTTGACTAAATTATTGATAGTTTTTATCTACAGTTATTCTGTTTAGTATATATGATTATAACTTTGTTTTCATTTAGTTTTAGTCACTGAAAAAGTGTTCCTGACTAAAGACGAAAATTATTAGTTGACAAAATTAACACTGAAAACATGACTTTAACAGCATCATATATCTCATTAGACCTGGGTTGGGCTGGGACTTACAGCCATTATAGGGGCACAGGTTTAGAGGACACAACTTAAAAGTAGTTGGCACATGAAAATGGCATTTTAATATAAGTATATGCAATATATGTCTATATTGTTTTTGTGTTGCTTAAAATTCATGTCTACCTTCTACAGTGTTCAGTGGTGAACAAACAGGTGAAGAATCTTCTCAGTGCCATGGCTGGTCTTGCATAGAGATTTTTTTTACTTTAATTTTGGGTCTTCCCTACTTGTCAGAGAACAATTGGAGCATGTGCCATCTCATTCTCCTTCTCTGACAAGCAGAGAATTACCATATCTGTCAGATCTGCAAAAGTAGAGCATGATCATTTATCAGCTAAGTTTCTAAGTTGTTTTTTTTTGCACTATACTTCAGCCCATAAGGGGGTGCAGTCATGTGGGGTGTGCTACAGGAAGTGAAGAAAGCTGAATAGCTTAGGGGTAATTTAATAGTGTCTAATGTATTCACTTGTATTCACAATGGATGTAAGTCCAGTGAGGAGCTTTTCTCTTAAATTTCTTGGGATTATCTAAAATGCTATCTAAGTCTTGAATAGTCTAATAAAACTATACAAACATATCTATGGGCATCCAAGATATACAACAATTATAACTTATATTTTATTTCCTTACCTGTAACATCAGTGCATGGGGAGAATGCACAAATATTGAGGGGTTTTCCTTTGGTGATGATTCAAGGCAAAGCTGGGCATCAGTGGCCTTTGCATTGTAAGTGAATGCTATACTGCTTGCAAGTTTTCCGTCATACAGGACTTGTTTGTGGTGCTCGGCCAAATGTATGTCACTCTCAGATTTAAACTTGAATGTACTCTGTATAAAGAAAAGGAAAGATCATGTTAGAAAAAATTGTAATATCTATATAGTCATGAGAATATCAATCTTAGCAACCAATAGGTAATTTTACACAAAAAACCCAGAGGCACTTTATTAAGTATGTTTTCCATTGCGGCATGTCTCTTTAGTGCCAAGCTAAATGATGAACTTACAGAGTACCTTTCATCAAACCATATTTTCTAAACCAACTCAGATTATATTCCCTTACTACTCCTAACACCCCTCCCTGCCCTCCTGCTTTAAAAAGCTCTGTATCATACCTTTCCCCTTGCTCACATTGTGCAAGCTCCCATCAGGAGAAAGTGGGTGTTCCCCAGCAGGCGCGATGTCACTGAAGCCTGCGGGAGCTGTGCCTCGCCATGCTCTGCATGCACTTCCTGAGTTTGGTCTCCTGCCAGGCCGCAAGGAGACCAAACTAACTGTTTGACTTGCAGAGGGAACAGAATAGAGGCACCTTGTGGACATTTTTTCAATCACATTAAAAACATATAAAGGTTGAAAATATTAATAGCAAGTAAATGGCAAAGTGTCATAATTACATAAGGAACAATATATTAAAAGTTTAGTTTGGTGACAGGTACTCTTTAAATTCATCATTTTCGGCTGCACGCCCTTTGTTTACCCAGGAGAATGTGCAATTCCTAGGAACCTTCATTTGCACAATCATCGACCCATGTGAAAGGCCTTTCGTCATTCTTCTGGCGACAAAGATAAGAAAAATCCATCAGATGGGCTTTCTGCCCTTTCCCTCGTGTTACAAATGGCAGAAAATGAGAAGGGGGGAACTGTAAAAAGCAGCTCAAAGTGAGAACAGAGGGGGAGCCATACATGGAGAGTAGCTCAAACAAGCTGTCTATGGGCAAGAAAGCAAACACAAGGTAGTTTGCAAGGGATGTATAGAGAAAGCAGCGCAACCACAACAAACTCTAGACTCAAAATTTTTGATTTAAGATTTTTGTATGCCAGAAAACTTTGATAAATTCTCCCCACAGACTTCTTATTCGCTGTGTACTTCTGGGAGCATACTTCCTAACAAGAAGAATCTGAACCTAGGCACAGACTGTAAACAGAATATCAGAGATCTGAAAAGGAACAAAGAGATGAAGAATGCAGACTAAGCGTACTTTCAACCACGATTTCAGCCTACAGCTGCTAGATCCAGCTGGGGGAGGGGAAAACCAGGTGCTCCCGCACCCCAGCCAGACTGGCGCTCAAATCCATTCACTTTAATGAGCAGACCGGTGTCAAACGGTGACTCCGGTCGGCTCATTTCTGCCCCGTATCCGGTTTTGTGCCCCGACCTAAAATCGTAGTATACTAAGGTTTTAGGTCCGTCAGAAAACCAGATACGGGTCAAAAATTAGCCGACCGGAGTCACCTTTTGACTCCGGTCGGCTCATTAAAGTGAATGGATTTCAGTACCGGTCCACCTGGGGTATGGGAGCACCCATTTTTTTCCTCCCCCAGCCGTATCCAGCAGCAGTAGGACCCCTGCGATCTCGGTACAGCCCCCGGCATTCTGTGCTGGGTGCTGCCTCCAAGACTGAGACATGACATCACGGCCATGCCCTCTTATGACTTCACGTCACGCCCCCCTCATAGATATGAATGGAGGGGGCGTGACGTGATGTCATGAGGGGGCATGGCCGTGATGACATGTCTCGTCTCGGAGGCAGCGCCCGGCTAGATAGATGATAAGATGTATAAAGCCGGAATACCCCCTATAAACTAAGTGCAACATTTTTAACTCCAGGTAAACACAAACATACGTAAGAACCATTTTCCCATTTAACAGGTGTCCATAACTTTAAGCCAGCTTGTTCCAGAAGAAATGCCTGAAAAAATATACTTAGACATAGGCTTTGAAGACGTAACGGGTCTTCAAAAAGTCTGATTCAAGCCAAAGCCACAGAGTTCAGGAATTACTCTTGTTGTGCGCTCAACTTCAGAGGCGGCAAACAATGACCTGAAATATTAACAAGCAGCACGTTTCGTGCTGGGCCCGACACTGTTTATACAGTCAGATGAACAGAAGCATTTTCTGAAGACTGTTTACACATGCATAACCACGAGTATTAACAAATACCATTGGCCTTAATAGAAAGGCCTTAGATGAGTGCGCATCACATGGATCATTAGCTCGGTGCACTCAGGACATTCCACTAAGCTACCCACCTGGAATGAAGTCTATTAGGCATCATGACATACTACTATTTTAACTGTGAACACCTTCTCTTTGTCTTATTTTTAACTTTTTTCCTTGGTGTCAGGAGGTAACACTTAATTGCTTTCGTAAAATATTGCTTGAGATGATTGACGCGGCCGCCGTGAAACAGTTTGCTGTCAAATTGTCTGATCATGAACGGATAAGAGACTTCCATAAAGCGAGCTGTCATTTCCATTTGACATGGTTCTTTACAATGTTGCAGACAGATGACAGCTACATGAAGGCGACGGGCAAGACAATGAAAGTGCTTAAAAAAACGAGTTCATTGACTTGCATTGCTGTGTTTACAAGTGGGGGGGGGGGCTGTTCATTTCATCTGTACATTATCTCACTGGAAATATAGCAGCACAATAGTGAAGAAAATGACAGAAATCTCTTTTTTTTAACCTTTCAAGTGGCTTCCTGGAATGTATTAGTCATCTGGCAACAAGCCTTTTATTAGAAAAATGAATTGTAAACCTAACATAAAATGTGTTTCCATGCTGGGAGTCGTAGTTTTGCAACATCTTGAGGGCCACAGTTTGGAAACCAAGGCTCTTGATCAAGATATCAAGCTCACTGACATTTTAGCTGATGGATTTGATGGGACAGGTTTCACAAGCACAATTTTTTAAAGGTGTTTTCCAGTACTCATTTATTAGGGGTACTCTGCCTCTAGATATCTTATCCCTTATGCAAATGATATGGGATAACATGTCTGATCGCGCTGGGACCCCACGCGATCTCCAACACCCTGGGAATCTGAACATTAATGTCCAGAACGCAGTCTGTGCTTGGCTTCAGGCAGCAGGGGTCCTCATGCCGCCTCCATTAATGTCTATGGGAGTGGGGGCGTGACAGCTGTTGTCGCTCATAATTTGTAATGGAGGAGTGTTCACTCTGTGCAGCGGATTACTTGGGTGCTGGGCTGGAGATCGCGGGGGGGAGGAGGGTCCCAGCATCTGAAACCCCGCGATCAGACATCTTGTCCTCTAGCTTTTGGATAAGGGATAAGATGTCTAGGGGTTGAGTACCCCTTTAATGGTCTATGTTAAAACTAATCCATTTCTCCTGAGGGTTTGCCTCCTTGCATAGGGTTTGGAAGAGGTAGTTACTGACTTTAAGGTATTCATGACGCTGGACAGAATGGACGCAGAGTGTCTAAAAGAGAGAAGCACAAAAAAAATATAATAATAATTTGCCCAATACCCAGCTAACCATTTAGATTTGGGCTTCCCAACCAGGGTGCCACTAACTGGTGTAAAACAACAACTTACAGCTTGCATGCTGGAAGTTGTAGTTTTACGTGCTAGAGGCTGGGAAATATAGTTCTGCAACCGCTGGAGACACGTCAGTTGGGAACACACAACTTGGGAACGCACAACTTGGTATTTGAGGGTGGATCTTCATTTTTTTTCTGGTACGCAGTGGTACGCTTTCTCTTTTATTGTCTTTATATGTTTTTATATGTATTATTTTTCTCTCTTTTTAGCTTTATTTTCTTTCTTCTCTTTATTTTTTCCCTTTTTGCTTGGATTCTTGTATATAGTGCAAATCTGTAATCTACTAATATCAGATTGGTGTGGTGCCGACATCTGCCACTCCACTGTTGATCAGTTGTGTGCAAGAGTCACGATGCCCTCATATACAGAGAACAGAGCCAGAAGAAGATTTCTCCATACATTGTGTAGTGGCTGTTCCCATTTAAGTCCCATTTTAATGGGAGCTGAGCTACAGAAATCCATCATGGCCACTATACAATGTATGGAGCTATCTGCTTCCAGCTCCACTCACTGTAAATGCGGGGATTGCAGCTCTGTCAACAGTTGATCGACAAGGGTGCTGAGTGAATGATCCCGACTGATCAGATAGTGATAGCTTATGCACAACTAAATAACAGTGCTTACAAATTTAAAGAATGTTCTTAAAATGATTATTTATATATTCAAACAAATACATAAACTGAATACATAAATAAAAAAAACTTCAAACAAATACATAAACTGAATACATAAATAAAAAAAAACTAACATACAAATTGGACATAAGAGCTCCAATACGTTTCAGGGGCCAGGATAAGGGAGCCAATAAGCCATTCTGTCTAGGACAGGACAGCAAATTGAATCTTTGGCCTAGGTGAAAGAAAGCCTAGTTATGACTATGGCAACTTTAAATCAATTGTAATAGCTATATGAGCATTTCACATAATACACATAAAACTAATGTTCTCGGTGAGCACAGAGACCTGAAATTTAGCAAAAACAGGCAAGTTCATTAGCGTATTTTTTACAGCCACATAACAAGCAATTACTAACAAAGCACTGTCCATATTATGTGCTTATTAAGAGCAATGACTAGATCCTCAGACAGAAAAGGCCTTATTATATGTTTCTTTCTTTAAGTACAGATGAAAAATGTGTCTGCAACAGCTGAAATGGCGGTGAAGCAAGGTAAAAGATGAGGGGAAGGTGAGCTTCTATTCAAAACGAAAGAGAGTTGAGACACAATGATGCGCAAATGATTATTTCATTAAAGAGTATCTCACACCAAACTAAACTTTTAATATATTGTTCCTTGTGTAATTATAAGACACTTTTACTTGTTGTTAAAATTCTTAACCTTTATGTTTTTAATGTGATTGAAAAAAATGGCCACAAGGTGGCTCTGTTCTGTTCCCTGCCGCATGTCAAACAAGTAGTTTGGTCTCCTCCCGACCTGGCAGACTAAGGAAGTGATTGCGGGGTGTGGTAAAGCACAGCTCTCGTAGACTTCAGTGACGTTGCGCCTACTGGGGAACACCCACTTTCTCCTGCCGGGAGCTCACACAATGTGAACAAGGGGAAACGTATGATACAGTGTTTGTTAAAGCTCGGAAAACTTTTTTAAGGGCAGGAGGGGTGTTGGGAGTAGTAAGGGAATATAATGTGAGTTAGTTTAGAAAATATGGTTTGATGACAGGTATGCTTTAAAAAAAAATCAGAAAATAGAAAAAGAACAACTATTACAATGCAAGTAAAAAAAAGCTATATCACTGTTCCACACACTTCAAAGGAAGAGACTAATTGAGCTGCTCATAGCATCACTTACAGACATGTAAACACACAACCTGAGCCATAACAGTTTAATGATACTGATGACAAACAATACAGCTGCACTTCATGTTACTTTTTCTGTCAATACAGAAAAGACAAAAAGGCACTCTCTCTTTAGAAGATGCTGATAAAGAACAAACCACCATTCAAAACTCGTCAGCATTAGAGTTGCGTTTATATGTACATTTAGAAACAGTTTGGAATAAAGTTCACATTTTAATCTGCAGTTGGAGCTGGATATTTCTGGATACTCAACAATACCAGAAATAGATTAAGGGTAGGGTCACATGTAGGGTATTTTAGGCTGCATATTTGACACTGTATTTCAGTGCTAGCAAAGTCTATGGCGTTTAGACTTTGCTGACACGGAAATATGCAGCATTAAATACGCAGCCTATATGATAAGTGTGACCCTACTTTAATGGTATTTTCTGAAACCTTTTTATTGATACCCTATGCTCAGCTGTTTAGCAAAGCAGTTACACCTGTATGTATAAATAACAGAACAGAAAGCAGACAGCTCCACACATTGAGTAGTGGCCATTCTAGGTTACTGCACCTGAGCTTCCACTGAACTAAAGAGAAGCGAAGATGCAGTAACCTAGTGCAGACACCACGGAGCTGAGGCTTCCTGCTCTGTTTGTATATATGTGATCTGTATAGAAGAGATGCCAGGTGTCAGAACCCACCCATCTGACACTGAAGACTTAGGCTAAGTTCACATGCAGAATGTCCACATGGAAAATATCCGTTAAGACATTCTGACGCCAGCATCAAATGGAATGTGCCTGCATAACACTGGAATGCGCCGTCTCATAGACACCAATGCATTCCGTGGGAAGTCCGCAGGAAGAAAAGACATGTCCAATCTTTATGCGGACACCGGAATAGGAATTTCCACCGTGTGCACAGTGCAGCAGAATCCTATGGAAATCAATGGGGCTCTTATAGTCAATTCTGCGAATAGACCATCAATACAGAAGTCCCAAAAAAAACCTTTCATATGCTTCCAACGACTTTAGCCCCAGTGTGTGCACTTGAGATAGGAAAATAGACTATAAAGTAATTGATATGAACTTTGACAATCTCTGTACAGCGCTGTGTCTGTGCTATACAGTGGTCCCTCTAGTTACAATATTAATTGGTTCCAGGATGACCAATTATATGTTGAAACCATTGTATGTTGAGACCATAACTCCATGGAAACCTGGTAATTGGTTCTGAAGCCACCAAAATGTCATTCAAAAATAGGAAAAAGTGAGGATTAAATAAAAATAGGTAGATCACTAACACAGATAAAGCAAATCCTTACATATAAAAGTAAGAAAGATCTGCTGGGAGCTGTAAACCACTGTCTATGTAGAGGACAGGAGCTTCTTCAGGGTCCTGTACAGTACACACAGTGTCCTAAAAAAGTAACATGGAGCCGCCCTCACCTGGTGTCCAAAGAAGCAGCTAACCCTGGCACAGGTAAAGAGTAAAGAACATGTAATACCTCCCTGCACTGTAGGGGGCGATACCAGCCAGCCAGCCAGTGCATGCATTTTAGTAATACAGGGGTTTTACCAGTGAATTCCCATTCTGATTGGTCAGTTCTTCCAGCATTGACAGGTATCACAGATCTGGACTGTCCGTAGCATTGTATGTTGAGTCTGGTTTCAAGTTACAATGGTCCAGAAAAGACCATTGTATGCTGAAACTATTGTATGTTGAGGCCATTGTAAGTTGAGGGATCACTGTATAAGCAAAAGGAAATAAAATAGTATCAAGTGAAGCACTGGGGATGTACCGCCTGATGGTTACATGCTTTTATATCATGCACTGCACCCTTAGCAACCACTTTGTCCCAGATTACTTATATCTACGGGGTAGAGTGCAGCAAAGGAAACTTAATGGTACTGGAATCACAATGTCCTTGCTCTTTATAGCTGTACTAATCTGACTAATGTAGAATGTTAATGCAACATCCACTTAAGAACGCTAAAAATACGGGCAGAAATACATATCGTAAATGTTCACTGCCGACATCAAAATATTCAACGGCCCTTAGAAGAAATGTTCAGTCCTAACCTGACTAAATAAATTCGGTATTCTATCAAGATTCCTTCACTAAAATGGGACACAAAATCCTTTTCTATAGCACTGTAATAGGTTGGAGACGGGTACAGCTGGAAGTCACAGCATGACCTGAAGTGGAAATCGAAATGCGTGCAACCTATGGGGCGCCAGGATAAACAAGTCAGAAGCTGAGGAAAGTATGAGGCTTATCATTCCGTCTTATGTAGAACAATGTTGGATATTCAGAAAACATATAGCAATTTTCTTTCTTTAGTGACAGTAGGTGAAGGATAGCGCTTATCTCGATTAAAATGTATTGGGCCGAGCTGCAATACCAGACACGGCACATCGACAAGAGTGGTGCTGTTTTTGAGAAAACAAAAACCCAATAAGGCAGTGATTCCCAAGCAGGGTGCCTGAAGCTGTTGTAGATCACAGACTTCAGAATAGCATGCAATGTCAGGCTGCTGCTTCCAAGGCCTGCAGGATATTGTCATGTATCAAAAGAGGCATGGACTCAAGGGACAGGGACATAATACTCCCCCTTTATAAAGCATTGGTACGGCCTCACCTGGAATATGCTGTTCAGTTTTGGTCGCCTGTCCATAAAAGGGACACTGCGGAGTTGGAAAGGGTGCAGAGACGCGCGACTAAACTAATATGGGGCATGGAACATCTTAGCTATGAGGAGCGATTAAAGGAGTTACAATTGTTTAGTCTTGAGAAGAGATGTTCAAGGGGGGATATGATAAACGTATATAAGTATATTAATGGCCCATACAAAACATATGGAGAAAAACTGTTCCAGGTTAAACCCCAAAGGACGAGGGGGCACTCCCTCCGTCTGGAGAAGAAAAGGTTTAGTCTAAAGGGGCGAAACGCCTTCTTTACCATAAGAACTGTGAATTTATGGAACAGTCTACCTCAGGAACTGGTCACAGCAGGAACAATTAACAGCTTTAAAACAGGGTTAGATACATTCCTGGAACAAAATAACATTAATGCTTATGCAGAATTATAAAACAACATCCCTTCCCCTTATCCCCTTACACCCTTCCCTTCAATTCCCTGGTTGGACTTGATAGACGTATGTCTTTTTTCAGCCATACTAACTATGTAACTATGTAAAACTACAACTCCCAGCATGCCCAGACATCAGCCACCCCACCCATTGAAACATAAATGAGCTGCATCCATTCAAATCAGTGTGGTTTTCAATCAGGGTGCCTCCAGCTGTTGCATTACTTGCAGATTGATCCCTCCACCCATTGAAGCAGACAGGCTCCCTGTCATCAGCTGACTAGTGAGTCAGGTCTCGGCCGCATTGCAGGCTGGGAAAAATCCGAGACAGCAATAATTTTGTATGCTGGTAAAAATAAATATTGGGGTGAAAATCACAGAAGAATTGTGAAAAAACCGTCACCCACAGGTATAGACACTATATTATGCATAGTAAAATAAAAAAAAATTACCCCTTTAAAAATGTTTTTCACCGGAATACCCCTTTAATGTCATTTGCAGTAAAATTGCGCAACATTGAGATACAAACACAGCAGTATCGTGAAGCATTAAAGCCAAACATGCAATTACAAATTAAAAAATGCAACAGATAAGATTATAAAAAATGTAATAAATAAATAAATCACAAGTTCTAAAAAAATTTTACACTATTCCAAAGGTAATGTAATCTTTCCAAAATAATTTTTAGGTAAAGCTTTTGAATGTCCCATAATCTAGACTAAATCCGATTACTTTTAAAAAAAAAGATAAGTGCATCGTGCAAACTTTTGCATTTTTTGGTGTAAACTCCTTTGAAAATGTAGTGTGATTGTTTGGCACCAAAATTTTGGTGTGAAACCTGGTACAAAGTGGCATCAACAGTTTTCAATATGTCCCCCAATGTCTAGTATTGCAGTACAACATACAGGCTTCTGACATAACAGGAACAAGTAGAATCCAGCACATTGGAGTAGAACTAAACTTTTCTTTATTTATATTCCTTAAAATGTCATACCATGGATAAAAATAGAACAAACAATATGCATAAACAGCAACAGATTGATGTGTTTCAAGCCTCAAGGTCTCTTACTTCTAATCTAAGTATGACTAAGGGTCCTTGAGACTTGAAACGTGTCAATATGTTGCTGTTTCATGCAGGTCATGTCTGTTAATTTTGTCCTTGGTATGAAATTTTAAGGAATAGAAAAAAACAAAACACTTTTTTCTACCTCAGTGTGCTTGTTCCGTTTGAACTAGATTTTTATTGGTATTTCAATTATATAACAATAAGCTTTGGAATAGTTTTGTTATATAAAGTTTGTGAATGATAAAATTAACTCTAAATTATAATGTAGCTTTTAACATAAATTAGATACATTCATGTTATAGCATAGTATTATACTTAATTTATATAGCAAAGTAACAGTAAATTTAGAAAATAAACTTAACAGGTTAGCTGAAGGCTTTATAGAGCTGTTGAAGATTTGAGCTAGTTTGTAGTTGAGTAGTATGTGTCGTGTAAGACTTACCGTATATACTCGAGTATAAGCCGACCCGAATATATGCCGAGGCCCCTAATTTCACCCCAAAAACCCAGGAAAAGTTATTGACTCGAGTATAAGCCTAGGGTGGGAAATACATCATCCCCCCCTGTCATCATCCAGACCCCCGTCATTAACACCCTCATCATCATCACTGTCATCATTCCCCCTTCATCATCACTGCCTGTCATCATCCCCCCTTCATCATCACTGCCTGTCATCATCCCCCTGTCATCATCCCACACCCCCTCTTCATCATCCCCTTGTCATCATCCCACATCCCCCCTTCATCATCCTATTGTCATCATCCCACACCCCCCCTTCATCATCCCCTTGTCGTCATCATCACCACATGTCATCAGCCCCCCCCCCCACCTTCATCATCACCGCTTGTCAATGTCTGTCTGATACAGTGGTCTTCAACCTGCAGACCTCCAGATGTTTCAAAACTACAACTCCCCGCAAGCCCGGGCAGCCATCGGCTGTCCGGGCTTGCTGGGAGTGGTAGTTTTGAAACCTCTGGAGGTCCGCAGGTTGAAGACCACTGCGGCCTTCGACATCATCCAGCCCCCTCACTCCCTTTAGTTCTGTACTCACCTCCGCTAGCCGGGTCCGGTGCTGCAGGACTGTCCGGTGGGGAGGTCGTCTGGTGGGATAGTGGTTCCGGGCTGCCATCTTCATCGGGGGGCCTCTACTCCGCGCTTCAGGCCCGGAATAGAGGCGTTGCCTTGACGACGACGCAGAGGGATGTTGGTAATGAACGTCCCTCTGTGTCGTCGTCAAGGCAACGTGACTATTCCGGGGCCGGGCCCGAAGCACGGAGAAGAGGCCCCCTGGTGAATATGGCAGCCCGGAACCACTATCCCACCGGATGACCTCCCCACCGGACAGTCCTGCAGCACCGGACCAGCGCACACTAACGTCCCGCCGAGCGGAGGTGAGTACAGAACTAAAGGGGGTGAGGGGGGGGGGTGGGGGGCTGGATGATGTCGAATGCCGCAGTGGTCTTCAACCTGCGGACCTGCAGAGGTTTCAAAACTACAACTCCCAGCAAGCCCGGACATCCGATGGCTGCCCAGGCTTGCTGGGAGTTGTAGTTTTAAAACATCTGGAGGTCCGCAGGTTGAAGATCACTGTGGGTGGAGAGTTCACTCGAGTATAAGCCGAGGGGGGTGTTTTCAGTACGAAAAAGCGTGCTGAAAAACTCGGCTTATACTCCAGTATATACGGTACCAAATTAATTCGTTTTTTAATTGAAGGTTTGTGAAGAGAAAGTGGAAAACTACAGATATTCCTACTATTGCTGAAATAATTGAAGCTGTATCAACTGTGAAGATCTATGAGGAAACATTTTCTTGGCAGAGTGGCAGAGCAAATAAAGTAAAAAACTGGTGGAGGTATTGGGACTATTACCTTGCGAATAAAGTTTGAGTACCTGTTTTCTATTGTACTATGACTATTAAACATGGTGAGAGTATTTCTACATTTCTCATACACTCTTACATTGGGCCTCTTTTCATTGTTAATGACATCTACTGATTATTACACATGATTCATAATTATTGTTAATCAGGGCTCAAGTCCTGGGAAAAAAAGTGTGGGAACTCACCCAAGATTTCCACTTAAAGGGGTATTCCACCCCTAGACATCTTATGCCCTATCCTAAGGATAGGGGATAAGATGTCTGATTGCGTTCTTCCTGCTGCACCCGGCATTGGTGTAGAGCGTTGGGTGCAGCACCAGAGGCTCTGTCACGGCCACAGCCCCTCAATGCAAGTCTATAGGAGGGGACATGACGGCCATGACATCACAAGCTTCTGCCCCCCTTCGCCAGTCATTCATCACGGAGCAAAGTTCACTGGGTGCATGCACCGGATGTCTGGGGTGCCGCAACCAAGATTGTTGGGGTCCCCAGCGGCAGGACCCCTGGGATAAGATTTCAAGGGGCGGAGTACCCCTTTAAGGGCTGGTCCTGCAGGACTCCTGCTAAGGGGAACTATGTTCCCATGAGTTCCTGCAGGTCTTGAGCCCTTTTGTTAATACAATTATGAGGGAGGAGGAAGAAGCAACCAGTGTGCTTGTTCCTATTGCAGTACAACCCTAATCATTTGAATGGGCATCAGCTACAATAAGATACAGCCCAAGTACAAGAATAACACTGTTTCTATAAGAAGCAGTAGTCCCTTTTCTCTAATTAAAGAACCCCTTTAAAAGGGTATTCTGGAATTTTCTTTTATTTGACTAGGCTACAGGGGCTGTAAAAATAGTGTAATTCATAATATAGTGTCTGTACCTGTGTTTGATGGATGGTCTCGCAATTCTTATGTGATCTTTGGCCCAATGTTAATTTTTAGCAGCATACAAAAGGAGTGTTGTCTCAGGCTTTTCCCAGGTTGCAGTGTGGCCCGAGACATTACATCACTAGTCAGGTGTTGAAAGGGAGCCTGTCTTCAATGAGCGGAGCAACTGCTGGGTGGGAGGAAGATCATTCCCCACAGGGCTTCAAAGAATTGTAGTTTTAAGCTAAGCATGCATGGAAGGGAACCTAGCTGTGCTGCAATGGGTGGGGTGGTTGATGTGTGTTAGGGAGATAAATAACCTCCCACCTAGAAAAAAGGGATCCTGGGTATTGTAGTTAGAGGGAGAGCACAGAATCCAGCCAGTTCACACATACAAGCCAACAGTGTGATGGGGACACAGGAAATGGCCATTTACCACCAACACAAGCATGAATACTTCCTAAGCATGTGTATTACTGTTTGGCAGGTAGGAAGTGAAGTCACCTTTCATTGGATAAACCCTTTAAATTCTTTCCCAAACTCTTTGCTTGATATTTGAAACCATATACACAGAAATTAGTGGAAGACAGGTATAAGATTCACATGGCCAACCTCATGCCAGAACTAATAATATTTCTTGTTCTAGGAGGAGGGAAACTAAGACTCCACCATTAATAAAGTACTTGGAAACTTTACTTTTCAGGCCATGATCCCTGCTCGGTTGCTAATAGGTTATTAGTATAAGCATTCCATTTCTTTCCTTCAGACTCGAAACATTTGAAATCTCTGCCCCTTCCCTTTTGCCAAGTGAACTAAGAATGTCATATTTAATCATGTAAGGAATTTAGTTCCATTGGTTTTGTTGGCAGATTCATTCAGTGTACACTTCCAGCCAACCAAGTAGATTTAATGAATTGCATTGTTGCCACAGGGCCTGATACGCATTGATCGGCAGATTTAAGGCTACATAATGTCTCAATTCACTTCATTAAAATCTTCCATGTCCCAGGTACAATTATTTAGAGCAATAAACATTTTTTTTAATGAGAAGTGAAAAATATCCCAGTATTTTTATTTTTTATTTTATTACTTACTCAGGTTGAAGTTCCTTATTAGGGAGAGCAAAAACAATGACTATGTTGGGAAAAAAATTAGCACTGTGCTTGCTTCCAGCTGGAAAGGACGGCAAGGAGGAGGAGAGTCCTGTCAGCTGCTCTCAGCTACTTAACCAGGTCAATAGTCTTCATAGTAATTGTCTGACAGCACCTGACTGACAGGGCTCTCTATCATGTCCTTTTAAAGGAGTGCCCCTAGACATCTTATCCCCTATCTAAAGGATAGGGGATAAGATGTCTGATTGCGGGGGTCCAGCCGCTGGGGACCCCCGCAATCTCTCCTGCAGCACCCCCGTTTATGAGCTGCACGGAGCGAAGATCGCTCCATGGCTGATGACGGACAATACAGGGGCTGAGGTATCGTGACACAACGGCTACGCCCCTCAATGCAAGCCTATGGGAGGGGGCATGCCGTTACGATACTCCGGCCCCTGTACCGCCCGTCATCAGCCACGGAGCGTTCTTCGCTCCGTGCAGCTCATAAACGGGGGTGCTGCAGGAGAGATTGCGGGGGTCCCCAGCGGCAGGACCCCCGCGATCAGACATGTTATCCCCTATCCTTTGGATAGGGGATAAGATGTCTGGGGGCGGAGTACCCCGTTAAGTTGGATGCAAAGCATAGTAGAACACCTATCATGATAGAATATTCTCTCTTCATATATTCTCAAGGCAACTAAGTGTATCAAATGCATTTTTTATTCTATTTTATGACCTAATGAATTGAGGGCACAATCGAATTGTACTGGTGGTGTCTGGCAACACTTAATTTTCTCCTTTAGCTTGACTTAGTAATAAGCATAAATTGTTGAGGGAACATGGTAAAAGGGATTTTCCAGGGCAAACCCATTGATGGTCTCTACAGGATAGGCCATCAACAGCTGATCGTCAGGGTAGCAACATCCGGAACCCTCTGCCGATCAACTGTTCTGCACTACACCAGTATAATCAAATCAGCTATACTGTGGATTGCCCATCCGTGGCTTTTTCCTGGGGAAAAAATAAATAAAAAAAAGACATGTGGCTTCTGTTGTGTCATCAACATGAAGGTGGAGCAGCTGCTCCATGAATTCAGACATGTTTTTTTTTATTTACTTCTAGAATCCTGTTTACTGACAATTGGAACTGTCCATTTCTGTGCACAATACACTAAAAGGGTCTAAACTGCCAACTGGGCTGTCACTGCCAGTCTGTTCCAAATCGGTTCATACTGCATTAAGACGAGAGGAAAGCACCCCCTTGACGATTCACAGATTGGAGCAATACCCGTAGACCGTCAAGGAGGTGTGTGGTAGGGACCGCCCAGTGGACCATCTAGTTCTTCATTAGACCATCGGCCACTAAAACTAACTACATCTATCCACACATCTTTTTTAAAAGTTGCAAAATATTTGCATCATATCCACACAACAAAAAAAAAAAAAATGTGCAAATTCAACTGAAACTACCCTAAGGAAATAAGAGCAAGCTTGAAAAGTGGGATGAAAAAATTAGTCATTTTGTATCTGTTACACGTGTAAAACGTTTTGTCTTTGAGGCTCGGATATGATCATACGGACACTAGAAATGTTGGAAGTAGGAAAAATCCTAATAATAGATATGAACAGCGGCGAGGGATAGGTGTTTGATTGAGGGTGACTGGGCACCTGCCTGGCAATGTGATTATACGGTCTATGAAAATTGGCTGTAAACGTAGTATTTAAAAATAATATTCCCATTCCGCATTCTCCTGCAATCACACAGCACGCAGGACGAGGTGGAATAATTGCACAAACAATGAGCCAAGTACTGACAGCATAGGGGGAAGATTTATAAACAGCTGCAGTGATTTAGTAAGGATTGAACACCGAAAACGCAAGCTGATAGCTGGGAACACGTAAACACACTCTGCGGGGCATGATAAGAGCTTGTCACACAGACCTTCTCCAATCTATCTCCAGCCTGCAGCTTTCAATAGAGAGGCTTTTACGCAACTAAGTCTATGGTTGCATATAAGGGATCCATGGAAAATTGGTGTGTTGCTTGATGAAGCCTCCTTGCTTCTAGGTAGTGATGCACCCATACCGGTATTGGACATTTGCCGAGTACTTGTACTCTGGCAAACATCCGATACCTACTCCAATCATCTGCTCCGCAACTGGCACTTCAAAAAGAAAAAAACTGGACGCCGAACGAGGGTGTTGAGTAATAAAGAGGCTGTCTCCCTGTCAATTATCGGAATTCAAGCTTTAGGGGACCAATCAGCAGACAGAATGGTGGCCACAGCGACATGACCCTGAGTGGCGGTAGTAGCAGTACTGATATTTAAAAAAAGAAAAAGTACTGGTATTGGTATCGGTAAATATGGAAAAAATAATATCCATATTTTTGTCTTTAAAAAATGGTGTGGGTGCATCCCTACCCCTAGGAAAGAATATCTCCTCCATAACAGATCCAATGGAACATGCCATGATTGTTGTGTATTTTTTATTTATTTTTCTCACAAGTAACATAGGATTCCAAAAAGAAAAGAAAAAAAAGACTAGGGTAGCTCTATATCAGTTGCCTCAAACCGTAGGCCCTCCAGATGTTGCAAAACTTGCCAACGGCTGTCCGGGCATGCTGGGAGTTGAAGTTTTGCAACATCTAGAGGGCCATAGTTTGAAACCAATGCTGTATATAAAAACATATAAAAACAGGCCAGCAGGCAAAGTATGGGCCCAAAGGGGGACATTTATCAAAATCTGTCGAGAGGAAAAGTTGCTGAGTTTCCCATAGCAACCTATCAGATCACTTCTTTCATTTTTCAAAGGCCTTTTCAAAAAAGAAAGAAGCAATCTGATTGGTTGCTATGGGCAACTGGGCAACTTTTCCTCTGGACAGGATTTGATAAATCTCCCCCATAGATTCTAATGTCATTGTACTGACAGATCCATAATATGTTCATGTGTGTGCATAAGGCCTTTAAAGACACCTACACAAAGCTATCCTTGAATCAAAAAAGTCAAAGCAAATATTGGAAATAAAACTCACTTTCAAATAGAACTCAAAATACTTTACAAACCAAGAGAAGACAAAGCACCTACCTGTTAGGAAGGATTCACATCACGAATTTGCTATATGGTTGCTGTATACATTTTCAACTGTATAGAAAACCATCTGCATTGACCTACCATACAAAAACTTACACAACTAGATGTATCCGGTTGTGTACGTTTTTGAATGTGTACGTTTTTTTTTCCTGTGTACAAAACCACAGTCTACCACGGTTTTGTACGGTTTTTCACAGTTTACTCCGCAGCCGCCCAGGACTACTGCAGTGCTGCTGTACTACTCCTCCTGCTGCTGTCCATGATGGGATTTACTACTCCCATGATGGAAATGAGTCTGTTCCATAATGGGAGTAGTACCCCCAGCTGCCGGAGTTTGTGGAATTACTTTTTTACAGATATTAAAACCGTATACAGTGTTTATAATACACAATTTTGCATACGGTATTGTCAGTTTTTTGTTTCCCATTGTGGGGGGGGGGGGGGGAGCAAGCAAGGGAACAAACAAAGAAAAGTAGCCTTACTTTTTTGGACGATGCATGGATTTTTGCTAGGATACAATATTACAGATGAAGCCAAACAACAGATAATTGTAATTAAATGTGGGTTGTGCAATGTGCTACCTTCCATCAATAAACTTATTTATTATCTCAGAACCTTCTGGAGACATTCAGTCAACAATCCCCAAGGTGCTCGCACACCATATGTCGTTCAGTGGAATGGTCTAAAAAGGAGGGATAAATATTTAATAACCATGCACATAGGTTCTGGGGAAAAAAGCAGAAAAACCAGGCCAGAAACATGCGGTTAATTGACGATGCACAAGTAATCCGCCAAGAACGCACAGGAATCAATATCCAATCAATGGTAATTCAGGAAAGGATGGAGGGACCTGGAGGACAATTCGGAGAATTTACTGCAACCTAATAAATACCAATTGTAAAGGAGGACACTACCTGCAATGCACAGTGATATTCCAGCACACTACATCACAATGTTCTATATTAGCAGTGGAGAAGATGAAATGATTTGTGACTGTGGAGGGAAAAATCAATGTTTATATTCTGCAAGCTTATTCCAAGGATGGGAAGGGACAGAATACAGCAATACAATACACTACATGATTCTGGGGTTAATTGGAAAGGCTATTACAACACTGTATACAGACTAACGGCGAGTGGTATGGAGAAAACAGAAAAAATGCTGGTATTACTTTGTATTACTTGTCTATCCTAACCCTCTCTCTTAAAGGGGTATTTCAATCCCCCATGATAGGATATAACATGCTGATCGATGGGGCTCTTACCATTGGGATCCCCACTAATCCAGAGAAAAGCCAGAAAATTGTCCCCAGAATGAACAAAGTGCACCATGCATGAGTAAAAAGTGCCCCATTAATTTCCTATGGGCCTTCTGAACATGTTAGTGCTTGGTAATACAGTAAAATCTCTCTTAGTGGACACCTCCCAACAGTGGACACCTCCCAATAGTGGACAGTTTTTATTTCCCCAGCAGAGTCCCATAAGACAATATATTTGTACCCTCCAAATAGGGGACACTATCAATAGCGGATGTGGACACACCCAAAAGGGGACTAAACACTCCCATTAGGGGACAACCAGGCTTTTGTGCCAGCCCTACTTTGTACACACGGCCCCTATACACAAAAGCAGAAGACCGATGTTTAAACAGTGGTCTCCTGCTTTTGTACGTCCGCCAGCCACATCATTCACCCCCCCCCCTCCTTCCCTGATCCTCCCGTGCCACTTATTTCCCCTGTGCCAAATCATCTTTTTATTTTTATTTTTTTACCCCCTGTGCCATATTATTTCCTTTTGACCCCCCCCTGTGCTATTTCATTCCCCCTTTATCACCTTCTGTAAAAATTCATCACCCACTCTTTACCACCCCCTGTGCCATTTCATTCCCCCTTTATCATTTCATGCCCTCTTTATTCCCCTGTGCCGCTTCATAAAGAGGGGGTGATTCATTTAAACAGAGGGGCAATGAAATGACACAGGGGATCAAGGGTAAATGATGTGGCACATGGGGTAACTGAGGGGTTAATTTGGCACAAGGCACAGGGGGAATAAAGTGGCACAGGGTATAAAGGGGGGGGGGGGAAATGATACAGAGGAGGGATAAGGAGTGATTAAACTGCACTGGGAGATTCTACTGAAATATTGCTTTTTATCAAGTTTTATATGTTATTACACTATGGAGTTAATACAGGACAGTATTCGGTCATTTAGAAAGAATTTTGGGCCTTTTCTTTCCCCCAATAGCGGACATCTCTCAATAGCGGACACTTTTTTATTCCCCATGAGTGTCCACTATTGGGAGATTCTACTGTATTCATAAGCCCCATAGACAATGACTGAAAAGCTGGCCCCTGCCTATGTAGTGTGCTTTGTTCATTCCAGGGGATATTGTACTTCTGTTCTATGAATACATGGGGTTTCCAGCGGATGGGCCTATACCAACCACAGCATGTTATAGCCCAGCCACAGGTGCTGATTTGGGAACAGCACTTTAAGGCCCCGATAAAAGTTGCCAAAGCCCACTGTGTTTTTGGCATGAACAGCTGACCGTCTAATGTGTATTTATGTCTATCAACATTTCTCCAAAAGAAAAAGGTTGGGATAAGAGAAGGATTGGACATGTTGGATTTCAAATATCAGACCGTTTTGTTTTTGAGGAGATAAACCACCACCAAAACTGTCTGGCAGCCCCTCTGCCCATTTAGAACTAGCAAACGTTAATGTGTATGGGGTGAACGGGAAAGATAGCTGTTAGCAGAACCAATGTTTGGCTGAAAGCTACTTAAGTGTAATGGGCACCCTTACAAGTTAACAGCTGTGGTTGGTGAATAGTAGGAATGTCCCGATACCAATACTGGATTAACCTCTTCCAATTAACCCCTTCCCTAACAAAAAGTTGAATCCCTCCCCTATTTAAAAAAGTTTAAATAAAATTAAAAAATATATTTTTTTTTATATAAAAAAGACCTTTATCATACAAAAACCACACCCCTTTTTCCCAAGAAAGAAATTAAAAAAAATGTAAAACCCTGTCATGACATTGAAAAAGAGTATTGGTAATTAGTATCGGCGAGTACTTAAAAAAAAAGTTTAGGTACTCGTACTCTGTCTTAAAAAAAATGGTATCGGGACATCCCTAGTGAATAGCTAGCCAACTAGTAGGCTACTCTTTACTGACAAGATGCAAGAGCTTCGAAATAGCGCTATCTACAGATGGGTGTGCTGGGCTGGCTGATACGGATTTACTGGATAGCTACCTAACACTAAAGAACAAAAAAAGCAAAAGTTAACTAGCAAAAAGCTTCAATAAAATTAAAAAATATGCCACTTCTATTACATATTCCAGAATAAATCAGCGATATGTAATGTTCTTTCACATAAGGTGTACTTATCCAAAATAGAACTGACAATTTATAACAGGAACTTGGCAATGTTATCCTCTACAGAGCTTTTGAGTACAGCATTAGCAGAGAACAAGAGATCAAAGTTTACACATATTAATAGTTTTCGTCCTTGAGGGGTTTAATTCAGTGATGCATTTACTATGAGGATTCTAGGTGAGCTATATGTCTTGGTATTCACTAAGCAAGCAAGGGAACAAACAAAGAAAAAGTTCTCTGTCACAATGAACTTCTATGAAGTATCTCACCTTATAACCAGGACCAAGCTGATGTATAGCAAAGATCTGCGCAGGGTTCAGGGCCTCGATGAACACGTACACTGCTCCAAGCTGACCACAAAACACTCTGTTTGCATCGGCTGTCTCTGATGAACCAAGGAAGCATTTATCATAGCTCTAAAAGAAAAAAAGAAAAAAAAAAAACAATACAGTCAATAAACAAGGAAATATAAAAACAAACAAAAACATAATACTCAGCATACTGTATATTCATATATTATGGATGTTGCGTCAGAACGGAGAGGCGCCTTTGCTTATGCAGGAAGAAGTGAGTCACTGCCAAGTACTGCAGCTCAGTCCATTAAAAGGGGTGGTCCTTAACGACCACAGACATAGATGTACGTCCTGGTTTGGCAGAACTTCCCGTACCAGGACGTACACTTACGTCCTGTGTATGACCGCGAGCATCAGAACGGTGCTCGCGTCATACACAGCAGGTTCCGGCTGCTATCAGCAGCCAGGGACCCGCTGGTAATGGCCGACATCCGCCATCGCGCGGATGTCTGCCATTAACCCCTCAGATGCCGTGATCAATACAGATCACGGCATCTGTGGCAGTGCGGCACTTTGAATGGATGATCGGATCTGCCGCAGCGCTGCCACAGCGATCCGATCATCCAGCATGGCGGCCGGAGGTCCCCTCATCCGATAAGATCACCAATAATACTGATCAGTGCTGTGTCCTATACATAGCACTGAACAGTATTAGCAATCAAAGGATTGCTATAGATAGTCCCCTATGGGGACATAAAAAGTGTAAAATAAAAGTTGAAAAATGTAAAAATAAAAAGTAAAAAAAAGTGAAAAATCCCCTCCCCTAATAAAAATTGTCAGTTTTTCCCATTTTACCCCCAAAAAGCGTAAATTTTTTTTAATAAACATATTTGGTATCGCCGCGTGCATAAATGTCTGTACTATCAAAATATAATGTTAATTATCCCGTACGGTGAATGGCGTAAACGAAGACATTTTTAAAAAGTCCAAAGATGCAGCTTTTTTGTCACATTTTATTTTAAAAAATATAATAAAAAATGATCTAAAAGTTTTATAAATGCAAATGTGGTATCGATAAAAAGTACAGATGACGGCGCAAAAAATGAGCCCTATATACCACCCTATATACAAAAAAAATGAAAAAGTTATAGGTTGTCAAAGTAGGGTGATTTTAGATCACTGATTTTATACAAAAAGTTTTAGATTTTTTTTAAGCGGTACAAAAATATAAAAGTATCTAGCCATGGCTATCATTTTTATCCTATTGACCCACAGAATATAGAACACATGTCATTTTTACCGTAAAGTTTATAGTGTGAAAACAAAACCCTCCAAAATGTGCAAAATTGAGGTTTTCATAAAAAATTCCTCCCTAAATTTTTTTGGGGGGGATTCGCCGTACATTTTATGGTAAAATGAGAGGTTTCATTACAAAGTACAATTGGTCACGCAAAAAACAAGCCCTTATATGGGTCTGTAAATGGAAATATAAAGGAGTTATGGATTTTAGAAGGCGAGGAGGAAAAAACAAAAATGCAAAAAAAAAATTGGTCTAGTCCTTAAGGTTAAAATGGGCTTGGTCCTTAAGGGGTTACAGCACAAAATGTAAAAAAATAAAAAATAAAGCTTTGGAGTAATATACACCATTATTCCAACACTATGGACACAAAAACAGTCGCTCTCCTGTGTTATTTTTGCCCTTTAACCTATTTATTCATCTCTCTGCAACCTGTATGTTTTGGCACGGTTCGGTCTTGAAAACCACACCAAGATGGAGAGAAACATCTTCAAAATAAAGCACAAATGGGTTCTGAGTCTATGTCAATGGGAGAAAATCATGCTGCTTACTGGCGAGCCTCGCCATGGAAGTGACGTTGGTTTTTTCACACATGAAAATCACATGGTTTTTGCCTAAAAAATCTGCACTGATTATGTCTGTGTGAACATGCCTTGATACATATCACTATGGGATCTCCTTTTCCCCCAAAGTTTTCCTCTCCACTGTCCCTACCGGTTTATCCTTCCTTCCTACTTATTATTTGTGCTTCGTATAATTTCTATTTGTCCTTTTTAAAGCCTGTATTATGTAGAAAGAAAAATAGTGCTACACATAGATCCATTATCATTCTTCATTAGACATTTATTTTTATTTTTTATGGCTGCAAGTCTTGGTCTGACCTTGGGTTCAAACAATTCAGGTCATCAGACCCATGGTCAGGCCAGGACTTGCAGCAGTAATAGACACAAAACTGCATCTATAATACAGAGTGAACCCAGCCTTATGCTGTAAAGGCAAACAGCAGAAGTGAGGATAATGATAACATGTGGTGATCATGTGGTTGTATGCCATGCCAACATTACATACAAATCTGATTGGATTTCCCAATTACTCCCCCGCCGTAATCTCCTCTCAAGGCTTCCGCACGCGCACATCCCTTGTCAGTACCCTACACAACCATCTCCAAGACTACTCCTAAGATTCGGACATACACTGGCACTCACTACCCCGACCCACCTAGCGCTCGCCTACCATCAAGACCTTCAAAAGCAACCCATCTCTTTAAGAAAGCCTAAGACCTACCATAACCCTACTGAGAGTGGACTGAACTGAGAACAGCTTCTTTCCTAACCTCTCACAGATGACCAGCTGCCTATCTCACTCACTGCCCCCTCCCCTTGTAGATCGTAAGCCCTTACGGGCAGGGCCGTCTCTCCATATATATCAGTCTGTGATTTACTCCATATTGCATTCACCATACCTGCGTTTATGTAATTAATTTTCCCACTAACATATGTTCACCACCCTGGAACCAAGGGCACTAAAAATAAATAATCATTACAATGGAACATCAACAACAGAGCAGTGGGGGGTTTAATAGGAGAGTAACGTTTGCTTTTTATAAATGTCATAGGCTGCAGGAATTGTTATAAAATTAAAAAAAAAATCTTGTAAAACCCCTTAAGTTGAATGAGGCTAAACTGCAGTACTGGGTGCACCTACAATTATAGAGATTGTAAACTATAACTCACCTCTTTCTGACACTTTAAGTACAAGTACATCATGGACTGAATGAGAGAAGAAGGGAGCTGAGCTGCTGCTCGAAAGCGGAGCCTGCGCCATCCTTGGCGGGTGCTGGCTGCTGTTTGCAGCTGACATCCGCCGAAAGTAGACCAAAATCTGTCCAATACCAGTCATTTAAATTACTAGATGCCACAATAGCCATTTATCACATGTAGAGAGTTATTTGCCAGGTTGAATTCTAATTAGCACCACTCCACCACTACCAACCCCGCTCCCTGCAAATGTGGGGTGTGGATTGGCAGTCATAGCAGCTGAAGGTCTTCTGAAGGCTGCTATGCCAGAGCTACTGTTACAGCCACAGACAGGCTGTAATATACCCCTTAATTTTTTGCCTTACTTTGTCGGCACTCTGCCCCACCACACTGGAAGCCTTCCAGTTCTCACACTGGAAGTATATGGTAAGTAAGCATTGCCATCTGTTCACAACTGTGTGGTGCTGTGTGATGGCTGTTGCTGTCATGGCACCATGATGTGGGGTGGCACTGAGCTGTTCCCTTTGTGAAAGATTTAGATCTGTGAACATGTCTGCTTTTCTCCGTTGATGTCTTACGGTATTAGTAGATTGCTGATTTAACTATTCAGTGACTTAACTGCATAAGCAATCAAATTTCCAAGAGGAATAAAAGGTGTACAATACATATTACATATAAAATTGATACTGCATGGTTAACACTGTAACGAAAAAAAAATTCAAATGGCAAAATTTCAGAAGAGGAAAATAATGAATACAAATTAATAAAAAAAAAAGAAGAAAAAAAGGCCCCACGTACACAAATTTTAGATCGTTGAAAACAACAGATACTGGTGCAAAAAAAAAATTTAAAAAATTGTAAAGCTCTGCCAAAATAAAACACTTATAGGGGTCAGAACAAAAAGGAATAGCACAGGAGCAGGCACCAGAAGATCTGACAGTTGCCATGCCAGGGGACGCGGGAAAGGTAATTATGCCAGCAAAGGAAGGGCCTATACTACATCTTTACATTTCCCTGGAAAACTCCATGAAAGGGGTACTCCGGTGGAAAACTTTTATTTATTTTTTAAATCAACTGGTGCCAGAAAGTTAAACAGATTTGTAAATTACTTCTATTAAAATGTTTTAATTTTTCCTGTTCTTCTTAGCTGCTGAATACTACAGAGGAAATTCTTTTTTTTTTGGAACACAGAACTCTCTGCTGACATCTCTGTCCATTTAAGGAACTTTCCAGAGCAGCATATATTTACTATGGGGATTTTCTCCTACTCTTCGTAGTTCTTAAAATGGACAGAGATGTCAGCAGAGAGCACTGTGCTTGTGATTCAGCTCTGTGTTCCAAAAAGAAAATAATTTCCTCTGTAGTATTCAGCAGCTAAGTAGTACTGGAAGGATTAAGATTTTTTATAGAAGTAATTTACAAATCTGTTTAACTTTCTGGCACCAGTTGATTTAAAAAAAAAAAAAAAAAAAAAAAAAAAAAAGGTTTCCACCGGAGTACTCCGCCCCTAGACATCTTATCCCCTATCCAAAGGATAGGGGATAAGATGTCAGATCGCCGCGGTCCCGCTGCTGGGGAGCCCCAGGATCCCCACTGCGGCACTGCGCTATCATTACTGCACAGAGCGAGTTCGCTCTGTGCGTAATGACAGGCGATACAGCGGACGGAGGCACGTGACGTCATGGCTCCGCCCCTCATGACATCACGGCCCGTCCCCTTAATGCAAGTCTATGGCAGGGGGCGTGACGACCGCCACACCCCCTCCCATAGACTTGTATCGAAAGGGGCGGGCCGTGACGTCACGAGGGGTGGAGCCGTGACGTAACGATGCTCCGGCCCCTATACTGCGCGTCATTACGTGCAGAGCGAACTCGCTTAGTGCTGTAATGATAGCTGGGTGCCGCAGCGGGAATCTCGGGGCTCCCCAGCAGCGGCACCACGGCGATCTGACATCTTATCCCCTATCCTTTGGATAGGGGATAAGATGTCTAGGGGTGGAGTACCCCTTTAAGGCCAAAATCACAAAGGTGTATTTAATTTCACAAGCACAATTTGGAATCCGTATTACGGCCACAAGTCCCGCCTGACCGGGCTTCTGATGACCCAAACTGACAGCTGTGAAGGATTTGCTACCTTTTATGTTGTCTTCTTATGACTGTGGTCTCCAAACTGTGGACCTCTAGCTGTTGCAATACTACTACACCCAGCATACCCGGACAGCCAATGGTTGGAGGTTCACAATTTGGAGACCTGGTTTATGAATTTTTACACAGCAGAGCAGAGGTGGTATGGTGAAGCATTACGGTTTACTGAGGAAGTGACTTCCGATGATCTTCGTGTCCTTGTAATAAATACTCACATCATTGGTGTTGACGTGCCACGCCATGTCCCCATAAGATACTAGCTGGCCATTTACATAGCAGCGGATCTCACTGTTCCTCCAACGGTTGTAGATGTGAACAATGCTGATCATGTACCACTGGAATGAAAGAGATTACCCGTGTTAGTACATAATACAGCAGAGTAATAATAGATGTGTCACCTTCATAGGAAAAGTATTACAGCATTTGCATATTTTTCTGGCATTTGCAGTCAAATCAGGATTAACTGGTTACATTATATTCTACTATAGAACATACAGCAATTCAAAGCTCAAAGGCAGGCAGAGGAATTATATACAAACGTCTTTGTCTGTCTTTTATATATTTAATGAAACGTCTCCCACTCTTTAGTCTTCTCCATACAAATGGGATTTATTTGTATTTGTGTATTACATTTATATATGGTTAACTTTACTTTGATATACGCACCCAATTTTAAAGGTGCAAAATCTAGAAAAAAAAGATTCTGCACCCAACAGTGATCTTCAACCTGCGGACCTCCAGATGTTGCAAAACTACAACTCCCAGCATGCCCGGACAGCCGTTGGCTGTCCGGGCATGCTGGGAGTTGTAGCTTTGCAACATCTGGAGGTCCGCAGGTTGAAGACCACTGTTATAGGAGGTAATACTCACGTGTCCCCGCCGCTCCGGACCCGTCACCGCTGCTCTGGATGTCGCTCCATCGCTGTCGCTGCGTCCCCGTGGTGTCCCCGTCGCTCCGGACGTCTTCTTCCCCAGGATCCACGCTCTCCATCGCCGTCATCACGTCGCTACGCACGCCGCTCCTATTGGATGACGGGACGCGTGTGCGACGACGTGATGACGTCGAAGGAGAGCGCTGGCCATGCAGGGGATCCCGGCACGGAGCACACACCAAGGAGGCAGTTAGGGTCCCTCCTGATGTCCTGTAAGCTGTTCGGGACGCCGCGATTTCACCACGGCGGTCCCGAACCGCCCGACTGAGCAGCCGGGTTAGTGTCATTTTCCCTTCAGACGCGGCGGTCAGCTTTGATCGCCGCGTCTGAAGGGTTAATACAGGGCATCACCGCGATCGGTGATGTCCTGTATTAGCCGCGGGTCCCGGCCGTTGATGGCTGCAGGGACCGCCGCGATAGGTGTGTGTATTCGCCGTATAAGACGCACCAACTCCCCCCCCCCCAGTTTTGGGGAAGAAAAAGTGCGTCTAAAATACGGTACTCTCTCTTGTTAACCTCTATCATATTAAAGGGGTTGTCTGACACCACAAACTTTGGGGCATAAAGGCTGATATAACAATAAAAAAAAGAAAACAAACCATCCACTTTGATGCCCCCCCCCCCCGTTGCTGGCTGAGCTGTGTTTCCAATTTTTATTTTGACAAGTCCGCTCAGCCAATTGCAGTGAGCTGTTTCAGTCAGTAATGAGTGGACACCTCCTGTGTGCAGTGTTCTGAATGGAGATCGCGGGGGTCCTAGCGACGGGACCCCTGCGATCAGACATCATATCCCCTGTCCTTTGGATAGGGGATAAGAGGTCTGTGGGCGGATTAGCCCTTTAAAGGGATTATCCAGGAAAAAAACTTTTATTTTATATATCAACTGGCTCCAGAAAGTTAAACAGATTTGTAAATTACTTCTATTAAAAAAATCTTAATCCTTTCCGTACTTATGAGCTTCTGAAGTTGAGTTGTTCTTTTCTGTCTAGGTGCTCTCTGATGACACGTGTCTCGGGAACCGCCCGGTTTAGAAGAGGTTTGCTATGGGGATTTGCTTCTAAACTGGGCGGTTCCCGAGACACGTGTCATCAGAGAGCACTTAGACAGAAAAGAACAACTCAACTTCAGAAGCTCATAAGTACTGAAAGGATTAATATTTTTTAATAAAAGTAATCTACATATCTGTTTAACTTTCTGGAACCAGTTGATATCTATATATATATATATATATATATATATATAAATTGTTTTTTTTCCTGGATAACCCCCCCTTTAAGTTCTAAATAATTCTTTGCATATAGTTGACACGAGTTCAGAGAACCTCTCTCTGTAGGAACAATTATTGCATTGTCAATCAGCTGTTCATTTCCCAAGGGGAGCAACCGCTGACGTTCATTCATTATAACCAATGTGAATAGGAAATCTAAAACTCAATTGAGATAACTTAAGGATTTTAGATCCTCTGGTTCATAATTTAGTTTGTGTCATGACTCTAAAACCATTCTAAGGCATATATCACAATCGCAGGATGTTATCCAGAGACATGTTATTAAATATTTCCACTGGAATTAGCCTAGACTAATGAGTTCATGAAGAAATGAAAAGAAAGCGAATGATGTATTGTATTGTGACCGCCCTTAAAGGGGTATTCCAGGCAAAACTTTTTTTAAATATATATATATATATATATATATATATATATATATATATATATATATATCAACTGGCTCCGGAAAGTTAAACAGATTTGTAAATTACTTCTATTAAAAAATCTTAATCCTTCCAATAGTTATTAGCATCTGAAGTTGAGTTGTTGTTTTCTGTCTAACTGCTCTCTGATGACTCACATCCCGGGAGCTGTGCAGTTCCTATGGGGATATTCTCCCATCATGCACAGCTCCCGGGACGTGACATCATCATTGAGCAGATAGACAGAAAATTTCAGAAGCTAATAACTATTGGAAGGATTAAGATTTTTTAATAGAAGTAATACTTTTTTTAATTGAAGTAATTAATAGAACTATAGAACAATTTTTAATAGAAGTAATTACAAATCTGTTTAACATTCCGGAGCCAGTTGATATATATGTATAAAAAAAAAAGTTTTTGCCTGGAATACCCCTTTAAAAGAATGACAACAAGAAATGGAGGGTAAGAAAGGAACAGACAAATAGTCAAAAGATAAAAGAGCAAAAGGCAGCAAGAAAAAGCAAGCGCAATAGATGGAATAAACAAGAAATGGAAAGCCCGAGAGAAAGAGTAGGAGAGATGGACAAGGAGCAAAGAAGAGGCTGCAAGAAAGCAATAAGGAAATATAAAAGCAAAAACAGAGACAAAGAATATGAAAATCAGCAAGTAAAAGAGAAATAGGTTGACAAACAAAGGGCAACAAAGACACTGGGAGAGAGATGGAGAAAATCAACACTTTGGTTCACATGAAAAAGTCGGAGCGTCTTATACGGAGAATACACCCCTATGGCGGCGGTCCCTGAGGCCATCAACGGCCGGGACCCGCGGCTAATACAGGACATCTCCGATCGCGGTGATGCCCTGTATTAACCCTTCAGACGCGGCGATCAAAGCTGACCGCCGTGTCTGAATGGAAAGTGACACTAACCCGGCTGTTCAGTCGGGCTGTTCGGGACCGCCGCGATTTCACCGCGGTGGTCCCGAACAGCCCGACTGAATAGCCGGGTTAGTGCTTACAGGACACCGGGGGGGACCTTACCTGCCTCCTCGGTGTCTTCTCCGTTCAGGGATCCCCTGTATGGCCGGCGCTCTCCTTCCTCGTCATCACGTCGTCGCGTACGTGCATCAGCATGCGTAAGGACGTGATGGCGGCGACGGAGAGCGAGGATACCCGGCCAGCAGCAGAGACGTTCCGGAGCGACAGGGACACGGCGACAGCGATGGAGCGATATCCAGGGCAGCGGTGACGGGTCCGGAGCGGCGGGGACAGTATTACCTCCTATGCAGTGGTCTTCAATCTGCGGACCTCCAGATGTTGCAAAACTACAGCATGCTGGGAGTTGTAGTTTTGCAACATCTGGAGGTCCGCAGGTTGAAGACCACTATTGGGTTCAAAATCTTTATTTTTTTCGATTTTGCCCCTAAAAATTGGGTGCGTCTTATACGCCGGTGCGACCTATAGGGCGAAAAATACGGTACAAAAATAAAATAAAATAAAAACTTGCAGTTGTGCTATATTTGTTCACAAATTGAAAGATTTGAAAATTGGCAAAAAACTTAGGGGTGGCGTCAAGGGAATGGACATGGGGGGGGGTATTTATCAAAGTATTTATGTGGTTTTTTTTTAACGTAACTTTGGCACAATACTTTGGCGCATCTTCTCCACTGTCATTTTTACAACTTTCTCAAAATCACACGGTCCTGTGTGTGATTTTAACTTTAGTCACTAATTCATCATGTGCGCCAATCGATCTTTGGCGCAATTTTGCGCCTTTAGATTTTTTTGGGCGCAAATCCCCGCCAAGAAATTTTGCACACGGAAAACCCACTTAGCAATGTCAGAAAATGTAAAGGCGTCAAAATACATGAAAATTTTTTTTTGTGAAAACAGCGACGCCTCCAGAGCTGCTCAATTCTATCCTGCGACATAGTTGTCTCTGAGGAACCTTCAATGTTGAGCCAGCATTGGACATGGCCACACAGGTTCAGGAAAGGTAAGCATTAAAGCAGTGGTCTCCAACCTGCGGACCTCCAGATGTTGCAAAACTACAACTCCCAGCATGCCCGGACAGCCAACGGCTGTCCGGGCATGCTGGGAATTGTAGTTTTGCAACACCTGGAGGTCCGCAGGTTGAAGACCACTGCACTAAAGTAACCAAAAAAAAAATACTCAAGTTGAAAATAAAATCCATTTCCCATGGCGGCTATAAACCCCACAAAAGAAAATACCTCATGTCGCTTGCTGATATACTGCAGGAGGGACTCCGAAATGGCTGCTCTACAGGGTAAAATACGCGTCCTCTGTGGGGGTAAGTTCTGTGTAAAAGGCGCTGTGAACAGCTGATTTCAACATTTGCGCCAAAATTACTAACAACTTGCACCAAATGATAAATTTGGCGCATGTCCACGAAAACCAAAGTGAAAAAAAAAGGGTAAAAAGAAACTGTCAACAGGCAACATAAATACCCCCCACGGTCTCCAAGATTTAGTTTAAGTGAGAAAAAAGCTGAACATTTAGCAAATTTTGGCCCAAGTCTACATTCTAGATCTGGTGTAAATTAGATTTTCTGAATTTTTTATGCCAAAAGGTGCACAATAAATTTGGGGTGTAAATCAGTCCATCTCTTTTCTTACAATGACAGAAGATACTAGGGATCGACCGATATAGTTTTTTTAGGGCCGATACCAATAATCGGTGGAGGTTAGGGCTGATAGCCGATAACTTATACCGACATTCCGGTATAAGTTATTGGCTATTTATCCCCCCGCGACACCGCTGCAGATCATTGATTTAAAGCGGGTGCTTTAAATCAATGATCTGCAGCGGCTTTTGCGGTGCCATAGACCGCCGCCACCACCCGCTTCTCTCCCCCTGCCTGTCCGGGGGTCCTCCTGAGTCCTATCACCGCGACCGCCCCCCCCCACCGCCGCACCCCCCACCGCACCGCCCCCCATTGCCTCCCCCATCCCCGGTTTTATAATGACCTGTTCCCAAGGTCCACTCTACATCTGGCTCCGGTGGTGTCCTCCTGAGCTGTCTCTGTGCGCGGTGACGTCACGTTGCGTCACGTCACTCGTCATTGCACACAGCGTAACACAGGACGCAGCAGGAGCCAGAAGTAGCGTGGACCCCGGGGGGTGCGACGCGGTGGAGCGGGTCGTGTGGGGGCGGTCGCGGTGCGGGGCATTATCGGCAAGGTAATTGCTGATACCAATAATGCCCAAAATCGTGATTATCGGACGATAATATCGGCCAAACCGATAGTCAGTCGATCCCCAGAAGATACACCAGTCTTCGTCTATACTGTCATTTTCCTGCCCTTGTTGCCAGAATGTAAATACCCTGCTAATAAATAAATAAAATGGAAGGTTATCATAAGTGAATTAACTATCTGGGAAAGAAAACGGTGATTCTTGACCCTGCAGTAGGTGTATTCTCCTCATTTACCTTGCGTGGTTGGAAGTCATACTTCACACAGTGCTGGAAACCTTTTCCTTTTGACTTCAAGGATGTGACTATCAAACAATTCCCCACAAAATGCGCAGAATAACCAACACCTTTACTTGTGCGAAAGCTACAAAAAAGAGAAAATCAAACACAGTTCTTATTTTGACATATAATAATGCAAACAAGTAATAAAAATGTTGATGACTGATGTCTAAGTACATCGCAAGCACAGGAGCTATATAAAGAGGTAAAACGTCATCAAAGTTACACTGTCTATAAACTACAAAATATTGCTAAAGGCAACAATAACAGAATTTATCGTACAACAACTTCAGATTTAAAAGCCCCAATGACACATATCGTATTGGAAATCGCTTTTGATGTTCTGTGTGGAATTTGCACTAAAAACTTTAGCAAAAAAAAAAATAATCCAAGAATGAATGAAAACAAAAGCTGTGCAAAAACTGATGCATCGCGACAATTCTTTTGAAGATGAATTACAAAGTACAGTGATCCCTCAACTTACAATGGCCTCAACATACAATAGTTTCAACATACAATGGTCTTTTCTGGACCATTGTAACTTGAAACCAGACTCAACTTACAATGCTAAGGAATCTGTGAAACGTGTCAAGGGCTGGAAGAACCGACCTGTATTACTGATGTGTATGCACTGACTGGAGTCTGGTAGCACCCCCTGCAGTACAGGGAGGTATTACAAGTTCTGTACTCTTTACCTGTACCAGGGTTAGCTGCTCCTTTGGACACCAGGTGAGGGCGGCTCCATTTTACTTTTTTTTAGGACACTGTGTACTGTACAGGACCCTGAAGAAGCTCCTGTCCTCTACATAGACCAGTGTTTCCCAAAGAGGGTGCCTCCAGCTGTTGCAAAACTACAACTCCCAGCATGCCCGGACAGCCGAAGGCTGTCCGGGCATGCTGGGAGTTGTAGTTTTGCAACAGCTGGAGGCACCCTCTTTGGGAAACACTGACATAGACTGTGATTTACAGCTCCCAGCAGTTCTTTATTACTTTTATATGTAAGGATTTGCTTTATCTATATTAGTTATCTATTTATTTATCTTTAATCCTCACTTTTTCCTATTTTTGGATGACATTTTGGTGGCTTCAGAACCAATTACCAGGTTTCCATAGAGTTCTGGTCTCAACATACAATGGATTCAACCTACAATGGTCGTCCTGGAACCGATTAATATTGTAACTTGAGGGACCACTGTATAACATGTTAACATAAAATAAATTAGACTTTTGAATAGACTCCCAACCGTGACAGCATTACCATACGGCAGCAGTACAATAGTCTAGGGCTCCTAGTCCGCTTTCAGGCTGCCATGAACCGGAGCATGTATTCTCAGGACAGATTTGTAGGACAAGCTCAGGGATATGTATGTAAATGACTGCGGTTTCATTTTCATCAAAATGTTCATGTCCTGTAGCTAAGAAATTAGCTCTACCATGAATTACTACAACGTCTATCCATTACTAGGTAGGAAACAGCTTTCCAAAGGAAATTTGGCAGAACCCGTCTGGCTCGTCTTTACAAGTCTCATCTCCTATTGGCGCATACATTTACTACCAATAGGCTCAGTGTTGGACTTCATATACATTTTCTGAATCCAGCAGTACCTGTAGCCTTTTGGGTTGCACTTGCGTACTATACAGGACTATCGTAGTTTGTGTGTGCACTGTAGTGTATTGTAGGTCTATTATGACCATAATTCATGTTAGGTGTCTCTATACCATTTATTTAAATTGGCTCATTTATTTATTATATATAAGGGCATGTGTGGTTAGGATGTAACTTTAACTTGAGCAGTTGTCTAAGTGCAGTACCGTACTTTACTCCGATTATTCTGCATTTCTGTTTCCCTGACCAGCCTAACCAGTAGTATGGAGCCCTCCGGGTCTCGCCATGAGGCTGAGAGGGTCTAGAGCCGAGGTACTTTTGTGCCTCGGGGAGTGGTGACCCCGAGGTGCCGAAACTCACTGGGAGTATTGGCTCACTGAGTTGAAGCACGGGCACCATAATCTCTTCACCTTGTGGCACTCACCTCTTGATTCCCGGCCTTCTGGATAGGATCAGAGAAATTTTTATAGATCCGGCCGGATGTCCGGGCAGTATATCTGCACACATTCACTTATTTATTTATTTTTGTCTCACTGTGTCACTTTTTGCGTGTTGTGTGTTCACAGGATTTGTCAGGATGCGGTAGCCCTTCTGGGTGTCCCTTTTGGCGGTCTAGGGGAGGTGTGTGTGGCCATTAGGATCCGCACCTCCCTGCAAACACCCCGGGTACTCCTGCTTTGGCAGGGTACCAACCGTTATCGGCTCTGCGGGCATAAACCTTGGCTAACGCCAAGGGGGATGCCAGGAGCATTTGTGGCCCCTTAGTAGCTTCGGCGAAAAGGGACATCGAACCTGGAACCTCGCAGGTACCTTTTGGTCCGGAGGCGAAGGGTAAGGTTTGTTGGGGGGCCTCTCTACTATCGGAGAAGGGCTTGCGATAGACCGCATCCTTTGTGCACGTTTTTTTAGTGTAACACGTTTTCTTGCACTTTGGGTGAATGGAGAGCACATTCCTCGGCTTTAGATAAAAAAAAAAAAATTGGCAAACAAAGGTCAAGGAAGAGACTGGGGGAGAGAGAATCATCACTATGGTTCACATTTACTAAAAAGTATAGGGCAGTTTTTATTGTAAACTGTGCAAAAAAATGTAAATTAAAATAATAATTATTCTATATTTGCCAGATTTGTCAAAAAAGTAAGAGTGGTGTCCAGGGAATGAAAATGGCCTCCAAGATAAACATAGAAAAACTGACGTTCCCATGTTTGAATGTACTTTGGGTTAGAAGGGAATATTGGTTGCTTTCGGCTCACTGACTTGTGACATATGTTCTGTGTTATGGTGGACAACGATGTTGTTCCCCGTTCTAGTTGGTTGTTCTAATTTATAGTCCAGTGCCAACAGTTTTATACCCATTATTGGTTGTTGTTTTCTTTTTCATTTGCACATTTCTTTTCTGTCTGGTGGTTTTATATTATGTACAATTATAAGTTATATTTTACAGCACCTTAGTATATTCCTTAATTTAGTTCTAATTTGTGAAGTATTTCATTTTCATGCCCAAGTATTTAGTACACGTATCTCTGTAATTTAAGCTAATGGCTAGGTAGGGCTAGTCACTAATATTGGGCATATGTTTTTATTTATTTTAATAGTTGCCTCCAGTGCCAAGATAAGAATTTTTGTTATTATGCAAATAAGTTTCAAAAGCCCATGGGATGTCCCCCAGCACAATAAGAGGCCATGTAATTTCAGTCCGTGTTTCTCCTTTATCACCACATCAGAGCCCACTTGCATCTGAGGATATGGGTTGAATTTACCAGGACTCTTGCCATGCTGGGACACTCCCTGAGCACTTGGAGCCTCATTTGCATATAAAAAGGCTTATACGTTTGACCTGGAAAGAACTATGGAGATTAAAAAAAAAAAGAAGGATGCCCTGAATCCTGGTGAGAAGCCCTATCTATCCATGGGCTTTTTAGACCCCTGTTTCGCTGCCGACAAATCCACTTTAAAGCAATTCTTAGTGCCACCTAAACAAGAAAGATAGAATCTGCTGCTTGTTTTGGGGGGAATGATTTACTTTAAATGGTCTTTAGTTTCCTCCTTAAAGGAAAATGGTCAGTAAACTCCCCCGCACTAACCAGAGGCTGATCAATATGCTGCCTTCCATGCCCGGCTCCGCCCCGCCATTCGTCCGAAGGGCTGGCCCAAGACATTGTGTTACCTGGGTCCAAGAGAGAAATGCTGTCTATTTACACAGCGGTCTTCTGCTCCTGTGCTCCAGCTGCCACAGAGGGGTACTTGCTGTACCCCCTGATGGCGGCCGTGTGATGGGGGGCTGGTGCGTCCCCTAAAAAGTGCCGCCTGGGAAGATAAGGCCGGCCCTGTTTGCCCGTTATCTTAATTCTTCTGGATATGCAAATTAGCTGCTAACTAACACAGGAGGGGTTACAAGGCTCATTCTGGCACTCTGACATCAGTGCCGTTTGTCCGCAGCGCTGCCCGGCTACAAGCCGCACTACCAGCCAGTACCTCTGGCCTTTTCCTTTAATCTGGAGTATAAATTGTAACGGCAGGGACCAATAAGACTTATAAAAATCTCTGTTTAGAGCTGTAGAATCTGCTTGTACTAAATAACTGACTACAAATACTGTAGGCTTTACGGAGTAGTGTTTAGGCACACAACCCCCTGTCTCCTTGACTGAGGTTTTCTTTAAGATTTGACAAAAAACCCATAAGTGTAAAAATAGAAATAGTGTCACATGTTAATTTCCTTCATACCAGAGATTTTAGCTCAATCATGTTAATGCCTGGGATACATTCGCGAGTCATATTACTAGCTGCAGGCAGTAGAATGATGCATTAGGTGCGCTATATGCTGAGAAATGTTATGGAAAATGTAATAGGAAAAAAAAAATAAGACCTAATGTGCAATAAATGTAAATCTGAAAAATGCCATTCTGTCCTGCTTGTAAAGGTCACAAAGAAAAATAGACTAAAACACCCTGAATAGTTGTGAGAGATTGATATTCAGTAAGGAACGCAATCCGTGTAAAAGGATAATGACTGCTTTCAAAGGACTCAGCAACAGAATGTGTTTTATAGGCAATGCAGCATATATGTCCCAGAAAGATAAAAATGGAAAAATAAAATACAAACAAACACTTACAACTTCTAAAGGGATATAATGCATTTTAAGACCCTGGAACCTGCAGAAAATAAAAACATATTCTTCACCTGCCCCCTCGCCTAGTGTTATGACCAGGATGCTGTAACACCCTGTCCATAGGGAAGTAATGATCCATGGGAGCAAACTGGTCAACACAGGGACATAACATTACATCAGCACAGACAAAAAATGATAGCTCAGGACTAGAAGACAAAGAAAGCACAATAACTTTTATTTAATAGAGGTTTTATTTTTTAGATCCTGTATATCATCTATACAGCAATTTCTAGTATTTCCTTTCATCCAGTAATATACATTCATTCTGATCATCTGGAAACTGATCATTTTACATTTCAACAGAAGCTGAAAATTGATCAGGGATGATCAGTAGTGTGAAAGGGAAAATCCAAAGCTTCAAGCACGAGTGATCGCTCTAGTGTAAAGAGATTAAGGCCACACTGGGCGATACAGTTGCAAAATCCGCAAATCCCAGCAAAATCCGTGCGTGAGTCCTTTTCTAATGAATGGGGCTTGCGCATGGAACTTGCTGGGCAATGCAGTCTACAGCTGTACAATATGGGGGGGGGGACTACAAATGCCCTATGCAATGTCTAGAATCCTTTAATGATGTTATAGTTTGATGGCCCTGCAGCTTGGCACCAGTGCTACAGGGTAGGTGTCATGGCGGATAAGAAGTACAACCTGCCCTTCTGGGCATTTTACAGTGGGGATCAAAAGTTTGGGCACCCCAGGTAAAAATTTGTATAAATGTGCATAAAGAAGCCAAGGAAAGATGGAAAAATCTCCAAAAGGCAACAAATTACAGATTAGACATTCTTATAATATGTCAACAAAAGTTAGATTTTATTTCCATCATTTACACTTTCAAAATAACAGAAAACAAAAAAAATGGCGTCTGCAAAAGTTTGGGAACCCTGCAGAGTTAATATCTTGCACTGCCCTCTTTGGCAAATATCACAGCTTGTAAATGCTTATTGTAGCCAGCCAAGAGTCTTTCAATTCTTGTTTGAGGTATCTTTGCACATTCTTCCTTACAAAAGTCTTCCAGTTCTTTGAGATTTCTGGGCTGTCTGTCACGCACTGCTCTTTTAAGGTCTATCCATAGATTTTAAATTATGTTGAGGTCAGGAGATTGTGAAGGCCATGGCAAAACCTTCAGTTTACACCTCTTGATGTAATCCCCCGTTAATTTCAACTTGTTTCCAAAATGCATCAGGTTTGTCTATATGTTCATTTGCAAAGTTCAAACGCTGATTTTTGTGGTGAGGATGTAGAAGCGGTTTTCTTCTGATGACTCTTCCATGAAGACCATATTTGTACAAGTATCTCATTATAGTGGAATAGTGTACCACAACTCCAGTGTCTGCCAGATCTTTCTGTAAGGATTGTGCAGTCAAACTTGGGTTTTGAATTGTTTTTCTCACAATCCTGCGAGCTGTTCTGTCTGAAATTTTTCTTGGTCTTCCAGCTCTTGCTTGAACTTCCACTGTTCCTGATGACTGCCATTTCTTAATTACATTCAGAACAGAGCATATAGCCATCTGAAAACGTTTTGCTATCTTCTTATAGCCTTCTCCAGCTTTGTGAGCGTCAACTATTTTCAGTTTCAGATTTCTAGACAACTGCTTAGAAGAACCCATGGTGCTGATTGTTGGGGCAAGGTCAGATGAGTCTGCGCATATAAAACCTTGGAGATTGACATCACCTGGTCTTCCCAGATGATGATTGAGAACAATCCATGACACTGGCAGGTCTCAGCTTTGCAAAGGGGGCAGTGCATGCTATAAATTCTGCAGGGTGCCCAAACTTTTCCAGATGCCATTTTTTTGTTTTCTGTTATTTTGAAAGTGTAAATGATGGAAATAAAATCTTACTTTTGTTGACATATTATAAGAATGTCTAATCTGTAATTTGATGCCTTTTGGAGATTTTTCCATCTTTCCTTGGCTTCTTTATGCACATTAATACAAATTTTTACCTGGGGTGCCCAAACTTTTGATCCCCACTGTAGTCCTCTGCTGGAGGATCCTGCATTCCTGGCCTGGTAACAATGGGAGCTTACAGAGGGGTACCAGGACCATCTTTCTGTTATAAGTGGCCATTCGGATGGTGGTTGCTGGGGCGTAACTATAGGGTAGTGGTCTTCAAACAGTGGACCTCCAGCTGTTCCAAAACTACAACTCCCTGCATGGCAAGACAGCCGTAGGTTTGGAGACCTAGGCTATAGGAGGTGAAGATAGCAGCACCTGTGCCTTAGGATGCCCAATGCCCCTTTGTAATATAAGAAGACACCAGTATTATAAATGGCACATAATATGTGTGTTGGATTAACCAGTGAAACTGTTAATAGAAAAACAAAAACGGGGTAAATAAAGATGGATTTGCGACTTTCTTTTTTATGCCTACGAGCAACATTTGGAACCACTGCAAAGTGTAAACTGAAAGTTGCTTATGTAAGGTTTTTTTGTGCTTAAGCGCACATGTTACATTTTGTACACCCGGCGTAAGGCTGGGTTCACACTACGTTTTTGCCATACAGTTTTCAATCAGTTTTTCTAAATAAAACCGTATGGCAAAAAAAAGGATGGAACAGTATGGAAAAAAGTAAACCGTATGCGTTTTTTAAAAGTATACTGTTTTTAAAAGTGCATACAGTTCCGTCAGTTTTTATAGAAAAAAAACCCATACGTTTTTGAAAATTTTGCAGTACGGTTTTTAAACCGGAGACAAAATCGTGGTCAACCACGGTTTGGACTCCGGTTTAAAAACCGTACTGCAACCGCATACGTTTTTTTTTTTTTTTACATGGACGTCAATGGGAAACGCACATGTATACGGTTCCATACGGGAAAAACGTATACATTTTTTCTTTGCACATGCGCATTTGAATCCTAAAGTCCCCACCCAAGACCCCTCCCATTAAAAATGGACAAAATTTTCAAAAACGTGTGGGGTTTTTTTTTCTATAAAAACTGACTGGAACTGTATGCACTTTTAAAAACAGTATACTGTTTAAAAACGCATACGGTTTACTTTTTTCCATACTGTTCCATCCGTTTTTTTTGCCGTACGGTTTTCTTTAGAAAAACGGATTGAAAACAGTATGGCAAAAACGTGATGTGAACCCAGTCTAAGAAAGAAAAAAAAAAAGTTACGTTTTAAATGCAATGATTAATCTCCCCCTATATTTATAAAAATCACTAAATACTACAGATAAGACCAATACATTCACTCACCAATAGAGGTAAGGTTTATCCTTGTCAACATTTATATTATTTAAAGGATCCATACGAAACCATGTGTTCAGTGTAAAACCATTCTGATAAGGCCACTTGGCAATAGGAGGCAGCGCAATAGCCTAGAACACACAGATTGGAATAACACATATTAGACTGCACAGAACATTCACAAAGTGCGGCAGATTTACTAATGTGTTTGCATTTTGGCAGATGACATTTTAGACATATTTAGACAAGGCAGCAAGAAGGCAGCATACGAAAATGTCTGAACTATTTAAATATAACATTGATGAAACTGCATGTTGAATAGCGTAAACGAAAAAAATAAATGGAAACCACCAGAATAGCATTTTTTTTTATCACATCCCAGAAATAAATGGAATGAAAAGTGATCAAAAAGTCTGATAAATAACAAAATGTTACCCACAAAAACTACAGATCTAGTTATAGGGGACAGAACGTAATAAACATGATGGGAACCACACAAATTGGACACTGTTGTTATCATAGGGGGAGATTTATCAAAACCTGTCTAGAGGAAAAGTTGCCCTGTTGCCCATAGCAACCAATCAGATCGCTTCTTTCATTTTGCAGAGGTCTCGTTAAAAATGAAAGAAGCGATCTGATTGGTTGCTATGGGCAACTCAGCAACTTTTCGATAAATCTCCCCCTCTAAAGAGTCTAGATAACATGTCAGTTTGACGACACAGTGAACAGTGTAATAAAAAGGACCAGTTAGCAGTTATTATTTATGACCAAAACTGTTGACAACACTATACAGTGATCCCTCAACTTACAATGGCCTCAACATACAATAGTTTCGACATACAATGGTCTTTTCTGGACCATTTTAAGTTGAAACCAGACTCAACATACAATGTTATGGACAGTCCCGATCTGTGAAACATGTCAATGAACTGACCAATCAGAATGGGCATTCACTGGTAAAACACCTGTATTACTGAAGCGTATGCACTGCCTGGTGTCTGGTAGTGCCCCCTACAGTACAGGGAGGTATTACATGTTCTGTACTACTCTTTGGGCCAGGGTTAGCTGCTTCTTTGGACACCAAGTAAAGGAGGCTCCATGTTACTTTATTTAGGACATAGGACCCCGAAGAAGCTCCTGTCCTCTGCATAGACCAGTGCTTCCCAAGCAGGGTGCCCCCAGCTGTTGCAAAACTACAACTCCCAGCATGCCCGGACAGCCTTTGGCTGTCCGGGCATGCTGAGAGTTGTAGTTTTGCAACAGCTTGAGGCTCCCTGCTTGGGAAACACTGACATAGACAGTGATTTACAGCTCCCAGCAGATCTTTATTACTTTTATATGTAAGGATTTGCTTTATCTATATTAGTTATCTACTTATTTTTCTTTAATTCTCACTTTTTCCTATTTTTGGATGACATTTTGGTGCCTTTAGGACCAATTACCAGGTTTCCATAGAGTTATGGTCTCAACATACAATGGTTTCAACATACAATGGCTGTCCCGGAACCAATTAATATTGTAACTTGAGGGACCACTGTACAAAGGTCAAGGAGGGGAGGGGAGCCATACCTGTGGTCATACCTGTGGTTTTGGCCACGAGGCTTAGCTGGGAGCCTAAACAATGCTTCTTTCGGTCATGTATTCTGTATGGCAGAAACCACAGATATGGCTCCAGTCTCCTTCACAAACCTCTGTATAGGGCAGATTTAATAGCTGAAAATTGCTGACAGGTCCTCTTTAAAGCCAATCTCCACTTTGGAAGAGCTCATAATGCAATGTCCCCATATAGAAAAACTATCCTCAGAATAGTTCATCAATATTAAATCGGTATAGACGCATGGTCGGCAATCAGCAGTTTATCAGAGCCGCAGCGCCTGCATATACATAGTGAACAGAGCCTGAAGCTGCCAGCTCCCTACATTCTGGGTAACCGCAGTTCAGCATCCATTCACTCCAGTGCCATCTGAGCTGCAGTAACCCATCATGGCCACTACACTATGTATGGAGCTGTCTGCTTCTGACTCCGTTCACCGTCTATATGCAAGCGCTGTGAGTCTAGGAACCAGATGATTAAGGGGGTGCTGGATCTTAGCACAACTCCAATTTGATATTAATGACCTATTCTGAGGATGAATAAAGTCCTGGAAAATACGTCTTAAGGGTACGTTCCCACACGGCGTATTTTGCTGCGTATTTGCTGCGTATTTGCTGCGTATTTGGTGCTGTGTATTTTCCTACCCATTGACTTCAACAGAGAAAATAAAATACGCAGCAGCAAATACGCAGCAAATACGCCATGTGGGAATGTACCCTAAAGGGTACCTCTCATCAAATAAACTTTTGATATATTTTAGATTAATGAATGCTGAATAACTTTCCAATAGCATGTTAATGAAAAATATGCTTCTTTCTATTGTATTTTTCCCGATCAGTCCTGTCAGCAAGCATTTCTGACTCATGCTGGAGTCCTAAACACTCAGAGCTGCCAGCCTGCTTTGTTCACTGCCAAACAGGCTGTGAACAAAGCAGGCTGGCAGCTCTGAGTGTTCTCCTTTGTGAACAAAGCAGACTGGCAGCTCGTAGTGTTTAGGACTCCAGCATGAGTCTGAAATGTTTGCTACCAGGACTGGTAGGGAGACCCCTAGTGGTCATTTCTTCAAAGTGGAAAATTAAATAGAAAGAAGCATATTTTTTAATAACATGCAATTGAAAAGTTATTCTGCATACATTAATCTATAATATATCAAAAGTTTTTTTCATGAGAGGTACCCTTTAAGTTAGCATATTTTTTTGACTGGGAATACTCTTTACATCAAGTTTCACAGAAAGGGCTTAGTTTAAATCAAGGCCACTCAAACTGTGAGGTGGGCCTTACCAGTGAAGTGCCCCCTAGTTGTTGGTAAGGCACATTATGGTCTGTATGGTAAGGCCCAGGCATCACTTTGGTCCGTGGTGTACAGCCAAAGTAGAAAAGCCCTGATTTAGACAATTCATTTGTGAGGCAGATGGGAAAAATGGGAGAAGGAGCGGGGGTGGTGGGGGCGGGAAGTTATATAAAAGATATATAACTCGAATTATAATCACTGTCTTTTTAAAGTTGTCAGAGAGACCTACCTAATACCACACCACAAATACTTTACCCTTCAAAGAAGTTTTCCAATCAATAAAACACTTACTGCCGCACTCCGTCCTGGGAAATTGAAGAACGTGTCGGGTCCGTGTCTCTGTGGCATTTGATTGAGCACTGATAACAACTTCACCGCATGCCTTGGCTGTCAAAACAGAGAAAGCAGGGAATGCTAAGTGAAAGCACTCTCAGACAAATGTCCATAAACAGCAATACATTACTGAATACTTAATTTAAGATCAGCTATTTGAGGCTTCTTTATAGAGACGTTCAATCAGCAGGAAGAACGCGTTTAATTCTATGTGCCTCGGGAGACAATTGATGGTAACCTCAAGCTCGGAAGCATTAATACAGAGAGCGCCAACCCTGACCGCAGCTTACCCAGATTCCATTTTCACCCCGTAACATACTGAAGAGAAGCTTCAGCTCTTTGACTGTGATACTGTAGCTGGCGAGCACTCCTAACATGTCAACCAGAAGATCTAAAAGGGAGATAAAAATAACATTAGTTCAACCTCAACCTGCCAATATATAACCTCTTTCCTAAAGACAGTGGGGTGTCCCTCCTGACCCTTTTAGAAGATTCAGACATTTTATAAATCTGCTTTTTTTTCCCCATTATTCTGTTTCAATCCGAAATTTCACAGTTAAATACCCCAGCACACTTTCAAGAAGACTCGCTGTGAGATCAAAGGGTCAACAAAGCTTCAGAGGCAGCAACGCACCAGGGGGTAACGGACTAGGACTAAATGTAAATTTGACAGCTTCTGTATCAACATTCAGTATAGGGGGGAAAAAGGAAGAAATGAAGAAAAGTTACTGAGTGTGTGAACACGCCACATTGTGGAAAACTTGTCTGCGAGAGCGCAAAAAGTGCAGAAAATCAGCTCGCCCTACCAGACTTTATATAGAAGAAGCAGGTAACAGCTCACCCGTTCTAATGCACACACCTGTGTTGGGACCCACCGGCACCACCCACGGCTTCAACTTAGATGCAACAGAGAAGAAAGCTGTCCAGCACCATCGATGTGTAGAAAAAACTATTCTGGCTTTATTGAAGGTTGCATACAAAGGTTCAGAAACACAGGATAAAAGTCTCTAACGCGTGAAACGCGTTAGAGACTTTTATCCTGTATTTCTGAACCTTTGTATGCGGACCTTCAATAAAGTCAGAATTGTTTTCTCTACACATCGATGGTGCTGGACAGCTTTCTTCTCTGCTACCAGACTTCATGACAAATTTTTGATGCAAAATAAAGACCAAAATTAAAGGAGAACTCCAGAATAGGAAAATTATCATCCATACTGCCGGCAGAAAAAAAATAAACAGGTACATACCTTCCTTCGCTCCTCCGATAACCGGCTCCGGCTCCCGCCGCGATCCTCTTACTGGTTGCCGGTGGTCGGCGAGTCATACTGCGTTCAGCCAATCACCGGCCACATCGAAGTCCCGACTCGGCAGGCGACAGGCTGAGCGGCAGTGTGAGAACGCTTCAAGACACACAATTCTTCACTATACCGGCACCTGCTGCCAGGGCCGAAAACGTCACACTGCGGCCAGTGATTGGCTGAGTGTAGTATGACTCGCCGACCACCAGCAACCAGGAAGATGATTGCGGCAGAGGCCGGAGCCGGTTACCGGCAGTATGGACGATAATTTTCCTATTCCGGAGTTCTCCTTTAATATTTTGTATAAATAAATATAATATCTATATATATAAAACTCAATGTGTGTGTGTGTGTGTATGGATGTATGTTCCACAAAAACGTCCAAACGGCTAAAGATATTAACATGAAACTTGGCACACATGTTACTTATATGTCAGCAACAAACATAGGATAGGTAATTTAACCCTTACTCACCCCCATTTGCCAGGGGCGGGGTTTATGTTTAAAGTCCCATACAACTCTATGGGAAATATATGTTACTGCATAGGTTCCAAACGGCTGGAGATATTTCAATAATACTTGGTCACATGTTACTTATATGTCTACTTAAAATTTAGGATAGTTAATTTAACCCTTAACCACCCCCATTTGTCAGGATCGGGGTTTTTGTTTAAAGTCCCATGAAAATAAATGGAAATGTATGTTCTCACATAACTTCTGTACGGCTGGAGATGTTTCAATACCTGGTACACATATTACGGGTCAGGATATGAGGTTGGGATAAGAGCTTGAGTTAGGAGGTCGGGATATGAGGACGGGATAGGAGGACGGGATAGGAGGACGGGATAGGAGGACGGGATAGGAGGACGGGATAGGAGGACGGGATAGGAGGACGGGATAGGAGGACGGGATAGGAGGTGGGGATAGGAGGTGGGGATAGGAGGTGGGGATAGGAGGTGGGGATAGGAGGTGGGGATAGGAGGTGGGGATAGGAGGTGGGGATAGGAGGTGGGGATAGGAGGTGGGGATAGGAGGTGGGGATAGGAGGTCGGGATAGGAGGTCGGGATAGGAGGTGGGGATAGGAGGTCGGGATAGGAGGTCGAGTTAGGAGGTCAAGTTAGAGGGCAAGTTAGGAGGTCGAGATAGGAGGATGGGATAGGAGGACGGGATAGGAGGTCAAGGTATGAGGACAGGATATGGGGTTGGGATATGACAACAATATATAGGGATGGGATATGAAGTCAAAAGCTTCCTCCTCTGTTGGATTTTCCTCCCCAACAAGGATGAGGAAGGAAAAACCGGGCAACGCCGGGTACTCAGCTAATATATATATATATATATATATATATATATATATCCAAAAGAGTCGAGTTGCTTGCACCTGTTCACCTAACCTGTGAAGTGTTGTTCCATCTCCATTTCTTCCATATATATATATATATATATATATATATATATACACACACTGTGTCATGAAGCAGCAAAACTCTACCAATTTGAAGGCTGACATGGTCACAAAAAAGACTCTTGTACAATAAATATATACTAACATAAAAGATATTAATCTTTTTAACCAGGCTAAGAAAACCATTGAAATGAATGCAAAAGAATATGTAGAATATGTAGATAAGTGTCTGACCAGAAATGCGTGAGTTGATAGAGAAGGATGAGAGAAAGCAGACACCTCCTACACATTCAGTGGACACAGAAGGGAATTCACTGAGCTGTACAATAACATTGATGCATTCCACCCAGAGCACATTCCAGATATGCAGTAATATTTCAGATAACTCCTGCTTAGAAGTCAGCAAATTCCCATCATAATAAAGGCATAGGGGCCCACTGCTTCCCAGCTGGCCTGTCCGCTGGGTAGTACAATCACTTTTGGTGAGACATTATGCTATATGACATCATGGGATTAGAAAAACAGAGTTAATTTATTTAAAAAAAAAAAAACACAGCACCACACCTGTCCTCAGGTTGTGTGTGGTATTGCAGCTCAGTTTCACTGAAGTGAATGGGGTCAGGTTGTTGTAATACCCCACACAACCTGAGGACAGGTGTGGTGCTATTTTTTCATAGAAAATCCTTTTTCTTTTCCTACACAACCCATTCAGCCTATAAATACCTGCAATCATGTCATCTACTGAGCTCATCTTCAGCAGAACTTGCTCAATGAGGCCAACTTCAGTGCTGGTCTGCAGGTTCCGGACACTCTTCCGTAGAATAGCTGTGAACATGCTCCAGATTTCAGCCTGGCACGTCACATCACAGTGCTCCAGCAGCTCCGACATACAGGTAATGCTCTCCGCATCCTGAATGATAAAATTCATCTCCAGATCAAATTCTCCGCCGACCAGCTGGAAACAGAAAGAAGAAAGGGAAATGTTACAGTTTCTCAGAATGCAACTGCACAATGGCCGGCATTTATCATTGTAGGTGTAAGTGAAGCATTTATCATTGTAGGTGCAAGTGAAGCATTTATCATTGTAGGGGTAAGTGAAGCATTTATCATTGTAGGTGTAAGTGAAGCATTTATCAGTGTAGGGGTAAGTGAAGCATTTATCATTGTAGGTGTAAGTGAAGCATTTATCATTGTAGGTGTAAGTGAAGCATTTATCATTGTAGGTGTAAGTGAAGCATTTATCATTGTAGTGTAAGTGAAGCATTTTTTTACACCTTTTTGTGTGTGCTGGTAATGTGTAGGAGCACCAAATGTATTAAATGTCACAGAGCATTTGATAAATTTTGTGCAGGTCACATGTTCTGAAATTTCTCTCTTCACATACACCAAAAAGCTAAATCTGGGCTGGTGTAGTTTAGAGACTTTTTCGGTGGTTTTGCGCCTTTTTGCGGCTTTTTACAAAAAAAGGTGCAATTCATAAAACCGTCCATATCATGTGCATTGCCAAAATCAGTGGATTACAACTCAAAATCAGCAGAGATGTGTAAACCAAAAGGCGCAAATAAGGCGCAAAAAACAAACAGACGGGAAAAAAGGCGCAAAATACAGACAGGAAAAAAAGGTAAATACAATTGAAAATTGCTGGCCAATATGTCAACAGGAAGAATTAGAAGACAAAGTGCACGCCAAAATCTTAACGATAATGAAGCAATTTCCTCTGAGTAGAGGCATTGTCTAACAACACGCCACATAAAAATCCCATAAGCATAAAAGACAAATAACTATTTGTTTTATGGTAAAACTAAGAGCAAAGTTATTCACTAAACAAGTAGTTTTATTTTATTTCTTGTGCAAAAAGTAAAATATATATATAGAAAAGAAAGATGGTCGCAGCACTCCAGGTAAGTGAAAAAAAATAGTGTCTTTATTCCATGCAAAAACAGCAGCAACGTTTCAGCTGCCTGTGCAGCCTTTATCAAGCATAGGAAGTGACCCAAGTGAGGGGTTTAAATACACATTTCACAGCAATTAATCAATTATACAGTGGTACATCAATAAAAGCATTGTGCAGTGATCTTATAGTGCAACATACAGGATCGCATGAAAAGGCTAATCACAGCTTAATCGCTTCCATGCGACCCTGTATGTCGCACTATAAGATCACTGCACAATTATCTGGACGGTGAATTCCGTCCCATACTAATGTACACTGTATTATGTTTATGCACTGTATCACTATTTATTTTTGTATTTTATGTTTAATTATGCTTTTATTGATGTACCACTGTATAATTGATTAATTGTGTGAAATGTGTATTTAAACCCCTCACTTGGGTCACTTCCTATGCTTGATAAAGGCTGCACAGGCAGCCGAAACGTTGCTGCTGTTTTCACATGGAATAAAGCCACTATTTTTTTCACTTACCTGGAGTGCTGCGACCATCTTTCTTTCTACATTTTGAGGTCCGTGACCGGGACCAACTGGACGCTTGCACCCAACTCTACTGCATCTTTGCCTGGTTGTGCTGCTTATCCACTATTATATATATATATATATATATACTATTTCTCCAAGGCAGGCCACTGGTAAAATGACTACTCAATCATTTATTATTAAATGGTCACTCTCATTAAAACTAATTTTTGCTATTGCACTAGTGTATATTATGTAAAAAATAAAATAAAAAAAAGAACTTTTCTGTTTTATTTGTGTTTAAAAAAAAAAAAAAAAAGCTTCCACTAGGTGTCTCCCTACATGTCCAGAGCACATTTTCCCCCATCTTTTGCACAGATTTTGGACTCCTGCTGGCCTGGCAGAAGTCCATAATCAGGAAATGCTGAGGGGTGTGTGTGCAGCCTTATCCAATCATAGCTCATATCACACTGAACTGCTCTGAGCTGTGTGTAGCAGAGTGAGGGAGGAAGTTCTCCCCTGTATGACTTCAGATGATGTCACGCCCTTCCCAGTCTGTGAATCTGACTGAGCAGAAAATACAGAGCAATATCAAGGTAGAAAACTAACAAATAACGAAAATAAAGGAAGGGGTGGTTTAACATGATATGGGGGGGGGGGTGGCGGTGAACTGGGAGGAGTATAACATTTAACAAGATCATGAGTGGTCTATGGATAGAGAACTTAAGTACAAAACTGTTGCCTTTCCCCATCATCATCTTAGAAAACAAGTTTGCCTATATAAGTTATTGATACTCTCCACAATGTAAATGGTTTACCCATAAAGGGAGGATCTAAAACCATATTAAAATTAAAAAAGAGCTTGTACAGAAGCACAGGGTACCAACGTGTGCTAGTTTTCTGGTGTAAAAAGATTGCCACTCACACCATTTTCTTTTTCTTATGTGTGGCTTAGTGGGAGGGGGCATGGCTTCAGCAGCCCAATGGATTCACTATAATACAAGCCAGAAATTGATGTCAATTGTAGTAGCTCATAGCTGGTAGACTTCGATTTGGGGCACATGAAAAGCCAGTGTCCCTATGGCAGGATATTGCAAAGATACTCTCCCATACACCCATTGCTCCACAATTTAGCATCCAATAAAAGGTGACAAAAAAATAAGAGAAATATGAAAGTATACTAGAGCCCTGCAGACATCAATGGTTGCCATATCACAACTCTGTACAAGTTGCACAGAGCCAAACTACTGTTTGCAACCATTATCACAAGGGGCCATGGGACCTGCCAACAGCCATGTCAAGCTTCTAGACAACGGGGCACTTCCTCTACACCTGTCTTCCTCTATGGGGCTACTCGATTGGGCTGAAGCACTGCTTGGCACATGAAGCCTAAAGATTACATCAAGCCTGCATCCTGCCCTGCCTGCTGACTAGGGGTACCAGCTTGTCCTGTTTTCGACTCCAGATTTATCCCGATCCTGACCTTAGCCTTATTCCTGAATATTGCCTCTGTGTTATCCCTTGGATTGTATGCCTGGTTACTCTTTTTCCTTGTTCTCACCTATGGCCCTTTCCCTGACTATGGTTCAGTTTAATCCCCTGTTCTGTCAAATCTTGGACTTCTCCCCTTGTGGCAACCCTTTGTTCTGTTCCTCACCATACTCCTGCTGGATGTGCGTCAACACCATCAATAAGACACTATTCTGAGGACTGCACTTCGGAGAACCTCCTGCAACTAACTCCTTGCAGAGGTCATTGAGGTGACCAGGGATCCCTTACGCTTGGCACCTCAGTTTAGCCTTTACCAAATGCATTAATACTTCTAGAAACCACATTTCTGGTAAATTTTTGGAACGAACTGCAATAGTTTGGAGACCATGCTTTTTTTTTTTTTTTAAACTAATGACTCATTCATTACATAGATGAATGGACTGAGGTTTATTACAGTGTATTAATTCCAATATTAATACTTTAATGAGTATCTAAGTTGTGTACTATATGCACACAATGCTTCAAAACTACTCAAGAAGGCTGGAATGTTGGTTTAGTACTTCTGTACGTAAATGGTCCACATGACCCCAATGACGTGGTAGGGTGATCCCTTATTGGAAAAAATCCATGTGCTACAACAAGCTCATCTGGATATATCCCTTTACTGTCAATCAGATTTTTGGATTAGGCCACAAAACTGGGATGCATAAAGGAAGACTACCTTAGCATACTATACAGTTATCTATTTCAATCTTCGACAACCCATGGCAGAAATTGGCATAGAGAGTTTCGGATTACAGGTGAAGCAGCATTTGTTGCCTTTTACGGTCTAAACATAGAATCAATAAGGCAGCATATCAGAGTATAAGACACAAGGTCATTCCTGGATTGCTCAGAGAAGAAATCTCATTTGTGTACACAATTAATTCTCCTAAAAGCTTTACAAGTAAGCGAATGTACATGACAATAGCGGAGGGAGAATGCATCCAACTAACCAATTAACCTTGTACTGCAAGTTACAGAAAGAAGACGACATGGCGACCTGGCAGATCTCATCACTAGTGAACTATAACCACAACAGTACGAAGAAAAGAAAAAAAAAAAAAAACAGCAACATCGGAAAGAAATTATAAATGAGAATTTCTGGTCCAAAATGTTAAGCAGATATGTAGAGAGTAGGGCTGATATTTTTGGCGGTTCCACGGTATATAACGGTATTCCCCCCCCCCCCAAAAAAAAAATTAATTAGTAGCCCAGCACTGCGCTGTCCCCATCGGGGTACTACTCATGTCACCCGCAAGCGCTGCCCTCTTCGTCCCGCTGTTTGTTGCGGCCACCGGCGCTGAAACTCTATACTGTATCCCTATACCCGGGCTGCAAAAGGTAAGCAAAATAAGCTTTAACGCATGTTCCTACGTCGGCCTGACGCTCTTCCTAGGGACGTGAACGTCGGACAGCCGTCAGCCTATCACCGGCCGCAGTGATGTTCCGCCTCGGTTAGTGATAGGCTGAGCCCACTGTCATGTAAGAAGCCGGCTTCTTACATGACAGTGGGTTCAACCTATCACCGGCCGAGGCACAACATCGCTGTGGCCGGTGATAGGCTGATGGCTGTCCAACGTTCCATTCCCTAGGAAGCTGGTCCGGACCAACGGAGAAGGTGAGTTAAAGTTTATTTAGTTTACCTTTTGCAGCCCGGGCATAGGGATACAGTATAGAGCAGTGTTCTTCAACCTGCGGACCTCCAGATGTTGCAAAATTACAACTCCCAGCATGTCAACAGCCAACGGCTGTCCGGGCATGCTAGGAGTTGTAGTTTTGCAACATCTGGAGGTTGAAGACCACTGGTATAGAGTGTCAGCGCCGGCGGCCTCAACAAACAGGAGAACGAGGAGGGCAGCACTTGCGGGTGACATATGTGAGTAGTTCCCCCGATGGGGACAGCACAGCACTAATAATTAATTGGGGGGGGGGGGGGGGGAGAGAAGCAGAACAGCGCTCGCGGGTCACATATGATTAGTACCCCGATGTGGGGACAGCGCAGCGCTGAGCTGATAATTCATTCATTCCTGAGGGGGAGGGGCCAAACCAGTATTGCGGTAAGGGTTAAAATTCATATCGTGCAGCACACAAATTTCGCTATTCGGTATGAACGGTTATACCGCCCAGCCCTAGTAGAGAGTGGTTTCAAGCTTGAAAATTTGCCCCTAAACATGCCACCCAGTCTTTATGAATGCAGTAGGCACTGCAACCAAAGATGTAAATATGGCTTACCACTAACTTACACAGTCTAAAGCAGTCCATAAAAGAACACAGAATTATAGGGATACCATACCTGTTAATAAGTAAGGAAAAAACAAAATGGAACGTACACCTAATATTTCTCCTAATCTACAGGTCCTACAATACCAATGACCTTTCACAAAGCACAGCAATGTCGTAGATAAGTCAGGGGGTCTAAATATGGACTAAAGTAAGTTTTTACCTACATAGAGGCAAACCTTTTATAGTAATGTATTCTACAGCAGATTCTTTCCAGGCCAAGGTTACCAGATTCTCCTTGAAGGATTAATGATTATATGACTACAAATGATTGTGAAAATGTTATTGAATAAATCTATATATAGACTTGAATTGATATTCTCGCTTCTTCGAATTCATGATGATAAAGACAGACATCCATAATATCATGAGAGAAGTGCTTGGCAACATTACAAGTTGTATAAATCCTCGACATGGTGATCATTAAACTAGCGTGAAGGCAACCATGTGGATCGGAAATATTGCCTACAAGATTGCCAAAACAGAGCCATAAAGTCGGTGGTATGGGGGGGATCATCTATCTTTTTGAAAGTATGTATTATAAAACCTCTAAGGCATTATAGGCTAATAATCTAATATATACAACTGATGGTCTAAGTTAGCAACTAAATATTTGAGCTAGATGTTTAGGGCTAGATAACCTGAACATTGATGTATACGGTGCCTATATACAGTAATAGTGATATACAGAGGACCCATGAGGTTCATAATGCCCATTAGGGCCCATGAACACTAAGGAAATTCAGAGAGGACGTCACGGCCACACCCTCATTATGTCACGCCACACCCCCTCCATTCATGTCTATGGGAGGGGGCGTGACGGCTGTAACGCCCCCTCCCATAGACATGAATGGAGGGGGTGTGGTGTGACATAATGAGGGCATAGCCGTGACGTCACGATCGTCCGCTCCAAGCATTCTGAACAAAATGTTTAGAACGCTGGGGTACGGGAGTACCCCTTTAAAAATGGGCTTTTCCGTGTGGATTATTTTGGCAGAATACGGATAAGCTAAAGAACTTCTGTAATGTGCACTGAGCAGCAGAATCCTATTGAGATCAATGGAATTCTGCTGCAAGTAGATTCCCATTAAAATGTCCTCTTGGAGATTCTGAGCGGAATATACTCCGTGTGCATGGGCCCTTAAAGGGGTATTCCAGGATTTTTTTTTATTTGACTATCCTACGGGGGCTGTAAAGTTAGTGTAGTTCATAATATAGTGTCTGTACCTGTGTGTGACGGTTTTCTCACAATTCTTATGTGATTTTCACCCCAATATTTATTTTTAACAGCATACACAATGACTGTTGTCTCAGATTTTTCCCAGGTTGCACTGCTTCGAGACCTGACTTCCTAGTCATCTGATGACAGGGAGCCTGTCTGCTTCAATGGGTGGAGGGATCAATCTGCAACTAATGCAACAGCTGTAGGCACCCTGATTGAAAAACACAGGTCTTTTGTTTCAATGGGTGGGGTGGCTGATGTGTGGGAGGGAGGAAAATGGAATTGTGGGATTTGTAGTAAAAAAATAAAAGTCAAACAGGAAATACAAATTCACAAAAAGCTAACCACAGTGTTATAGTAATCTCATGACAGCCATTTAGCCCCAAGACAAGCGCAGATCCTTCCTAAGCATGTCCATTACTGGCTGCCAGGTACGTACTAAAATCACCTTATGGTGGAGAACCCCTTTAAGGTATGTTCAGACATGTCTGATCTAACCTGACATGTATTGACGTGAGCATCTGCCAACAAAAATCTGAGGCTGACACACTGATTTCTTCTGTGTATTTGCTATTTAAATGTCATTGATCCACACAAGGTTTGGTCAATAGGACGAATCCTTGTTTTTTCCAGGCAGAACATACAATATTAAACTAGCATGCTACATGCATGTGAAAGGGGTTGCGGAAACATACACATAATGCCGATTGTCTCCTGACTTCACATGACTTTCAGCACAAGTGAACAGGTCCTAAAAGTACCCAAGTAACAGTGCTCTACATTGGACCATACTACAGTTGGTAACATGCTTTAGAAACCGCTGGAGGGACCCCAAACGGAATGTAAAAAAACTGGTTTATTCTAAGGCGCACACCGCTATGGTATGAGATTCACCACAGACACTGTATAAAATAAATAATAGGTATGTTTTATTGGTAAAATCGACAATGTGTTTCGAGAGAGTGCTCTCTTTTTCAAGATAAGACTTAAAAGAGAGAGCAGGCGCCCTCGAAACGCGTTATCGATTTTGCCAATAAAACATACCTATTTTTTTATTTTATACTGTGTCCGCAGTGAATTTCATACCATAACGGTGAGCGCCTTAGAACAAACCAATTTTTTTTTTACCTTCCGTTGGGCATCCCTCCAGCGGTTTCTAAAGCATTCCATGAACCTTCCTCCCATGGTTGGATCCAGGTCTGAGGCAACCACGCAATTCTACAAATGCTCTATGCTGAAAAGGCATTGAGCTCATAGCCCAATACCGCCAGGTACATGGGCACTTTTCTTGTGTATATGCACCTGTGTTGTCTATGGTAACGGTAAAAGGCAGCGTCATTGTTGTCTGTTTTTGTCTCCTTTTTATATATATATATATATATATATATATATATATATATATATATATATATATATCCTACAGTTGGTAACATAGCACATGACAGAGAAAACTCCCCCAACATGGATGTACAGGTCGAGATGGGGTCGGTGGCCCTATGGCATGTGCGCAATTTTGCCCACGTCAGGATATGAGTCAGCCTTTCAAAATGGGATGCCAACGAATATCCTAACATGCTTATTGACCTTAATCAGTTGAACATCGTCCAGCCATGACCATGTTAAGTCTATGGTAGAACATGGAGGGGAAAGCTGTGCGATCAAGGTCAGAAGTGAAATTGACGCAAATTTTTAAGCAGGTCTCTTAGGTGCTCAAAAAAGCTTTGTCATCAATATTTTCTCTGTGAATAATCTTCACTTTTCAGTATCTCTTTAAAAAATGCAACTTTGAAATTAAAGGAAGAAAACCCAAGCCTGGAGCACGTATGTCTTCTAGGTTAGATGCATATACACAGTTACGACAAAGTGCTAAATGTGTCATATGTACGCAAGCTAAAAGCATCCACTTAAAGTTATATGAGCGGCATCATAAACACTGTAAATGAAGAATTTATTTGTAGAATTTTCTCTGTAGGTTTCAATGTTTGTACAATATAACAACTTCTATCTAGTGATGAATCCAGTATCAAGGTGGGCGAACACTGACTGGTTCCAGAAATAAAACAAAATAGACTTTTTAAATAATATCCTCTTCTCATAAAAGATCGGTATTTTCCCATAATCCTCTCCGGTGTGTTCCAAAGAGCAGAGCACGCCTCCGAGTGATTACCCAAATACCTTGCTGCTTCTTATTACCCAGATCACACCCGTGCGTCAGACTGTGGCACAACATATGCTCCAGAAAGGCAGTGTGTAGCCTCCATTTACTATTATAATAGTAATTATCCCGGAGACTTGGAGGTACTCCATGGACTACGAGATTGTGAGTTTACATGTCAATATGAGCTCCCTAGAGTCGCCGCTGCATACACAGTGCTAAGTTTATACCAAGGCGCATGACAGTAACAGCAAAGTTGAAGGGCTTATTAAAAATAAATGACAATGCCAGACAGTCCAGAGTTCATGGCTGAGATTGATTTCTATTATTCATAGGGTCGTTTCAAAACCTATTGTGATAAACAGCCCATTAACTTTGCTAGGAAAGAATACATCGGCAAGCGCCCAAGGTGGAAACAGTTTAATTACAAAGTGTGCATTAAAAGTCTTCTAAGTGAGGTGAGGAGCTATATATTTGCACAAGAGGAACGCGTCCGCCATTCTTTTTTGGCATATTTCTATTAAGGCTGAAGATATAAACATGATTTTTCTCCATTCTGTAATGATTGGTGAAATGTCATAGGAATAAACACAATTAGCCTTGGAATTACAAAGGACAAGCTGACAAGATCAAATGCCAGGGCTCCGCCGACAGAGAACGGGGTCACCGCAGCCACTTCAAGACACTTAATGGCTTTCTGCTTTGTCATCTGTCAAGATCAATTATATTTCCAATAACCGCCACTCTCTCTATGCTAGAAAACAAGGGCTGATCGTGGTTCTTAGGGGTATGCAATCATTATGGCAATAATAGGAAATTCAGTATTGCCAATGTCAATACGGCTTGGTAAGATATTGCCCATCAATCGTCTGTCCTATGGAAATATTAGGGGTTCTCCTAACAGATTTCCTCCTGATCATAACAATTGAAGGGTCTGCAGACATGGTATAATTCCTGCTCTATGTATAAATAGTCCTCCTGCTAGATCAAAGGAGCAGATTGTGAAATCACCATTAGACCTTTTGACCACAGACTTACAAGGACTAGTATACAAAGCAGGAATTCTACAATTTTATTGTAGACCCTTTAGTTATTATAATCATAGGGAAACTGGTAAGGAGGACCTCTAAAATTTCCGAAAACCCTCTCAAGACTTAAGGTCCAATGGTGATCTTAGTCTAGGTATTGCATCTATAATACAGATACTATGATGAATTTGTACTACAGCTGTGTGAACATGACCGAAGCAGGTGATGAACATACGCCACATTTTTTATGAGCATTCCTTATTGGAAAGTTAGTTAGGCTTTTCTGAAAGGGGGCATGGCCTAAAGGAAACCTATTGGCTCCATTTGTTGCTAAGAGCTGCCATTGGATAGCTGATAGGGTATTAAAGCAATTTGTATCTTTCCTTGGTGGTTGTCAAACGTATAAAAACACCATTTTATTTCTCAACCAAATGTCAAAAAGGTGGAGCCGAGCTGTCCAAGTGCCACATCCTGGCACACCCTCTTCTCACTTACTCTTCGCTCTCAACCCCTCCTTGACAGATGTACAGGGCCTTTTATGTCAGTCAGAGCGGGACTATAAGGTAGGGTAGAGCTAGGAGGTGTGCCAGGCTGTGGCACTTGAGTAACTTGGCTCCGCCTCCTTGGTGAAGAATTAAAAAGGTGATTTTATAGGTATGGCACCCACTATCAGCTCCAGGAAAGGTACAGCATACTTTTATACCATAACAACTATCCAATCTAACTTCCCTATCTCATACACACAATGGTAAATTTGATGAGAAGCCTATTCACCTATCAAAATGTTTTTGGATTGTAAGAAAAAAAAAACAGAGGACCCAGTAGAAACCAACACATTGCTAAAAAAAATTCAAATTCTCGGTGACATTTTTAGCACCTCACTGGACAAAGGGTTTTGGTTGGAGTATCACTTATATTTACCAAAAATGTGTGCTTTTTAGTGCACATTGCTGGCATATTACAAAGCCAACACAGTGTAAACTGAAACTAGACAGCTTAAAGAAGTGCTACATTTTTAAACAGCCTGTCTAGTTTACCATTATATCATCTATGTTGGTTACCAAAAAGGGTGCCTCCAGCTGTTGCAAAACTACAACTCCCAGAATGCCTGGACAGCCTTTATAGTTGGGAAACACTGAATGAGACAGTTTTTCGATAATCTCTCTAAATGTTTTGAGATGCTGTCCTTGGTCAAATTTAGGGTATGTTCAGACGAGCGGATCCACAGCGCATTCTACGCTGCGTATCCGCTGTTGAAGGGCCGCTACAGGGTGCCTTTAGATGTGCCTGCCCGGAGCAGCAATAGACCACTACGAGCAGACACACTGAAGCAATGTGCGAGTCGCCGCGCATGTGCGGTGTACTCTCACACATCACAACCACTCCCCTGCTCCATGAGCTAGGCCGAGAGCTGCCGCGATGCGAGAGTATACTGCACATGCGCATGCGCATGGCGACTCGCACATCGCTTCAGTGTGTCTGCTTCTAGTGGAGTATTGTCGCTCCAAGCAGGCACATCTAAAGGCACCATGTAGCAGTCCTTGTGTGGCTGATCCGCAGCATAAAATACGCTGTGGATCCGCTCGTGTGAACGTGCCCTTAAGCCCAGGTTCAAAAAAGTTGTGAGTATAGGCTAGAAGCATGCAAGAGTCCTTTTTCAGATCTGGAATACATCTACTAGCATGAGGTCTGAGGCCGTGTACACATGGCTGTGTGGAATTCTGCAGAAGAACTCTGCACGGACATTCCGCTGCAGGGATTTCAATGGGATTTTGCTGCATGGCAGAATTTCCATGCTAAATGTTTCTGCCATGGAAATTCTGAATCTGGCTTCCGCAGAAACAATAGACAAGTCTATTCTTTCTGGGAATGATGCAAGGAAATGCATTGCCATCTATGAGACGGCACATTTTCCACGCAGATATTCCACCGTGTGACCATGGCTTTGACTACACTGCCAAAGCTGTTACATGGGTCTGTGGGCGAGCTGCACAGTTAGACCTGAAAACATAATATCTTGTCATGTATCACCTATTAAGCAAAACCTTTCCTAAAACCAAACCCTTTCATGGCACTTATAATACTTTTAAAAAGGACTGTATAGAAGTATGCATTAGACTCCTAGGGATTTAAGCTGCCCATTCAGGTAAGGCTAATGCCACTACCCTCATTGTAAAGGCCTCATAGCACTTTCCTACACCTGCACAATATGATTCGGACTATTGCCGCCTGCCCACACAAAGCTGTGTAAAATAAATGTTTGGCATCAGCATTAATGGCAGGAAGTGGAGAAGATCAGTCACCCTCGCTTTTCAGCACAAAGAGTAAGGATCTGTTCACAATGCATTACGTCCATTGCTTTTTGATGGTCAGAATAGGGCAGCATGTTGTGCTATTCTATCCAGTAACAAAAAAAAAAAAAAAAAAAGAAGAGGTGAGGATTCTATGTATTAGTAAAATAATGACGCGTACGTCAAACAAGAAATAACAGACCACTGTAATTTGCAAAAACCTATTATATGACTTTGGAATATAGATCATATTTAAAAATTTGCATATTTTTCGGATACATTTTTTAAAATATTTCTTACCACTAGGGGTCGCTCCAATGTCTCACCCCTGCAGCTATTGTCTCTGTGTCTCAGTTTGGACAAAACACAGGAAATAAGTGCAGGACAGGCAGGGCTCTGTGCAGACTCCTGTCTAGCCAATCAGACTGCTGTGTGAGCGAGGAGTATGTAACAGATCCTCAATGCACAGAGGAGCCAGTTGTCAGCTTTTGAAGGGGTACTCCGGTGGAAAACTTTTATTTTTTTTAATTAACTGGTGCCAGATAGTTAAAGAGATTTGTAAATTACTTCTATTAAAAAAAATCTTAATCCGATCAGTACTTTTTAGCAGCTGTTTGCTACAGAGGAAAATCTTATTTTTTGAATTTCTTTTATGTGTTGTCCTCAGTGCTCTCTGCTGACACCTGATGCCCGTATCAGTAACTGTCCAGAGCAGGAGAAAATCCCCATAGCAAACCTATGCTACTCTGGACAGTTCCTGACACGGACAGAGGTGTCAGCAGAGAGCACTGTGGTGAACACAAAAAAGAAATTCAAAAAGTAAAGAATTTCCTCTGTACCATACAGATGATAAAAGGATTAAGATTTTTTAATAGAAGTAATTTACAAATCTGTTTAACTTCCTGGCACCAGTTCATTTAAAAAAAAAGTTTTCCACTGGAGTACCACTTTAAGAGTGAGGGAGGAAGTTTTCACATGAGATGAAAGGAAAAGCAAGAGAACACCCCTCCTCCTCAGTGAACTGCATGCAGTGTGAGCAAACAAAGTATTTAGAAGAAAGATAAAAAAGGACACAGAGAGGATCAGAAGCTGTTTTTAATTTTGGGACAGGTACACTTTAAATGGACAGCGTCTACAACAAATGGAAAGTTTTTTATTTTATGTTAGCCATATTTTTTTGTAAGAATTAAGAATTTTTAAATTCTTAAAGATCTGGTGTATAAATGCTCCCGAAAGGAAAGGCTTATCTGTGTATTTCTCTTTTGTATTCACTGCAGTGTTTGGCTCAACATACTTCCATAAAAGCTGCAAATGTGAATCCAGCTTAAAGGGGTTATTCGGGTAAAGACATCTTATCCCCTATCCAAAGGATAGGGGATAAGATCTCTGATCGTGGGGGTCCCAGCGGCGGGCCGTCACGCCCTCTATCATGGACATGGATGGATGGGGCGTGGTGTGACATAACGAGGGGGTATGGCATTACGTCATGTCTCCAGTCCCGGAAAGAAAGAGCTTTCCGAGACTGGAGACACAGCCCCACATAGAATGCAGGAGCTGCACTGAGATTGCGGGGAGGCCGCCACTGGCGGGCCCCCCACGATTAGACATCTTATCCCCTATCCTTTGGATGGGGGATAAGATGTCTTTGCCAAGAAACCCCCTTTAAGAGCATTCACACATAAATTGCAAATTTCCCTACCATTCACTATAATGGGTTGGCAGCCAATCTTCATCAGCATGATCGCTGATGTCCGCCATTAGGGATAGCAGCTGGGACCTGTTGTCCATGAAGAGAGCACAGCATGTGCGGTTGCTTCATAGTTTGAATGCCCCTTAAGACATTAAAGGGGTTATCCCCCATAAGGTGATTTTAGTACGTACCTGGCAGGCAGTAATGGGCATGCTTAGGAAGGATCTGCGCTTGTCTTGGGGATAATGGCTATGTTGTGAGATTACCATAACACTGTGGCTAACTGTTTGTGAACTGGTATTTCCTGTTTGACTTTTATTTTTTTGACTACAAATCCCACAATTCCATCTTCCTCCCTCCCACACAACAGCCACCCCACCCATTGAAACATAAATGAGCTGCATCCATTCAAATCAATGTGGTTTTCAATCAGGGTGCCTACAGCTGTTGCAGATTGATCTCTCACCCACCAAGCGATAGCTCCACTCATTAAAGCAGACAGGCTCCTTGTCATCAGCTGACTAGTGAGTCGTTTTGTATGCTGTTAAAAATAAATATCGGAGTGAAAATCACAGAAGAATTGTGAGAAAACCGTCACACACAGGTACAGACACTATATTATGCATAGTAAAATAAAAAAAATTTCTGGAATACCCCTTTAACCCGTACAGAACCTAGGGCGTATGCATACGCCTTCTGTACCTGAGTCTTAAGGACCCAGGGCGTACCTGTACGCCCGTGGGAATTTCGGTCCCCGCCGCGCCGGGTGGGGACAGGACCGGGGTGACTGCTGATATCGATCAGCAGGCACCCCGTGCAAATGCCCAGGGGGCTCATCACACCCCCCCCCCCCATGTCGGCGATCAGCGCAAATCGCAAGTGAATTCACACGAGTCATACGGGTCTATGGTGACCCAGTGACCCAGAATATAAGGGGGATCGCGGTTGTCTAAGACACCCACGATCCCCCATGTAGCGTTAGGAGTAAGGTGGCAGAGGTGCCACCCCTCCTATCCCTGCTATTGGTGGTCTAGATGCAACCACCAATAGCAGATCGGGGGCGGGGGGTTTACTTTTGTTTTCCCTGTCCTGCCCACCCACAATAGACAGGGCAGGACAGGGGACCGAACGCCGAAGATCCACTTACCCGTCTGTGGAAGCTGCGGGATGGGATCGGCGGCGGTGATCGGCGCGTGCGGCGATGTCGTGCAGCAGAAGAGGACGGCTCCCTGGATCGGACAGAAGCTGGTAAGTTGCCTAGCAACATCTAGAGGGCTAGAGTCTGAGACTGTAGCGCTCCAGATGTTGCAAAACTACAACTCCCAGCATGCCCAGACAGCTGTTTCGGCATGCTGGGATTTGCAGTTTTGCAACAGCTGGAGGTCTACAGTTTAGAGACCACTGCACAGTGATCTCTATACTGTAGCACTCTAGATCTTGCAAAACTACAACTCCTAGCATGCCCACACAGCAGTTTGCTGTCTGTGCATGCTGAGATTTGTAGTTTTGAAACATCTGGAGGTCCACAGTTTGGAGATCACAGTGCAGTGGTCTCTATCTGTAGCCCTCCAGATGTTGCAAAACTGCAAATCCCAGCATGCCGAAACAGCTGTCTCGGCATGCTGGGAGTTGTAGTTGCGTACCTCTAGCTGATGCATAACTAGATCTCCCAGCATGCCCTTAGGCGATCAGTACATGCTGGGAGTTTTAGTTTTGCAACAGCTATAGGCACTGTCAGGCCCAAGGCCTGATTATTAAAATCCTATATGTGTATTATAAGTTATGACTGTGTGTGATGGATTGTCCAGGACATGGATGAGAGGTCATTCGGACGGTGTGTCCTTTTGTGTATTGCATTTTATTGGGGGTCTGGCTGTCTGTTTGTATCTCCTTTGAAGTCAGAGGCCCTTTGAAGCAACAGAGATGCCCCCCTGGTGGGATCAGAGGGGAGGGGGGAATGGAGTTTCCCTCCAAAAAGGCAGATATAATATTTAACAATGCTAGTCTCAGTGTGTTCAATGCTGTGCAACAAGCTGACAAGACCATCCTAAGAACAGCTGAAACTCACTCTCTTGGAACTGCTATATCATCATGCTGTAAGAACTTCATCTTTTGTTTTCTGAACTTGCCTTGCTAAACTCTTTATATATTTTTGTACCTGTATGTCATTTGTTTCTGTATTTTTATATAGTCAGCACTGTGATACGTTTTATCAGATTAAATGTTTAATTAATCAGCTCTGGTCTTTGATCTCTAAATATATGAGCTCACCTTTCTGAAGGCAGATCTGGTAAAACACGTCTATCTAAGGGTTAATTTGGTGACTTGCTGGGACTAGTAGTGGATATCCAGAGGTCTGGCAGCTTTAACCCTTGCAGCATCACACTCGCTCTAATATCTTGGCTGGACCGATAGGGTGTGATCGTGACAGGCGCACTGGTTGGAAAATACTGAGTTATGTAACAGAACCTAACTGAAGGTTTTCCAACCAGTGTGCCTCCAGCTGTTGCAAAACTACAACTCCCAGCATGCACCGTCTGTCAGTACATGCTGGGAGTTGTAGTTTTGAAACAGCTTGAGGTTCCCCCCCCCCCCCCCACCCCCATGTGAACGTACAGGGTACATTCACACGGGCAGGCTTACAGTTAGTTTCCTGCTTCAAGTATGAGCTGCGGCAAATTTTTCGCCGCATCGCAAATTTCTAGCGGGAAGCTCACTGTAAACATGCGCTCGTGTGAATGTACCCTAAAAACACTACACTACACTACACTAACACATAATAAAGGGTAAAACACTACATATACACCCCCTTACATTTTCCCCTCCAATAAAAATGAAAAACTTATTGTACAGTAGTGTTTCCAAAACGGAGCCTACAGCTGTTGCAAAACAACAACTCCCAGCATTTCCGGACAGCCACTGACTGTCCAGGCATGCTGGGAGTTTAGCAACAGCTGGAGACACCCTGTTTGGGAATCACTGGCGTAGAATACCCCTATGTCCACCCCTATGCAATCCCTAATTTAGTCCTCAAATGCGCATGGTGCTCTCTCACTACAGAGCCCTGTCGTATTTCAAGGAAACAGTTTAGGGCCACATATGGGATATTTCCGTACTCGGGAGAAATTGTGTTACAAATTTTGGGGGGCTTTTTCTTCTTTTACCCCTTATGAAAAGGAAAAGTTGGGGGCTACACCAGCCTGTTAGTGTAAAAAAAGAAAAAAATTTACACTGACATGCTGGTGTTGCCCAATACTTTTTATTTTCACAAGTGTTAAAAGGAAAAAAAGACCCCCAAAATTTGTAACGCAATTTCTCCTGAGTCTGGAAATACCCCATATGCGGGCGTAAAATGCTCTGAGGACGCACAACAAGGCTCAGGAGTGAGAGCGCACTATGTACATTTGAAGCCTAAATTGGGGATTTGCACAGGGGTGGCTGATTTTACAGCGGTTGCGCAATAAACGAAAAAAGAAATACCCACACGTGACCCCATTTTGGAAACTACACCCCTCACGGAACTTAACAAGGGGTATAGTCCGCCTTAACACCCCACAGGTGTTTGACGAATTTTCATTAAAGTTAGATGGAAAAATGAAAAAAAAAAATTTTTTCACAAAAATGCTGGTGTTACCCAAAATTTTACCCAAAAAATAGGAAAAAATCCCCCCAAAATGTGTAACCCCATATCTTCAGAGTAAGAAAATACCCCATATGTGGATGTAAAGTCCTCTGCTGGCGCACTACAATGCTCGGAACAGAAGGAGCGCCATTGGGATTTTGAAGCGAAAATTTGTCCGGAATTGAAGGCTACGTGTGTTTACAAAGCCCCCATAGTGCAAGAACAATGGACTCCCCCCCCCCCCACACACACATATGACCCCATTTTGGAAACTACACCCCTCACGTAATGTAATAAGGGGTACAATGAGCATTTACCCCCCCACAGGTGTCTGACAGATTTTTGGAACAGTGGTCCGTGAAAATGAAAAATTTTATTTTTCATTTGCACAGCCCACTGTTCCAAAGATCTGTCATACGCCAGTGGGGTGTAAATACTCACTGCACCCCTTATTAAATTCTGTGAGGGGTGTAGTTTCCAAAATGGGGTCACATGGGGGGTCCACAGTTCTGGCACCACGGGGGGGCTTTGTAAACGCACATGGCCACCGACTTCTATTCCAACCAAATTCTGTCTTCAAAAGCTCAATGGCGCTCCTTCTCTTCTGAGCATTGTAGTGCGCCAGCAGAGCACCTGACATCCACACATTGGGTATTTCCATATTCAGAAGAAATGGGGTTACAAATTTTGGGGGTCCTTTTCTCCTATTACCCCTTGTAAAAATGTAAAATTTGGGGGAAAACCAGCATTTTAGTGAAAAAAATATTTTTTTCATTTACACATCCGACTAGCAAAAAGTCGTCAATCACCTGTGAGGTGTTAAGGCTCACTGTACCCCTTGTTGTGTTCCTTGAGGGGTGTAGTTTCCAAAATAGTATGCCATGTGTTTGTTTGTTTTTTTGTTTTTTGCTGTTCTGGCACAATAGGGGCTTCTTAAATGCGACATGCCCTCCTAAAACCATTTCAGCAAAATTCGCTTTTTAAAAGCCAAATGTGACTCCTTCTCTTCTGAGCATTGTAGTGCGCCAGCAGAGCACTTGACAGTCCAGAGCTGTAGGTGCTTGCTCCCGGCCCTCTGAGTCAGAGCAGAGTGAGGGAGGGGGAGGAATCATCACAGTGAGAAGAAGAGAGGTACCCGCCCAATGCCTCTGCATGAACAGAACATTCACTGAGCAATGATGGCAAGTAAATAAAGGTAATTCTGAGAGAAATATAGTTTGTAGACATAAAATGAGATATACATGATCAGGATGAGGTACTGAGCAACATATAACAGTTTTTTTTGTTTTTTTTTTTTAGGGGGGAGGGGGAATCTGACAGGTACGCTTTAAATTACATGTGTGGGCTGTAATATCACAAACCAATGGACAGACATGATGCTGTTTTTGTATATTTCACGTCATCTAGAGAGATTCTCTAATGTACAACCTGGAATACCCCCCGATGTCAAATGGAAAAAATACAGACATATGGCCTGTGTGTTTACACAAAGGTTCTCTCCTAAAACCATTGTAAGTAACGTATATCTCCATACACACTTGTCTCTATAGTAGTGCACAATGGCTGGACGGACTCCTCTGTGGGCATAAGCCTTCATTTCTGGACAGCCTCTTTTATTTCATTCTGGATAAGCAAAAAGTTATTTCCCGCCAAGTCTTGCTGTATACCGTCCAAAGGAAGGCAGAAAGCTTGCATAACCCATCATCCAGCTTCAGGACCTAATGAAGAGATCGTGCAGTCTTTCGCTATCATTCACCTTTTTTCCAGTAATACAAGGTGAAATTTCCCTGAGGAGCTTTCAGTAAATCAAGCACTTAAATGTCAAAATCATGACTAAGTTTTTCTGAGGTGTAATCCTGATGACAATACAGAACAAGACAGAGAAAAACAGCACAGCCTTGAAGGTTTAAGACAAAAATAACAGAAAAGGCGAAACTGCTGCCAAAAAGGAATATTAAAGGGCTACTCTGGTGGAAAAAAAAAACAGTTTTCAAATATACTGGTGCCAGAAAGTTAAACAGATTTGTAAATTACATCTATTTAAAAATCTTAATCCTTCCAGTTCTTATCAGCTGCTGCATGCTCCAGAGGAAGTTGTGTAGTTCTTTCCTGTCTGATCACAGTGCTCCCTGCTGACACCTCTGTCCATGTCAGGAACTGTCCTGAGCAGGAGAGGTTTTGCTTTGCTTTGCTCCTACTCTGAACAGTTCCTGACATGGACAGATTGTCAGCAGGGAGCACTGTGGTCATACCACTAGGAACTACACAACCTCCTTTGTAGTACACAGCAGCTGATAAGTACTGGAAGGATAAAGATTTTTCTATTAAAGTAATTTACAAATCTGTTTAACTTTCTGGCACCAGTTGATTTGATAACATTTGTTTTCCACCGGAGTACCGCTTTGAGTAAAAAATCAACCAAACTACATGGCCCGAGAGGGGTAAAATATGGTCTTTGTTATTTTAAAGGCTCTGTTATTAGCCATCCCTTCCCCGTAGGTGTTGACCTAGGCATTTTAACACTGGTTTAGATATTTAAGTTCTATATGGACATTTGCCGACAACATTCTTGGAGTGGTTGTTTCTCCTCTTCCCTATCTACACTATACAACTCTGGTCAAATGTGGAAACCGCTCAATTGATTTCTAATTTGGCCAGGTTGAAAACTGCAAGGATTCTTTATAAAAAAAAAAATTTATGTTATTTTCTTTTTTTGACAGTAAAATGGAAAAGAAAAAAAGAAAAGAGCAAAAAATGTTAAAAAAAAAAAAAAAAATATATATATATATATATATATATATATATATATATATATGTATATATGTTTAACATAAAACTATTATTAAAACATTTTCTGATTCCACAATTGCCAACCCACATTTAGCTTAAAATAAGTATGGCTAATCCATCAATCCTATTTAAAAGGGCAAATGACAGACTGTTTACTCAACACACAGCTATAGTGCACGTGAACGGAAATAAAATTATGTATTAAAAAATAAAATAAACTTACCCAGTTCAGTACCACCGTTCTGGAGATAGGGGTGTATTAGCCTCCATTGCTAAGATGTAAATTTCATCCTTTACGCAATGGAGGCGGGAAGCAGCATCCTTGCCTCTGTCCCTTCTCCTCCGATATACCTGCCCACCTCGTGAATACTCATGGAACACTTTGTCGATGTGAGAGCGAGGTGGACAAGTATATTGGAGCAGAGGGGGCGAAGGCAGGGATGCTGGGTATGCCGATTCCCACCTACATTGTGCAAAGGACTCCACTTACATATTACCAATGGAGGCTCCACCGTTCTGGGTAGTTATGCATTATTTTAATTCGGTTCACCCTCACTTCAACCGTGTATTAGGTTCAGTGCGGGTGAATCGGCTGTCAGTTTCCCTTTTAACCCTAAATATATTGATACACAAAGACTTGACATTGTACAAAAACTGAAAAATTACATTGCCTGGATGTAGTCATGGTCATTTTTGTTCAAAGTGACACCAGGGCTGCTTAGGTCCAGCTATACATTAAAGGGTTACTTCACCCCTAGATCGCGGGGGTCCCGCCGATGGGGATCCCCGCACATCCGGTGCGAACTTCGCTCCATGCCAAAGGAGGGACCGAGGGACCCTCGTGACGACATGGCCATGCCCCCTCAATGCAAGTCTATTAGAGGGGGCATGACGGCTGTCAAGCCCCCTCCCATAGACTTGCATTGAGGGGGCGTGGCCATGCCATCACGAGTGGGGAGGGACTGTAACATCACTGGCCTCCGATGCTGTACCAGAGGCTCTAAATGAATGCCGGGTGCAACAGGGAGATTGCAAGGGTCCCTAGCAGCAGGACCCCCGCAATCAGACGTCTAGGGGCGGAATACCCCTTTAAAGCTCAACACATAAGCAAGTTCCAATCATCACAAAAGCATGAGCAATGGAAGATAGAATTTATAGAATTGTGGACAGACCTAAGAACGCCAGGATGTGTTATTGCACACCTGACTAGGAGAGAAAGATAAATGGGCCCAGCTTGGGGGAATGGCTGACAAGGAGAAGAGAACATTGGCCCTTATTTACTAAGAGTGTTGTGTAGGTTTCTTTGTGGGTCTTAATTCCCTACAATTTATTTTCCACGGTATTTACTAAGGTTTCCCTACACTTTGCTTTTTTTACACATGCTCTGATCTGTCGGGTTTTCCTCAGCTGAAATCCACCACATTTTATGTTGAAACCTTAGTAAATATGTTGGTTTTTTGTAAAAATGTCGGGAACACGCCCCTTTTCGGTGACCATGCGCCCTTATCCCGACGGCCACACCCTTTTTTTGGTTTTCTTTGAAAAATGGAGAGTTAGTCTGGGTTTTTTCAATTCTGGCGCAGACAGAATTTCTGGCACACAACCCAACAAAACATGTGGGGTTTGCAATAGTAAATATGGGCCATTGTGTTCAATCAGATGCTGTGCATCACTTCAGCACAAAACATATTGCTGATAATACTGTGAAAAACACCTTCATCCCTCTCACAGATTAAATTCCTTTCTGTGTCTCCTTATGTGAAGTTCATAAAGAGAGATGTATCTGGAGACAATTTTCAAAGCCAATAAAATAAAATTAAGTAAAGACAAAAAAGGGGGAAACATATTTTCAAAGGGGATACACATTTTGGACAACGCCATTTTGTTAGAACGGTCCCTTAACAATTACGTGTTCACACGTCAGAATGTCTGCACTGAGAATCTCTGCGGGACCGTACAGGAATGCGCCATCTCATAGATGCATTCCATGCGGACTCCGCACAATGAATGAACATGGAAAATGGAATTTCAGTTGCGGAAACATCTGCCACAGAAATTCCGACATGTGCACAGAGCTGTAGAATCCTGCTGAATTCAATGGGACTCTGCTGCAGCGGAATCTCCATGCCAGATTCCATTGCAGAATCCGGCACAAAAATTCTGCTGTGTGAACATGGCCCTAGGGCTTCTTCACACTATAGAGAACCAAATCTGACTTTCAAATAATTCAAAGCAGATACCATTGATCTCAACAGGAGGCTGCTTCTCAGTTAACATGTTGGAACTTCCAACAATTAATTTGATTCTACCGAAAGAATGAACTGAAACCGAACCAAAAGAATGTAATGTAATTTTTTTAAGCAAAATCCATGAGGACAAGCATGAAATGAATGCCAATTCTGGGCAGTGCGAAGCCGCTTCAAAATTTCCTCTGTGTGAACATACCTTTAACTGATCACAGGCTGTTCTGCACCTGGAACCTTTAGCAAACAGCTGTAATCGCCGAATGTTCTCGTGAGCAAGTACTCATTAGCCTTGCAGTGCCACTAGAGGAGAAATTAAGCATTACACAGCTCACATTAAAGGTAATGTAACATATTTCTGTGTTGAGTCCTCCAAAGTGAGAAACACTTTTTGAGGCTAGGTTTTAAAGTCCTATTTTAGTCTTACTTGGTCCTTAGTCAGTAATTTTATCCACAACTTAGGAATGGGTCCATTTGAAAAAAGGGCTTTCTAACCCAGATTATCATGTTCACAGTTCATGCAGGAAGGCTGCTGACAATGTACACCTAATGTCAGGTTTCTAGGCTGTCACCAGTGTCCCCTAATTTCGCCCTTCTAAGGGCTAAGATTGGAAAAACTGAGAAAACCAAAAAATTATTACAGAGATAGGCAGGAGGTACCAGCACCTATTGTTCAGTACCTATATATTCCTAAACTACAGTGACAAGTGTTTAGGCTTTCCTAAATGAAACTCTGCAATTAAAACAACGAAAAGAATTTGTAAGTGAAATGATGACTTCCCGTAAACAGATACAGAGGCACAAGGTTACATTTCGGAGCCCCATTGACCTCCCAGTGTCTTCTTCAACTGTAAAATAAGAAGTGACAACGGCCATTGCCTTTGTGCTCCGTTTGCCAGAACTTCCTTGTAATCTTGTCGGCAGGCAATTGTCTTGTGTAATCCACAAGGCTCTGCTTGGTTCCCTGCCGTTCTCTTCAATAGTCAAGCACGCAGCTCAGAAAGGAACAAACACACAAAGAAAGGATTGCCGAAACTTTTCTAAATACAGAAATCTCCAGTGTAGTGCCAGGGAAGTGTATTTAGACAAAGGCTGGACATTTGGATTCTATTAAAAAAGAGAAAATCCATGATGAAGTGTACCCCAGGACTACACATTGCAGCCATCTGGAGGACTGCTACTAACATTTCTGTTAAAATTTCCATCAAAAGCTTAAAGGGAACCTGTCACATTGAAAATCTAGTCCATTCCACAAACTGGATATTACAGAGTAGGGAGAGCTGAGCAGATTAACATATATCTCTGTAGAAAAAGATTACGGTAAGTATAATTTGTAACTTTTGATTATTCCACAATTAGGAGTCCAGTGGGCAGTCCTACAATTGAGTGACACTGCCCACTGGACTCCTATGAAAAGAAAGAGCAGGATTTTCAATGAATACGTTAAAATGAATATTTTTCCCACAAAGAAAAAAAATAAAATAAAAAATAATAATATATATATCAATTTTGACGAGATCAACTCTTCCTGCTCTATAACAACATGATGACAACAAGTGGACAGGTTCTCTTTAACATTTCATTGCATTTGAAGGTATTAGAAAGCAAAAAAAAAATGCCCAAATTCAGCTGCTGCAAAATCTGTACAGAGCACATACAGGAAGACGCAGTTAAATAAGCTACAGTTCTGTTTCTTTTCCTGCAGAGTTTCCAATAATGTAATGTAATGTGGTGAGGACTCCACACATTCACTTCAATATCAGGTCCTTGTCCAGGCCCAGGAAGCTGAAAATGACATAGCAGCCACTATCGACACAAGATGTAATGTACGAAACACTGTGATAACACTCTGTAGTCTTGTGATAATTAAAAGTCATAGGAAAAAAAAAAACGACTAAATCCGCACACGAGGATCCCCATTATGAGTGGCGGACGATATGACAGCCGGGTTTAATTATACATCAGTGGTGCCGGCAGCATGGGCTTAGTCGCAGATGAACTTACATACAATGACAGTAAAGAACAGTGGAAATACATCTATTAAAATGAAAAAGTAAGAATATTTTATTCCCAATTAATTCTCAATATCTTCAGAAAGTCACGCGTGTCATATTAGGATTGGCCTAGCAGAGATCTTCTGCTCATTACAAGCCCTTTTATTAGAGATTAGTGGCGATGAATGATGTACAAAAACCTATTTGACAAAAGCTTGCCATCCGCTTACTACAAAGAGAAAGATTCAAGAACATGAACCACGTACATTAAATGTGCATGGATTGTGTAAGGACTGGAATTCATGGGTTACTAAAAGATAAGGCTTTCAGTGAAACCTGCCCTTTAACCCCAGATGAACATGGCTCAGTGGCTTGACAATGTTGCCTTGAAGTTCTGGAGTCCTGGAATTCAATCTAACCAAGTTATAGGTGTTCTGCATTTGCTACAGTTTTCTCCTATACACCAAAAAAATATGAATAGGTTAATTATGAGCCCCAACAGAGATCGGGACAATCATGAACAATGACAGTACCAGTACAGAGTTAGAAAATATGTTCACAAGTGGGGGTACTCACTTTTGTTGCCAAGGTTTAGACACTAATGGCTTTGTGTTGGGTTAAAGTGGAGGGGACATAACATTATACACTATTATACATATCACTTATGGGAGATACTGTGTATAATGTGAGGGGTGGACTCACTTATGGGAGATACTGTATATAATATGAGGGGTGGACTCACTTATGGGAGATACTGTATATAATGTGAGGGGTGGAGTCACTTATGGGAGATACTGTATATATAATGTGAGGGGTGGACTCACTTATGGGATATACTGTATATAATGTGAGGGGTGGACTCACTTATGGGAGATACTGTATATAATGTGAGGGGTGGAGTCACTTATGGGAGATACTGTATATATAATGTGAGGGGTGGAGTCACTTATGGGAGATACTGTATATATAATGTGAGGGGTGGACTCACTTATGGGAGATACTGTATATAATATGAGGGGTGGACTCACTTATGGGAGATACTGTATATATAATGTGAGGGGTGGACTCACTTATGGGAGATACTTTATATATAATGTGAGGGGTGGACTCATGGGAAATACTGTATATATAATGTGAGGGGTGGACTCACTTATGGGAGATACTGTATATAATGTGAGGAGTGGACTCACTTATGGGAGATACTGTATATAATGTGAGGGGTGGAGTCACTTATGGGAGATACTGTATATATAATGTGAGGGGTGGACTCACTTATGGGAGATACTGTATATAATATGAGGGGTGGACTCACTTATGGGAGATACTGTATATATAATGTGAGGGGTGGACTCACTTATGGGAGATACTTTATATATAATGTGAGGGGTGGACTCATGGGAAATACTGTATATATAATGTGAGGGGTGGACTCACTTATGGGAGATACTGTATATAATGGGAGGGGTGGACTCACTTATGGGAGATACTGTATATAATGTGAGGGGTGGACTAACTTATGGGACATACTGTATATATAATGTGAGGGGTGGACTCACTTATGGGAGATACTGTATATAATGTGAGGGGTGGACTCACTTATGGGACATACTGTATATATAATGTGAGGGGTGGACTCACTTATGGGAGATACTGTATATAATGTGAGGGGTGGAGTCACTTATGGGAGATACTGTATATATAATGTGAGGGGTGGACTCACTTATGGGAGATACTGTATATATAATGTGAGGGGTGGAGTCACTTATGGGAGATACTGTATATATAATGTGAGGGGTGGACTCACTTATGGGACATACTGTATATATAATGTGAGGGGTGGACTCACTTATGGGAGATACTGTATATAATGTGAAGAGTAGACTCACTTATGGGAGATACTGTATATATAATGTGAGGGGTGGACTCACTTATGGGAGATACTGTATATATAATGTGAGGGGTGGACTCACTTATGGGAGATACTGTATATATAATGTGAGGGGTGGACTCACTTATGGGATATACTGTATATATAATGTGAGGGGTGGACTCACTTATGGGAAATACTGTATACATAATGTGAGGGGTGGACTCACTTATGGGAGATACTGTATATATAGTGTGAGGGGTGAACTCACTTATGGGAGATACTGTATATATAATGTGAGGGGTGGACTCACTTATGGGAGATACTGTATATATAATGTGAGGGGTGGACTCACTTATGGGAGATACTGTATATATAATGTGAGGGGTGGACTCACTTATGGGAGATACTGTATATATAATGTGAGGAATGGACTCACTTATGGGAGATACTGTATATATAATGTGAGGGGTGGACTCACTTATGGGAGATACTGTATATATAATGTGAGGGGTGGACTCTCTTATGGGATATACTGTATATATAATGTGAGGGGTGGAGTCACTTATGGGAGATACTGTATATATAATGTGAGGGGTGGACTCACTTATGGGAGATACTGTATATATAATGTGAGGGGTGGACTCACTTATGGGAGATACTGTATATATAATGTGAGGGGTGGACTCACTTATGGGAAATACTGTATATATAATGTGAGGGGTGGACTCACTTATGGGAGATACTGTATATATAATGTGAGGGGTGGACTCTCTTATGGGATATACTGTATATATAATGGGAGGGGTGGACTCACTTATGGGAGATACTGTATATATAATGTGAGGGGTGGAGTCACTTATGGGAGATACTGTATATATAATGTGAGGGGTGGACTCACTTATGGGATATACTGTATACATAATGTGAGGGGTGGTCTCACTTATGGGAGATACTGTATATATAATGTGAGGGGTGGAGTCACTTATGGGATATACTGTATATATAATGTGAGGAGTGGACTCACTTATGGGAGATACTGTGTATATAATGTGAGGGGGTGGAATCACTTATGGGATATACTGTATATAATGTGAGGGGTGGACTCACTTATGGGAGATACTGTATATATAATGTGAGGGGTGGAGTCACTTATGGGAGATACTGTATATATAATGTGAGGGGTGGACTCTCTTATGGGATATACTGTATATATAATGTGAGGGGTGGAGTCACTTATGGGAGATACTGTATATATAATGTGAGGGGTGGAGTCACTTATGGGAGATACTGTATATATAATGTGAGGGGTGGGCTCACTTATGGGAGATACTGTATATATAATGTGAGGGGTGGACTCACTTATGGGAGATGCTGTATATATAATGTGAGGGTGGACTCACTTATGGGAGATACTGTATATAATGTGAGGGGTGGGCTCACTTATGGGAGATACTGTATATATAATGTGAGGGGTGGACTCTCTTATGGGATATACTGTATATATAATGTGAGGGTTGGAGTCACTTATGGGAGATACTGTATATATAATGTGAGGGGTGGACTCACTTATGGGAGATACTGTATATATAATGTGAGGGGTGGGCTCACTCATGGGAGATACTGTATATATAATGTGAGGGGTGGACTCACTTATGGGAGATGCTGTATATATAATGTGAGGGTGGACTCACTTATGGGAGATACTGTATATAATGTGAGGGGTGGGCTCACTTATGGGAGATACTGTATATATAATGTGAGGGGTGGACTCTCTTATGGGAGATACTGTATATATAATGTGAGGGGTGGACTCACTTATGGGAGATACTGTATATATAATGTGAGGGGTGGACTCACTTATGGGACATACTGTATATATAATGTGAGGGGTGGACTCACTTATGGGAGATACTGTATATATAATGTGAGGGGTGGACTCACTTATGGGAGAAGCAAGTCTATGGGAATTCTGGCATATCTCCTTTGCATTACTCTCTGGCTGCAGAGATTGCTCAGAACTTTTAAACATCCTGATGAATGTGTGGTAGGCAGGTACATAGAATGGTTAGTATGGGGGATGGAATAGGGAGCATCATTGTTGCTTTTCCTGTGTTCAAAGGTTTGGTGAACAATCTGAAATTCTGGGGGCACCACATGCTTTCATTTTCCCTAGTACATCCACAGGATGAGTTCTAGAGGTCGAGCACGTGCACTGCCTTTCTGTAAAATTCTTTTGTACATATAGAAACAGCTAAGCGAGAGCCGCAGAGTTGTATCTCTCAAAAGGCTGCATTATGAAGCAGGGGGCATGCTGGTGTGAAGGAAGATGGTTATAATTCCCCTATAATGGCAATAGGTAAGGGTCACAGCAGAATCTGCCACATACTGGGGAATTAGCACTGAAAGGCTAGGTTATGTTGTGCGACAGAATCCTTCATTTACAATAAAGACTGCATGAGATTAGTCAAGAGCTGTCCAGCATCTGAAGTGACTATTTACAAAAGTTTACACAGGTGAGATGAGAGTTTAGATCAGAATTAACTCAATTCTGGATGTGAAATCTTAAAGGGGTATTCCGGGCAAAAATATTTTATCCTCTATCCAAAGGATAGGTATTTTATCTCCTATCCAAAGGCTAGGGCATAGGGCCCGCTGCTGAGACCCCCCGCGATCTCCCTGTAGCACCCGCATTCTATGCGGGTGCTGAATCTCCAGTTTCGGAAACCTCTGGGTTTCTGGGACTGGGGACATGACTTCACGCCACGCCCCCTACATTCATGTCTATGGGAGGGGGCGTCACGCCCCCTCCCATAGACATGAATGGAGGGGACGTGGCGTGGAGGTTTCCGAAACTCGAGACGCAGTCCCCGCATAGAATGCGGGTGCTGCAGGGAGATTGCGGGGGGTCTCTGCAGTGGGGCCCCCCGCGATCAGACATCTTATCCCCTTTCCTTTGCATAGGGGATAAATGTTTTTGCCCGGAATACCCCTTTAGGGTGCATTCCCACAGGGCGTATACGCAGCATATTTGACGCTGCGCAAAATTTATGGCAGCAGCGGGAAATACGCTGCGTATCCCTTGGTCACTATACACACAGGGCTTTCCGGCGGCAGCCCTATGTGTGTAGTGAGTTTTGGAGGCGGAGCCATATGCCGGCGTGTCTGTGACGCGCGGCTCCGCCTCCAAAACTCATTATACACATAGGGCTGCAGCCGGAAAGCCCTGTGTGTATAGTGACCAAGGGATACGCAGCGTATTTCCCGCTGCTGCCATAAATTTCGCGCAGCGTCAAATACGCTGCGTATACGCCCTGTGGGAACGCACCCTTAAGGCGCAAATCATAGCCAGGATGTACAGTATTGCAGGAACCTTATCACTAGAGATGAGCGAACTTACAGTAAATTCTATTCGTCACGAACTTCTCGGCTCGGCAGTTGATGAGTTATCCTGCGTAAATTAGTTCAGCTTTCAGGTGCTCCCGTGGGCTGGAAAAGGTGGATATAGTCCTAGGAAAGAGTCTCCTAGGAATGTATCCACCTTTTCCAGCCCACCGCAGCACCTGAAAGCTGAACTAATTTATGCAGGATAAGTCCTCAACTGCCGAGCCGAGAAGTTCGTGACGAATCGAATTTACTGTAAGTTCGCTCATCTCTACTTATCACATTACACATACAGTTATTACCTACAGACAGAAAGAACATTTCAATAAGAAAAAGGGATCCTGTGGTAAAAAAAAGCCAGGTCTCTGTTCCCATTCAGATTGTGCACTGATTATCTGCTCTTATCAAAACAGTCATCCTGTTCACCCACACTAAACACAATACACTAGGTTATAGAGTAGGTGAACAGGAGTCTGATGAGGGGTCACTGACTAAAACACGTACCTTAGGTCTGGAAATATGTCCCACCAAAGATCCGTGTTTGTATCTTCTCTGAATTGCGCGCTGGAGGCAGGCCACATCTGCTCATTTTGCATATTCATTAGTCAGTGACATATTTTAGTCACTGATCCCTCTTCCAACTCCTGGTCACCCACACTATATTCCAGTGTATTGGCTTTAGTGTGGGTGAACAGGATGACCATTTTTCTTTAAGTGACATAGCTAGTTGGTTATCATGGGTCCATGAATACTATACACACCAAAACAGCTCGGTACAGGTGGAGAGTCTCCTCTAAAAGGACTGATGGTCTCTGGTTTGACTAAACAGAATGTGTTTTCAGGGAATGTGTGGATAAAGCTATGAGATCAAAGCAATAAAACCAAGTCTCCACTTGACAACTAGGTCTCTTCAGTGAGAAACAGTACTTCTCTTCTGCTGCGTCTATGGCCATGTTCACATCAGCCTTTAGAGCTCTGTTCGCTGTTTCCGTTAGAATGACGAGACTTTAGCAAAGAAAAAATCCTGCACGTCAGGCTTTTACTCTTCTTAAATATTGAAAAATAACAGGCATAGAACGGACCCAATTTAAAGTCAATGGGACCTGTCTGATTCCGATGTTGTCCGCTATCACAACCCCGTTAACAGCAGTTGTAACTGAGCTCCCCAACCCTGATGTGAATATAGCCTAAGGCATCTCTCTGGAAAACCAGTAGACTGTTCTGGACTGATGAGGTGAAAGAAGCCAACAAGACTTGTGTACAGATCACTTTTCAGCCTTTTAGTTATATCCAAGATTTGTATCTGCTCTTATCAGTGACTAGGACTGGAGCCATTGGTAATGGACAGATACACAATACACAGGGAGGAGACATTCAGAGTGTGCAAAGATTGTCTTAATAGCTACCAGTATGTCACCCAGGCCTCTTGAAGTCACACCAACAGAGAGCGTGGGTTTATGTGCACTAGGAAACATTATCATGGGGTGGGATCCCACCAGAGGCGTCATTTGTATCTTTGGGGGCCCTGATGCAAAATGTACAACAGGGCCCCATGTGCCAATGATTAGACTGGTCAGATGTGCTTTGGGGCCCCCTTAGGCACCAGATAAAGACAACACAATACATTTTTGCCCCAAGACATATGAGAAGGCTACTACAATTACAACAAAAAACCCCTAGAAGAGTTCCAAACTCTTCTAGAAATTCTAGAACTTTTTTTTTAATCAACTGGTTCCAGAAAGTTAAACAGATTTGTAAATCACTTCTATTAAAAAATCCTAATCTTTCCAGTACTTATTAGGGTCTGTATACTACAGAGGAAATTATTTTCTTTTTGGAACAAGGTGCTCTCTGCTGACATCTCTGTCCATTTTAGGAATTGTCCAGAGCAGCATATGTTTGCTATGGGGATTTTCTCCTACTCTGGACAGTTCTTAAAATGGACAGAGATGTCAGCAGAGAGCACTGTGGTCATGATGTCAGCAGAGAGCTCTGTGTTCCAAAAATAAAACCATTTCCACTGTAGTATTCAGCAGCTAATAAGCACTGGAATGATTAAGATTTTTAAATAGAAGTAATTTACAAATCTGTTTAACTTTCTGGCACCAGTTGATAAAAAAAAAGTTTTCCACCAGAGTACCCCTTTAAGCACCAGGGCCCTGGTACAACTGCTACCTCTACGCCCCCTATAACTACGCCCTGGATCCCACTTATAGCACATTGCACACATTTCTTTTTCACACTATTTGTGCACTCTCAGCTTTTTTGTCTGGTCCTCTGGCTAAGCTAATATGAGAATTTTTGGGGGGATCCAGATGTCTGGGCTATCTTCATAGTGCGCCACGTTTCTTTGTGTACACAGATCTCACCAAACTGCAATGCCCTCTTGGTAAGACCCTCCTGGAGGTCTAGTAGAGGTGTATCTGAAGTCATGCCATCAAGTTCCTCACCTTCTTGCAGACCCAAGCTTGTGTGCTCCTTGGTGTACACTGAGATAGCCCAGGTGGAAGGTTGTGGGAGTTCATCTCTGGCATGTGGGCGACCACATCCTTGAGTCCTGTTCCCTTGCAATGTAAAGATTGTCTCGGTTCTCAGATGGGCAGAGACAAAAGTCCAGAAGTTTGGGCAGGATTTCCAGACCGCAGATTAGCTAGTAGGCTGCACGATCTGTAGAGGAAGGGTGGAAGATCCCTCCTACAAAGTGGTGGCTGACAGGTACATGTTAAGATTCCTTCGAAGAAATAACCTTGTAGCCAGAAGCAAAAATTATGATGGGGTATAACTTATTTTCATTCACCCCATCAGGAAGCAGAGATGTATAAAAGATGTATAAAAGATAAAGGCCTAGAGGTCACTTCCCTAATGTATAGGTAAAATAAAGTTTTCGCTGCACAGAACATTCAGGACGTGCTCTATATAGCTTCATATTAGAAAGCTGAATCCCATTGAATGTACTGCTCGTTGGCCCCAGATTTTTATGCATTTAAATAGGTTTTATTATTAATCAAAATCTTTATTCAAGTGGGATATTTAACAGGCTGACAGTACCCCACGTTCTAAGTTCACTATGAACTCCATTAACTATGAACTCCATACAGGACAGCTGAGAACCCTAAAGCATCAGAGATCATAACTAAGAAAATGTCCAAAAGAGTTTACATTACAAGGCTTTAAGCTTCTTATTAAGGGAAAGAAAATGGCTTTAGATATTGGGAAATAATATTTTTATTAAGGTATTAATACAATTTAAAGTGTACCTGTCGTTAACAAAAACTTTTTATATTATGTACATTGGTTAAAAAATGTGTAGTCCAAACACAGGAAGTGAGGGCAGAACAAGCAGGGCTCTTGGCTTGTCAATCATCCTGCTGTGTTAGCTGGGGGCGTGTCATAGAGCCTCAGTGCACAGAGCCTCGCTCATCCTCAGTGTAGAGAGCCCTGCTCGTCCTCACTGCACAGAGCCCCGCTCATCCTCAATGTAGAGAGCCCTGCTTGTACTCACTGCACAGAGCCCCGCTCATCCTCAGTGTAGAGAGCCCTGCTCGTCCTCACTGCACAGAGCCCCGCTCATCCTCAAGTGTAGAGAGCCCTGCTCGTCCTCACTGCACAGAGCTCCGCTCATCCTCAGTGTAGAGAGCCCTGCTCATCCTCACTGCACAGAGCCCCGCTCATCCTCCGTGTAGAGAGCCCTGCTCGTCCTCACTGCACAGAGCCCTGCTTGTCCTCAGTGTATAGAGCCCCGCTCATCCTCAGTGCACAGAGCCCTGCTTGTCCTCAGTGTACAGAGCCCCGCTCATCCTCAGTGCACAGAGCCCTGCTTGTCCTCAGTGCACAGAGCCCTGCTTATCCTCAGTGCACAGAGCCCTGCTTGTCCTCAGTGCACAGAGCCTCGCTCATCCTCACTGCACAGAGCCTGGCTCATCCTCACTGCACAGAGCCCTGCTTGTCCACCCACACTTCCTGTATTTGGTCTCCTCACAGAGACACAACAGGCAGCAGCTGCAGGGACAAAAATACACACCAATACCAATGCATATTATAAATATACATATAATGGTATTCTAACATTATATAAAAAGTTTTTGTTAATGACAGGTACACTTTAGCAATGTAATGTACAGATATTGGTGGGGCCTGAGCGTTGACCACCTCCTCTCCAAGAAGGATTTTCCAGCTCTAGACCTCAATACCCTAGAATTCTTTTATTGCCTATAACACATGGGCCAAGGGGTGGTCCCAGATTGATATAGTCTGCTTCAGTTCCAGAAACAGCGCCAATCTTGACCATAGAGAGTGTTAGCAATTGTAGCTCAGAAGCAATACTCAACTCATGGAAAGTATAGCGTTGGTTTGGGAGAAAAAGCCATACTCGCCTTCCGGTACATCGCTACTGACAATTTAATGGTCCTCGATGTTCTCCGCTTCTGATGACATTTTGTTTGTCCAGCTCAGACAATCACTGTCCACAGCAGTGACCTTCGTCAGCCATTGATAGAGTGAGTGGGTATTACCTGCACAACTGAAATGTCATCACAAGCAGGAAAAAGTAAAGGACACCTGGGATCGATAGCATTCAAAAGAGCAATAGCAGGCAACTAGGGCAGGTAAGTAGTACGGTATTTATTTTTATTTTTTTTACAGAAGGGATTGGAGGGCATTTAAAAAAATAAAAAAATGTCCTTTAAATCTGCTTACAGACAGATACGGAAACATTCCATTTTTTCCAATCCATTTTCTTATTATGACATTTTATTTTTATTATATTATTACGATGAAAGCCATCTTCCCTGAACTGGTTTTAACCACATTTAGAGATATGCTTTACAGCGAGCCAATGGACATTATCACAATAAACATCTTTAGACCCTATTCTTTGTAAGCATTCTCTGTGACCTGTGCAGAGGTCATTCTACATCGCAGGGGAGGCTGAGCTCCTATTGTCTCATCTATATACCAATGTCACCTTTCACTGTAATTCTGTACAGATCGGTTATCAGCAGTCTCCTTCTCATCACAGACAGAACAGGAAGTCTAAGCTTAGTTTAATGCCTAGTGGTAAAACTTCAGGATTATTTTAAAATCTAAATAATAAAATGGAAATTTAGCAGGTAAAAATAAAAAACAGCAAAAAAAATAAATGTAAAAACTTGATTTAAACAATAGGTCATTTCCTGGTGACACATTTACGTTATCTTGAAGAGATGATCCTTTTATTCTACTTCTTTTCCTTAGTTTTTTCCTAGTGGTTATCTTTTCCTGTTGGGAAGGAGCCATAAATAGACAGGTGATCTCCTGCGACTATTTTTACTGGGTGGGGAGAGTGATTATTCAAGCCTTTTTATGACATATTGTTCATTAGTATTATAATCCCTATAATATCCCTTAAGGTTGGTGCCAGATAATACTGCCTTTCCTGTAAGTGTTCTTTCTCGGCCTCCGCTTCCTGGCTGTGGAGCCCTACACCATCTATATCCTTGTAACCAGGATGCATGTTCAAGGTTTCCAGCGCAGAACAAATGAAGATGCATGCAGTGACGGAGGACTCCAGACAGAGCAGCTGTACATGTCATTTTACTACAGACATATAACAACCAGTCCCTATCACATCTAGAAAGGACATAGGTATGAAATGTGTTATAGGGTATAAAAGGAGTGTGTGCTGGAGCCACATACAGGCAAACACAAGCCAGATTGCTAGGCCGAGGCAGCAGGATCTTATGCGCTTCCAGCATCTATAAATAGCCGGCCACTCCAACACTATCAGATCCTGTTTAACTCGGAAACCAGAAGCCGCATTATATGATTACTGAGGATTTCTCACCTCTACGGTTAGTGAACTGAAGGACGGCTTTCCAGCGAAACATGGCGAGAAGCTACAGTCATGCATCCTATGCATTAAAGGGGTATTCCAGGCAAAAACTTTTTTTTATATATCAAGTGGCTCCGGAAAGTTAAAGGAGTACTCTGGAGCAAAGTTATTTTAGGGCATTGCACAGCTTGCAAGAAGTTATATAAGAAAGTCAATTACCTCTGTAGTCTCACTTGCACGCATCCCCGACTTTTCTGATATCCGGAAGTACAGCCTGTCTGGCAGAATTATGAATTTCGTTCAGCCGACAGCAGCCATCTTGTAACGAAACGTCACCGCTCTAATAGTCCTCCCCACTCTCAGCCAGCCCCTCTCGCCACGATCCGGTCACTCCCATCCTTTGCATATTCATCTGGTCTTTGTTTGCACAGCCGTCATTGGCTGGGCTATGCAAACGCGTCAGAATACCCTGCACCTATCAGCGCGATCGGGCCGCGCATGTGCACATACCATCTCCCCGGAATCGGACATGTGATTACTGTAGGCCAATGATATCCCTGATAGTTACTCTGGTTTAACTATCAGGGATATTCTACAAACTACTTAGTAACTTTTGTAGCGTAGCCTCAATTCAGAGCGCATGCGCTACTTGAATACAGTAAAAGAAATCCATTACAAACTTCTCAGGCACCACGGGAGATGTAGCTATGAGAGCAGCGTGTGCCCACATAGCTATATCTCCAGCGGGAGCCGAGTGCAGCCGCGGAGCTCCCTTTCATTGGTGCGGGGGAATGGAGGGGGAGGGAGACAAAGATAATAGGGGAGTGTTTAGGGGCATGGGCGGCAGCGGGGAGGGGCATTTTTATTAAAATTAATAGGGAGGGGAGAGCAGGAGGGAGGGGAGTGGTTGAGGAGGAAGGAGGCACGGAGGGACCAGAAATTGTAGCAATGCAGCATGGGGGATGACGATTTTTACGTCATCCTCCACACCACCATGACCAGGAAGTGGTAGAAAATACGGGGCCCCGCACCGGGAGAATGGCAGCACCGATTTCAGAAATAAGTACATGTGCAGAGAGGTACAGCCATGGGGAACATTTGGGGGTTAAACATTTTAAAATCAGAGTACTCCTTTAAACAGATTTGTAAATTACTTCTATTAAAAAAATCTTAATCCTTCCAATAGTTATTAGCTTCTGAAGTTGAGTTGCTGTTTTCTGTCTAACTGCTTTCTGATGACACACGTCCCGGGAGCTGTCCAGCTCCTATGGGGATATTCTCCCATCATGCAATGGATATTCTCCCATCATGCACAGCTCCCGTGACGTGACATCATCATTGATCAGTTAGTCAGAAAACTTCAGAAGCTAAGAACTATTGGAAGGATCAAGATTTTTTAATAGAAGTAATTTACAAATCTGTTTAAGTTTCCGGAGCCAGTTGATATATTAAAAAAAAAGTTTTTGCCTGGAATACCCCTTTAAAATAAGATAGTATAAAGCAGTGTTTTACAAACAGTATGTCTCCAGTTGTTGCAAAACTACAGCTTACAGCATCCGGACATGCTGGGAGTTGTAGTTTTGCAACAGCTGGAGACACACTGGTTGGAAAACACTGGTTTAATATATGATAATAATAATAACTAATTAATTATAATAATGACAACACTTTCTTATATAGTGAAATAAAAAGTATGCCAAAGTATATGAGCCCCGTGTACACAAAAGGGGGAGATTTATCAAAACCTGTGCAGAGGAAAAGTTGCCCAGTTGCCCATAGCAACCAATCAGATCGCTTCTTTCATTTTCAAAAAGGTCTCTAAGAATAAAGGAAACAATCTGATTGGTTTCTATTTTTCCTCAGCACAAGTTTTGATAAATCTCCCTCAAAAAGTGCAGTCTTTTGGCATACACTTGGTGCAGCGGGACCTATGGACTCAAGTGTGAACAGTGCCTTCCACATTAGGTCTATTAAAATAATGGCTGAGAATAAGTTCTTGATCTGTCAAAGGAAAAGTGGAGCAGTTGCCTTTAGAAACCAATTAGGGCCTGTGATGAATTAGAGGTGGACTCTGGTTGCTATGGGCAACCACACCACCAGTTCTGTAAAGTTATGTTCACACACTGCAGATCAATGCACAAAATGTGCAGTGTTGCTGCACCACAAATAAATCAATAAAATGCATGTAAAATTAAAGGGGTTCTCCGGTGCTTAGACATCTTATCCCCTATCCAAAGGATAGGGGATATGATGCCTGATCGCGGGAGTCCCGTCGCTGGGGACCCCCGTGATCTTGCACGCGGCACCCCGTTTGTAATCAGTCCCCAGAGCGTGTTTGCTCCGGGTCTGATTACCGACGACCACAAGGCCGACGGCGTGTGACTTCACGCCTCCGCCCCCGTGTGACGTCACGCTCCGCCCCTCAATGCAAGCCTACGGGAGGGGGCGTGACAGCTATCACGCTCCCTCCCGTAGGCTTACATTGAGGGGCGGAGCGTGACGTCACACGGGGGCGGAGGCGTAACGTCACACACCGCCGGCCTTGTGGTTGTCGGTAATCAGACCCGGAGCAAACACGCTCTGGGGACTGATTACAAACGGGGTGCCGTGTGCAAGATCCCGGGGGTCCCCAGTGGCGGGACTCCCGCGATCAGGCATCTTATCCCCTATCCTTTGGATAGGGGATAAGATGTCTAAGCACCGGAGAACCCCTTTAAGAAAAGCTGAACATGCCATAAAGCTTTATTTTGTGTACAGGTACATTCACACATACAGAGTTTGCTGCAGGTATGATGCCGTGTAAATCGATGCAACTAAAAAATTAAACACAGCATCAAATCTGCAGCAAACCATTTGTGTGAATGTACTAAATGGCGCTCTGACACAAACTTAATCTGCTGTTTTAAAGGGGCACTACGGCCCTAAGACATCTTATCCCCCTATCCAAAGGATAGGGGATAAGATGTATGACCGTGGGGGTCCCGGAGCTCGGGACCCGTGCAATCTTGCATTCGGCACCCACCTATTTGAGCTGCACGCGGCGCTGCCAGCTCACAAACTGCTTAGTGCCGACCACGGGGCCGGAGTATCATGACGTCAAGACTCTGCCCCCATGTGACGTCACCCCTCGCCCCCGCTATGCAAGTCTATGGGAGGTACTCCAAAGGATAAGGGATAAGATGTCTGAGGGTTGCTGGGGTACCCTGCCATGTCCTTGCTGCACCCGGCGTTTGTTTAGAGCATCGGGTGCCGCGCCGTAGGCTCGTGACGTTATGACCAGGCCCCTGTTCATGATGTCAGGGCCAAACCCCCTCAATGCAAGTCTATGGGAGGGGGGCGTCACGCCTGGTGCTTAGTACTTAAGGAAATAAGAATTTATGAACACTAGGTTCCTGGTGCTTAGTACTTAAGGAAACAAGAATTTATGAACACTACATCCATTTTTCAATAGGGAGCAGTTATGGGGTCATTTTTCAGCTAAAGAATGGCTTTATACATTTATAATGTAGTAGCAGTTTAGTCTCCTAACAGCTCTGTGTGAATCTTTTAGAAAAGGTTACTTGACACCCACATACGTTTCTGCTGAACTTAGAAAAAAAATAACAAAACAAAAAAATCTCAAGGTGGCGTTCACCTTAATAAAAATCTGATTAGTAAAGCATTAAGAGATGAAGAAAAAAAAATTGTGGCCACTGCTGCCAAGAGTCCTTGCCACTCATCTGGTTGTAAACAGAGGGCCCGAGTCTTCATAAACAAGGGGTACTCCAGTGGAAAACATTTTTTTTTTCTTTTAAATCAACTGGAGACAGAAAGTTAAACAGATTTGTAAATTACTTCTATTTAAAAATCCTAATTCTTCCAGGACTTATCAGCTGCTGTATACTACAGAGGAAGTTTCACAATGCTCTCTGCTGACACCTCTGTCCATGTCAGGAACTGTCCAGAGCAGGAGCAAAGCCACATAGCAAACCTCTCCTGCTCTGGACAGTTCCTGACATGGACAGAGGTGTCAGCAGAGAGCACTGTGGTCAGAAAGAAAAGAGATTCAAAAAGAAAAGAACTTCCTCTGGAGCATACCTCAGCTGATAAGTACTGGAAATAGATACAATACAAATCTATATAACTTTCTGGCACCAGTTGATAAAAAAAAAAAAATCCCATGTAAATGGCAGCGGTTTTTACAGTGTATTCATAGTAACCAGTCTGCCTGCCAGTGTGCCTCCAGCTGTTGCAAAACTACAACACCCAGTATGGTCAGACAACTTTTGGCAACAGCAGGAGGCACATTGGTAGGGAAACATAGACTGTGATGCTTGGCTACCTCTATATTGATAGCAGTTAACATGGAGTCATACCAAACCAATCTTCATTATTAAATCAGATTTATTCTTGCAATATATGTATCTAGAGAAGCTCCTATTAATAATTTGTTTTTACCAATGACTATAATAAATAAACTATATATCCTATCAAAGTTTTCATGGTAAATGGTCCATACAGTATGTCTACAGATCTAAGGGCAGAAGTGAATTCTCGCATCAAAGCTATCGGGGCTTAGTTATATAACGAACTGTTCATGGTAGAGGAAAAAAACTATTGAGTCTAATTGTACTCAGCAGATTTCAGCGAGCAATGACCAATTATGAGCGGAGACCAGAAAATCGGCATCAGCATTCTTTTTGTTGTGGAGCTTTTATGAGATTTTGAGCTGGTAGCCACGTCCCATATTCTAGTTGAACTCACTCAAGCAGCCTCAATGAAGGGAATTTTACAATAATCCATATTTCAGCTACTTGGAATGGAAATGACTCAGTCTCAAAACGTGCTCAGAATATTATTTAATCAACGGAATGAGGGCCAAGGCGAAATGTCTGATCACCGTACAAGCCACCTGAATTATATTGACCACGACCTCGAAGAAAAATATTGCTGAAAGCATTGGAAGTACAAAGCAGAATGGAGGGGGGAGGTCCTGTGTGTACAATAGGAAAGACACAAACAGAAATGTATTTTTCACAATAAATATTAACACCAGGTGGCACTATTCTGTTACTTTCTGTACACTAACCTCTTAAAGAGAATAGGTAAATCAGAAATTGACCTTTTGTTTAACTTCTGTATATAGGAAATTTTGGTGACATTTTATTTTTCCATTTAGGGATATAGATAAGACAAATCAGGCCATTCACATTAGGCGATATTCAGAGTTTACCCTGTAGCCTCCCCGCCCCTACACAGTGAACTGTCAATTAGTCCCCTCCAGGCTATTGTTTCATATGGTCCATGCGACTGCTGTATAGCATGTTTCTAAATGCTTCTAACAGAGAAGAGCAGAAGATCAGGCAAGATGGCCGCACCAAGTACAAAAATGCATAAAAACTAATTCCTAATAAAAAAACACAACGAACATGTTTTAGTATCTTGCTTTAACCTATAAGAAGAAATAAAATCTAAGTAACACATTTGCTTAAAACATTTCTTTAAGGAGGTGTTCACACGCTCTTAGTTTTTGCGGGTTTTCCGCTGCGTATTTGAAAGGGGCGGGCTCTTCTTGGCTGTCCATAGCAGATTGTCCGCGGCAGAATTTACGCTGCGGAAAATCCGCCGCAGTCCCTACTGACTTCAAAGGGGCTTGCAGCGGCTTTTCCGCAGCGCAAATTCCTCCTTGGAAAATCTGCTGCAGATAGCTGAGAAGAGCCCGCACCCTTTCAAATACGCAGCGGAAAACCCGCAAAAACAAAGAGCGTGTGAACGCACCCTAATGTTATATTTAAACTTTACATCATTCAACTAATTCCAGTAACAAGACTATATTTACTATCTATCCTACCAAATGGATATGCTGTATAGACAGTGTTCCCTGTACATGGTGCACCTGTATAGCCTCCAATAACTATGCATGTATTTAATTAGTAGGTATAAAAAATAAAAAAGGTATACTCACCAACCCCAATCCCCTGCAGTGCTGACACTTCCAGTCTGCATCCCCCTTTCTGGATCCTGATGATGAGTCCCCCCCCCCCTTTCTTGTAAGAACTACTCACTCAGCCGCCAATCAATGGCTGAAGCGGGACACCACTAAAGCCAGTAATTGGTTGAGTAGGGACGCTCAAGGGGGACAATGCATCATACTGGAACAGGAAGAAGCAAAAAGGATGAGGATTGTCAGCAAGGATAAGGAGCGGAATCAGGATAGGTGAATATAGCTACCATTTAATTTTTTCCTCTATCCCCAGGCATATGTAAACAACATACAGTGACCCCCCGACCTACGATGGCCCCGACATACGATAATTTCAACATGCGATGGCCTCTTAGAGGCCATCGCATGTTGAAGGCAGCATCAACATACGATGCTTTTTTATGTCGGGGCCATCGCATAAATGGCTATCCGGCAGCGCAGACTGCTTCAGCTGCCGCCGGATAGCCATTTACGGTGCCCCGTGTGGTCCGCTGACGATCACTTACCTGTCCTCAGGGCTCCGGAGCGTACTCTTCGGGATCCCCTGCATCGTCGGCGCTCTCCATCGTCGTCATCACGTCGCCGTGCGCGCCGTCACGTCATCCAATAGGTGCGGCTTGTGTAGCGATGTGATGGCGGCGACGGAGAGCGTGGTTGCCAGGGAAGCAGAGGCCTTGCTGGAGCGTCGGGGACTCCTCAGGGACGCGGCGACATCCCGGGCAGCGGTGACGGTCCGGAGCGGCGGGGACACGTGAGTATAACTTCCTCTAACAGTGGTCTACAACCTGCAGACCGCCAGATGTCGCAAAACTACAACACCCAGCATGCCCGGACAGCCGTTGGCTGTCCGGGCATGCTGGGTGTTGCAGTTTTGCAACATCTGGAGGTCCGCAGGTTGCAGACCACTGTCCTATACTTTACATTGCACGGATCCCTCAACATACGATGGTTTCAACAAACGATGGTCCGTTTGGAACGGATTACCATCGTATGTTGAGGGACCAGTGTATATCCCCAATAAAGTAACTGAAGCTGAATAAGCAGTACATTATAGACTCCTACATTTTTGGAACTGAGCCGCCATGCCCAATAATACTTCAAGGATTTGGCCTGAAGATGCAGATAATAGATTTTAGTTAGTAAAATAAAGGCAGAAGTAATTTGCACCTGACTAGTGGTTGGGGACCCTATATAAAAGGCTGTAGTAACGGTTATACATTAAAGTGGCACATTTCAATAGTATTGTATTTTGTTTTCTTTGCATACAAAAGGATGAAAAGTGTCATCATTTACAGATACAGGGGGAGATTTATCATTGCTTTTAGAGCATTTTTTTGTCTATCTTTTGGCGCAGTTCTGGCGCAAGCAGCATATTTTGAGACTTTTATGCACCTTTTGATACAGACAGTTTCCCTCTTTTTCACTACCCGTAGAACTTTTTCTTTTTGACCATGCAGTGGTCGGGTATTTAGCATTTATTTTGTGCGCAAAGGTAAATTTTTAGGCGCAAACCTACACCACCTACCAGTAGACGTGAGAATCACTTCTACCTTCCACAATTCAACCTTTAACCTCTTGTGGACGATATGAGCTGAACGTGGGTCATAGCTGGGCGGTCCTGGCAGCTATCTGCCACCAGTTCCCATCTCTAATGCCAGACATCACCGATCACGGTGATGCCCAACTTTAACCCCTTAGACACCGCAATCAAATTTGAGTAGTGTCTAAAATGCAAGTAAAAATGTCCCGGCAGCTCTGTGAAAGTAAATAAAAACACCTAACCTGCCAAATTCAGGACCCGGGAAAGTGTCTACTTCCTTCCCCCACAAGTATCTAGAAAAAGTGTATGTGGTAGAGCTTTTCCCACCAGAGCAGAGCTGCGCAAAATTCATCATCCTGCTGCACCATCTTGATAAATAAGATACAGAGTTAGTATGGTTGAAAAAAGACATTCGTCCATCAAGTCCAACCAGGGAATTGAAGTGAAGGGTGTAAGGGGATAAGGGAAAGGGATGTAGTTTTATAATTCTGCATAAGAATTAATGTTATTTTGTTCCAGGAATGTATCTAACCCTGTTTTAAAGCTGTTAATTGTTCCTGCTGTGACCAGTTCCTGAGGTAGACTGTTCCATAAATTCACAGTCCTCACGGTAAAGAAGGCGTGTCACCCCTTTAGACTAAACCTTTTCTTCTCCAGACGGAGGGAGTGCTCCCTCGTCCTTTGGGGGGGGGGGGGGGGGGGGTTTAACCTGGAACAGTTTTTCTCCATATGTTTTGTATGGGCCATTTATATACTTATATACGTTTATCATATCCCCCCTTAAACGTCTCTTCTCAAGACTAAACAATTGTAACTCCTTTAATCGCTCCTCATAGCTAAGATGTTCCATGCCCCATATTAGTTTAGTCGCGCGTCTCTGCACCCTTTCCAACTCCTCAGTGTCCCTTTTATGGACAGGTGCCCAAAACTGAACAGCATATTCCAGGTGAGGCCGTACCAATGCTTTATAAAGGGGGAGTATTATGTCCCTGTCCCTTGAGTCCATGCCTCTTTTTATACATGACAATATCCTGCCGGCTTTGGAAGCAGCAGCCTGACATTGCATGCTATTCTGTAGTCTGATCTACAAGTACACCCAGATCCTTCTCTACCAGTGACTCTGCCAGTTTAATCCCCCCTAAGACATATGATGCATGCAGGTTATTAGTACCCAGATGCATAACTTTACATTAACTTTACATAACTTTACACGCTAGTCAAACCCACCACCCAAATAAACGTGGGAAAATAGCTGTACCGTAGACATTCTTTGATACATTTGGGCCATAGTGCTGATATGCTGCATATTATATTAAAGCAGTTGGAGATACATAGTCAGCAGGGTGGAAGGGGCGGACGTTAGGGCTTGTTCCATTGATAGATGCAGATCCCAGAGATTACGGGATGCGCCATAAATGTCGCCGCAAAAAAATTCCTCGATGTTAGTATCCATTAAACACTGTAGTATTAATCAGATTTTTCTAGAAAGAAATTAAGGTAGAGAACCTGTTTATGTAAAAACGTGAAATGGACTTTTTTTCCCCATTCAATAAACCAGTGATGCTTTGAACATGATCTTGTTACGTGTATTCCTAAGAAACTTTATAGAAGATCAAAGAATTAAAAGTGGCGAAGCCTGAAAAATCAATGCTCGGCAGCAGCTGCAGCACAGGGTATATAAGCCGAGGGATAAGGATCAATATGTTTAACCAAACAGACAGAAAATATACATGTAAAGAAGCCAAAGCTTACAAAACAAGAGCAAAACCTAAACATTTGGGGTGACGATAACGTACACAGGCCTAGGTAACTATACCTATAGGGCACATAGACATTATAGAGGTGGTCCAATGATTTATAATCCCAGAACCAGAATGGAAAGTCACTAAGGCCGGGTTCACGCTACAGATATTCCGCTGCTTAAAGGGGTACTCCACTGGAAAACATTTTCTTTTAAATCAACTGGTGCCAAAAAGTTAAACGAATTTGTAAATTACTTTTATTGAAAAAAATCTTAATCCTTCCAGTACTTATCAGCCGCTCTATGATCCACAGAAAGTTATTTTCTTTTTTAATTTCCTTTCTGTCTGACCACAGTGCTCTCTGCTGACACCTCTGTCCATTTTAGGAACTGTCCAGAGAAGGAGCAAATCCCCATATAAAACCTATCCTGCTCTGGACAGTTCCTGGCATGGACAGAGGTGTCAGCAGAGCGCACTGTGGTCAGACAAAAAGGATAATTCAAAAAGAAAAGAACTTCCTGTGGAGCATACAGCAGCTGATAAGTACTGGAAGGATTAAGATTTTTTTTTTTTTTTAATAGAAGTCATTTACAAATCTGTTTAACTTTCTGGCACCAGTTGATTTAATAAAAAATATGTTTTCCGGTGGAGGTGCAGGTGATTGGGTTATTCGTTAACCCATTCACACTGATGAATGAAAATCCTGATCAAATAATTCCACCAGAACATTGTATCTTCTCAATGTCCCCAAAAGGTGAAACACAGTGTAGAGCAGTGTTTCCAAACCTGGGTGCCTCCAGCTGTTGCAAAACTATAACTCCCAGTATGCCCGGACAGCCTTTGGCTGTCCGGGCATACTGGGAGTTATAGTTTTGCAGCAGCTGGAGGCACTTTTTTTTTGTGGTCATTAGAGATGAGCGAACTTACAGTAAATTTGATTCGTCACGAACTTCTCAGCTCGGCAGTTGATGACTTATCCTGCATAAATTAGTTCAGCTTTCCAGTGCTCCGGTGGGCTGGGAAAGGTGGATACAGTCCTAGGAGACTCTTTCCTAGGACTGTATCCACCTTTTCCAGCCCACCGGAGCACCGGAAAGCTGAACTAATTTACGCCGGAAAAGTCATCAACTGCCGAGCCGAGAAGTTCGTGACGAATCGAATTTACTGTAAGTTCGCTCATCTCTAGTGGTCATGTATTATTTATACTATATCCCCTAGTGCAATATTTCAGTCTGTGACATTTATGAGGTCAGTGCTGCTTATTTTCCAAATGCAGCATGCTCTGGGCAACTTTTTTTTTTTCCATAGCCTTCACTAATACCTGGAAAAAAAAATATAAAAAATGAAAAGGTTTAAAAATAAAAATAACAAAACAAGGTTAAAGGGGTATTCCAGGCCAAACATTTTTTATATATCAACTGGCTCCGGAAAGTTAAACAGATTTGTAAATTACTTCTATTAAAAAAATCTTAATCCTTCCAATAGTTATTAGCTTCTGAAGTTGAGTTGTTGTTTTCTGTCTAACTGCTCTCTGATGACTCACGTCCCGGGAGCTGTGCAGTTCCTATGGGGATATTCTCCCATCATGCACAGCTCCCGGGACATGACATCATCATTGAGCAGTTAGGCTGGGTTCACACCACGTTTTGTTAAATACGGCTCCCGTATACGGTTGGGAGGAGGGGGGCGGGGCTTAATTGCGGCGCCCGCACTCAGCCTTATTCGGGAACCATATTTAATGCATGTCTATGAGCCGACCGGAGTGAACCGCAGCCTCTGGTCGGCTTCGTTTTCGGCCGTATGCGGTTTCCCGACCGCAGGCAAAAACGTGGTCGACCAAGTTTTTGCCTGCGGTCGGGAAACCGCATACGGCCGAAAGCAAAGCCGACCGGAGGCTGCGGTTCACTCCGGTCGGCTCATAGACATACATTAAATACGGTTCCCGAATACGGCTGAGTGCGGGCGCCGCGATTAAGCCCCGCCCCCCCTCCTCCCAACCGTATACGGGAGCCGTATTTAACAAAACGTGGTGTGAACCCAGCCTTAGACAGAAAACTTCAGAAGCTAATAACTATTGAAAGGATTAAGATTTTTTAATAGAAGTAATTTACAAATCTGTTTAACTTTCCGGAGCCAGTTGATATATATAAAAAAAGGTATTGCCTGGAATACCCCTTTAAATCCAAGTTGTTTTTATAATGAATACCTTAGTTTGTAAGGGAAGCAGCTCATGTATGGTTCAGTACAGGATATATCACATGCATAATCCTACAGTATCTATGTTAAACGGATGAAGCTAAATCTCTTCCTGCTGAGCGCATCCTTCACTGGAATCCCATTACTGAAACTTCCCGGCTTCTGTTCTAGCCAAGGTCTCAGTATACTTAGAAAATTAGCACTAATAGACTAAAGGATCAAAAACACCAGCAAATTGTATAAATAATAAACAAAAAAAGAACATAAATCAAATCAATAAACAAACAATACTCACCTCTCCAACTCTCTTCTGGAGCTTCTGCACCAAACCAGGGGTTTGGGGAGGTGAGTAGTTTGTTTTGTTTTTGGTATTTATTGGAATCTGTTGCTGTTTTTAATTGGATATTTAGTAATACAAAAAAAAAAAATAGGACATTAACTACACCCTGTGTGTGTTACTTGGTCTCTGGGATATTCTCACACATTGCTATACTATGGTTGTATGTTAAAAGAATAACAGAACAAGGAAGTTTCCAAAATCTTCAGGTCTGAAATGTGTCTGTGTATATATATATATATATATATATATATATATATATATATATATATATATATGCAAAGTCCAGGAATCACAGCACCAATAGGTCTAGGATCTTCATAAGCTGGTTTCTTTATTCACCCCAAAAATACAACGTTTCGGCAACAATAGCCTTTATCAACCATGCTTGATAAAGGCTATTGTTGCCGAAACGTTGTATTTTTGGGGTGAATAAAGAAACCAGCTTATGAAGATCCTAGACCTATTGGTGCTGTGATTCCTGGACTTTGCACACATTAACACCAGGCTGGCTGCCTGGGTGTTTCACATGCACGAAGGTTGGTCCCCGGTGCTGTCTCACACCAACCCTTGTATATATATATATATATATATATATATATATATATATATATATATATTAATATACACACATACACACACACACACACACGTAGGACACGGTGAGAGAAGCTAAACAAAAACCCTGGTATCCAGCATTGTGCACACTATACCTCCGGGATATATATTTTTTTCTAAACTTGTTTTATCCCAGAGTCCCTTTTAAGTTACCAAGATGCCACAAGGGGTAAATGTGTTACTGCCAGTGAGCAAAGACTGATGGCGAAATAGTTATATACAACAATCGGCCATACCCTTAAAACCACCTGCCCAATATTGTACAGGTCCCCTTCATTCTGACAAAACAGCTCTGGAGGCCTGGACTTTCCAAGACCTCTGTTTTTAGGTCACAACATTTTAGTGGGAGGGTTGTGATCAATAAGAAAAAGATGGCGGCTTTCTTCCAAAAACAGCACCATCCCTGTGTACAAATTGTATGTGGTATTCGAGTTTAGCTCTTATCACTCTGAATGCCTGATGAAGAATCCTGTCTGGATTCAAAACGTGTTGCATATATTGTACTAAAACCCCATGTTTGCCCATATCCTGCTCTGCCAATGTCTCTCTTTGTAGGGTATCCACCTGTATTTCCCACTTTGGAATTCGATGTCAGCCTGGGGCTACAGGTTTCAGATTGACCAAGAGGCAGCTGACCCAATGAGATTTTACATGTCTTCGGAGGTGCACTCAGTCAGTCTGATAAGTGTCAACTCACACGATCTATAAGGACCTAGACCTGTGAGCTTCACAAGAGGCACAGTCCGAGCATCAAACTGCCTTCTTTACACAATGCTTCCTAATGCAATCTCTTCTGCAGGTTAGTAATGATCCTAAATCACACCAGATGGGTTCATCTTCGCACAATGGCTATTAATGAGTCTTTGGGCACCTTCGCTGCTAACCGCCGCTAATAACCACTGCATACTGGGAACCTCCTATAAGTCCTGCTATTTTGGAGATGCTCTGACCCAGTCGACTTGTAGAAGCTGAACAGATCTTTATATTTTTTCCTTCCTCCAACACATTACCTTTAAAGGGGTATTCCAGGCAAAAACTTTTTATATATACCGTATATATATATATATATATATATATATATATATATATATATATATCTCAACTGGCTCCGGAAAGTTAAACAGATTTGTAAATTACTTCCATTAAAAAATATTAATCCTTCCAATAGTTATTAGCTTCTGAAGTTTTCTGTCTAACTGCTCAATGATGATGTCACGTCCCGGGAGCTGTGCATGATGGGAGAATATCCCCATAGGAACTGCACAGCTCCCGGGACGTGAGTCATCAGAAAACAGTTAGACAGAAAACAGCAACTCAACTTCAGAAGCTAATAACTATTGGAAGGATTAAGATTTTTTAATAGAAGTAATATACAAATCTGTTTAACTTTCCGGAGCCAGTTGATATATAAAAAAAAGTTTTGGCCTGGAATACCCCTTTAAGAACTGGCTGTCCATTTGCTGCCTAATATATGTTACCTTTTGACAGGGGATGATCGAATAGGGTGATTTTTTTTTTTTTTTTGGGGGGGGGGAGAAAAACATCCTTTGCAATGCACTTGGCACAGAGAAAATGCCTAATAAAGATGTTCATAAATTAACAAAAGAGCAGGTCAACCTGCAGCGTTATATAATCCCCATCTTATCACGCTGCGGAGACATTCAACAATTTATTAATGTCAAAACTGATAATTAGAATGTTTTCCATTAGTGAGAGACATGAAGATGAATTACTATGTGATGTGAGAGGGGCTTCACCTCGCCAGCTAAGTGAGGACTGAGCGCAGATAAGAAAACTCTCACCTATTGTCAATGTGCAGGGAAAACATCTTCCAGCAGCTACCTGAGGCTATGTCTGGTGGTAACCGGGACCACATTCAATAATTATTCGGAGTCTGGTGCAAAAACAATCTTCTTGGGAAACTTTAAACATGAGACATCTCACTTTCACACAGGGATACTTTAGTCGGGATTTTAAAGTGCACCAGTCATTTACCGTATTTTACGCCATATAAAAGACGCACCCAATTTTAAAGGCTGAAATTTAGAAAAAAAAACAAGATTCTGAACCTTCAACCTGCAGACCTCCAGATGTTGCAAAACTACAACTCCCAGCATGCCCGGACAGCCGTTGGCTGTACGGGCATGCCAGGAGTTGTAGTTTTGCAACATCTGGAGGTCCACAGGTTGAAGACCACTGGTATAGGAGGTAATACTCATGTGTCCCCGCCGCTCCGGACCCGTCACCGCTGCCCTGGATGTGGCCCTCCATCGCTGTCGCCGCGTCCCCGGGGTGTCCCTGTCGCTCCGGAATGTCTCTGCTGCCCGGTATCTTCGCTCTCCGTCGCCGCCATCACGTCGCTATGCACGCCGCTCCTATTGGATGACGGGATGACGTGCTCAACGACGTGATGGGGACGAAGGAGAGCGCCGGCCATGCAGGGGATCCCGGCACGGAGCAGACACCGAGGAGGCAGGTAAGGTCCCTCCCGGTGTCCTGTAAGCTGTTCGGGATGCAGTGATTTCCCCGCGGCGGTCCCGGAGAGCCCGACTGAACAGCCGGGTTAGTGTCACTTTCTCTTCAGACGCGGCGGTCAGCTTTCATCGCCGCGTCTGAAGGGTTAATACAGGTCATCACCGCGATCGGTGATGTCCTGTATTAGTCGCGGGTCCCGGCCGTTGATGGCCGCAGGGACCGCCACGATAGGACAGGTTTTAATGTGTATTTGCCGTATAAGACGCAGTTTTGGGGAAGAAAAAGTGCGTCTTATACGGTAAAAAATACGGTAATAGACAAGTCAAAAATGTTAATCTGTTGGGGTCTGGGTGCTTAGATGCCTACTGCTATAAGGAGATGGGAGAGAAGCACGTCTTAAAGGGGTACTCCACTGGCCAGCGTTTGGAAATAACGCTGGCCACGCCCCTTAAATGCAAGTCTATGGGAGGGAGCGTGATGGCCGTCATGCCCCCTCCCATTGACTTGCATTGAGGGGGCATGGCTGTGACATCATGAGGGGAGTGGCCGACCCCTGCAGCATGAAAACAGCGTTCGTCACGCTCCATCCAATAGACTTGCATTGAGGGGTCATGGTCGTGATGTCACGAGGGGCGTGGCCAACCCCCGCAGCACGAAAACAGCGTCCGGAACATTTACTTCCAAACGCTGGTCAGTGGAGTACCCCTTTAACGCGTGTCGTCCCAGCGCACTGTGCTCCCTGTCTTGCTACTACACACTACGTCTCCTGCAGTCAGACGAGGAACGCAGCCAACCAGGGAAACTCCCCCTCTTCTTATATAGTGGCGGTCTAAACACTCAAGATCCCAAACAAATGTCAGAAACACTTTACACAGAGCATCACTCTCCATCTTCAGTACTAAGAATCACAAATTCGAATGTACAATGTGTAATGTTTAATTTCTCCTATGGAGGCGCTGCAGGAAACTAAACTCTTAGGCTATGTTCACACTCCAGAATTTTAGACCAGAAGTTCGCTTAGGAATTTTAGTTGGAAATTCTGGAGCAGCAGAATCCCACTGCTGTTAATGGCATTCCGCTGTGCAGTGCACACTACAGAATTTCAGCGGCAGACATTTAGCCGCTGAAATTCCACCGCCAAAAGAATGGTCTTGTTCATTCTTCAGGCGGAATTTGCGCCAAAGACCTTGCAGTCTATGGGGACAGCAATGTCTGCAGGGTCCTTCCTAGCTGCACTCAAATTCCATAGTGTGAACCTAGCCTTACTGCCGGGTTTCCCCACTGATGAAAGCGGATTAATGGGTATATCCTGTTCAGATTGTTATGGCACGTCTCAAACGTTCTCAAAGATGGGAAAACCCATTCAAATATGGGGAGCTTGATGGCTAATGTTTTATACAATTTTGCCTAAACCAAGAAAATCCTCTATGGGTGCTTGGAATTAGGATTAGATTATTTCCAACTTTAATAGGATTACTGCGAATTGCTGGAATCCAAGTATCCTATTGCTAAGAACTTAATACACATTGGGGTTTATTTACTAAGAGCGGGGTGTAGGTTTCTTTGTGGGTTTTGATTTCCCACTGGTATTTTCCCAAGGTATTTACTAAGGTTTCCCTACATTTTGCTTTTTTTACAACTGTTCTGATCTGTCGGGTTTTTCTCAGCTCAAATACAACACTTTTTATGTGGAAACCTTAGTAAATATGTTGGGATTTTTCAAAACTGTCGGGACCACGCCCCCGTTCGGGTTTTCCATGTAAAATGGAGGGTTTTGGTTTTTTTGGTCGCAAATTGTGTCGCAAGGGACGTGCGACAATTTGGGCGCAAAACCCGACAAAAAGAGAGTCGGGATCACGTTAGTAAATAAACCCCATTGTGTGGTGATCACATAAAGGAACGACCAAAAAAACTAATACATCGACCAAAATAAAACAGAATAATTCCATATTCATATATACCGTATATACTCGAGTATAAGCCGACCCGAGTATAAGCCGAGACCCCTAATTTCAACCCAAAATCCCAGGAAAAGTTATTGACTCGAGTATAAGCCTAGGGTGGGAAATACATCATCCCCCCCTGTCATCATCCAGACCAGTCATTAACATCCTCATCATCATCACCGCCTGTCATCATCCAGACCCTCATCATCATCACCTGTCATCATCCCCTTGTCATCATCCCCACCCCCCTTCATCATCTCCTTGTCATCATCCCCACCCCCCTTCATCATCCCCTTGTAATCATCCCACACCTCCCCCTTCATCATCCCCTTGTCATCATTCCCACCACACCCCCCCCTTCATCATCCTCTTGTCATCATCCCACACCCCCCCTTCATCATCCTCTTGTCATCATCCGCCCTCAGTGGTCTTCAACCTGCGGACCTCCAGAGGTTTCAAAACTACAACTCCCAGCAAGCCCGGGCAGCCATCAGCTGCCCGGGCTTGCTGGGAGTTGTAGTTTTGAAACCTCCGGAGGTCCGCAGGTTGAAGACCACTGCGGCCTTCGACATCATCCAGCCCCCTCTCACCCCCCTTTAGTTCTGTACAGTACTCACCTCCGCTCGGCGCTGGTCCGATGCTGCAGGACTGTCCGGTGGGATAGTGGTCCCAGGCTGCTATCTTCACCGGGGGCGCCTCTTCTCCGCGCTTCCGGCCCGGAATAGAGGCGTTGCCTTGACAATGACGCAGAAGTACGTTGGCAATGAACGTACCTCTGCGTCGTTGTCAAGGCAACGTGACTATTCTGGGGCCGGGCCCGAAGCGCTTAGAAGAGGCCTCCCCGGTGAAGATAGCAGCCCGGAACCACTATCCCACCGGACCACCTCCTCTCCGGACAGTCCTGCAGCACCGGACCAGCGCCGAGCGGAGGTGAGTACTGTACAGAACTAAAGGGGGGTGAGAGGGGGCTGGATGATGTCGAAGGCCGCAGTGGTCTTCAACCTGCGGACCTCCGGAGGTTTCAAAACTACAACTCCCAGCAAGCCCGGACAGCCGATGGCTGCCCGGGCTTGCTGGGAGTTGTAGTTTTGAAACCTCTTGAGGTCCGCAGGTTGAAGGCCACTGCGGGTGGAGAGTTCACTCGAGTATAAGCCGAGGGGGGTGTTTTCAGCACGAAAAATCGTGCTGAAAAACTCGGCTTATACTCGAGTATATACGGTATTGAGTTTATTAATAGAATGAGGAAATAATCCAGTAAGAAAGAAGAATAAAGCTGCGGGTGCATGTAATAATACTGAGCAATAACAACTATTTTCAAGGGGTTGCGTACTCTATTCAGTACAAGTGTATGTTGCCAAATACATATACCACATGGTACGATTCCTTTCTATTGGAAACAATAGGTGATGTACCGTATTTTTCGCCGTATAAGACGCACTTTTTCTTCCAAGTCTTTTACGGCGAATACACACACCTATCGGGTCGTCCCTGCGGCCATCAACGGCCGGGACCCACGGCTAATACAGGACATCACCGACGCGGCGATCAAAGCTGACCGCCGTGTCTGAAGCGAAAGTCGGGCTGTTCGGGACCGCCGCGGTGAAAACGCGGCGTCCCGTACAGCTTACATGACACCCGGAGGGACCTTACCTGCCTCCTCGGTGTCTGCTCCGTGCCGGGATCCCCTGCATGGCGGCGCTCTCCTTCGACGTCATCACGTCGTCGTGCACGCCGTCCCGTCATCCAATACGTGATGACGGAGAGCGTGGATCCAGGGGAAGAAGACGTCCGGAGCGTCGGGGACGCGACGACAGCGATGGAGCGACATCCAGGGCAGCGGTGACGGGTACGGAGCGGCGGGGACACGTGAGTATTACCTCCGATCCAGTGGTCTTCAACCTGCAGACCTCCAGATGTTGCAAAACTACAACTCCCAGCATGCCCGGACAGCCATCGGCTGTCCGGGCATGCTGGGAGTTGTAGTTTTGCAACATCTGGAGGTCCGCAGGTTGAAGATCACTGTTGGGTGCAGAATCTTTTTTTTCTAGATTTTGCACCTTTAAAATTGGGTGCGTCTTATATGCCGGAGCGTCCTATAGGGCAAAAAATACGGTATATAAATGTATGGCATACAGCTGTGTATATGTCAGGCATTATTTTAGGTTTACAATGTGAACATATTTAAAGCACAAAAGTGAAATGAACTAAGGTTTGAACAGAGCTTTACTTTGTCAGCGACTACTTACAGAACGACTGGTCTTTGGCATTACAAGAAAAAAACATGGACTGAACACTACACACAACTAACCACTGGTGGTTGACACCCAGATACGATACTTTCCAAAACCCATCTAAACATGAATGCTCAGGTCAACCGGGCATTTGTGTGTTTGGGAGAGGGCTAAGAAGAGAGGGGGGGGGGGGGGGGTCAATCTACCTGATAGCAAAAGGATCAGATAACTGAAATCCTACATGCCTGATCTTTTTCTTCCCTGTGTTAGGAGGCCCTAATCCACATTATATGGTTATTTGATCCCACAGAAATTGGTGGATTTAGCCACACACGTCTAATGTGTATGAGAGCTTTAAAGGGGTTACCTTCCAGACAATAATGGACATGCATAGGAAAGATCCGTGCTTGTCTTTTGGCTTAATGGTGCTGTGATATCACCATGATGCTGCTTTTTTTTTTCTTTTTTTTTTTTTTTAAATGAAATGGCTATTTCCTGTTGGAGTTCCCTTCATCCAACTACAAGTTCCAGGATCCCTCCTTTATAAGTTTGACTTCACTTTTCTAGCTTCCATATATCAGTCACCCTACCAATTGCAGCACACCTAAGCTATGCATGCTGTTTATGAAACTACAATTCCCTGCAGCCCTGTGGAGAATAATCTTACCCCACCCACTCACCTATTGAAGCAGACAGGCTCCCCTTTTAACACTTGACTAGTGATGTAATGTCTCAGGCCGTACTGCAACCTGGGAAAACCTGAGACAACGCTCATTTTGATGACAGCAGAAAGTTGTAGGTTGCAAAGGTGGGACCTCCATCTATCGGGTAAAGGTTATAAATGTAAACCCCTACATTTTCTTTCATTTTCCTGTTAAGTAAAACAATACTTTTCTGAAAGGAGCTCCTGTGAAACATCTGATTTTGCTGAGTAATGTCACAGCCAGCCAGATGGCCACAGCATAAGAAAATTAGTATTACATGGCCACCATTCAAATAGCGGACCATGCAGGATGCACAGTAACTGTCCTGTTCAGGCACATAAAGGTGGTCCGGAGTGGTGATGGCCTCTATTACTAATCTGTCTTTTATAGTTGGCACTTACAATGAAATACTTATTGACTACAGTATATTTTTTCATAGACATTAGGCTTTTGAGTTCATCATGAGATTAGGACAACATGGCTACCTCATATTAGCGAGGCAGGGCTCACAATGGTCGGCGACATTTCAACAAAGTCACTTGACAGAAAAGGCTAAATAATTGGACAAATAACAAGGACGAGTAAAGGGCTGAGCGGAAGAGTCCGCTCCCCATGCATCACCGTGCTCTTCAGCAATGACATTATGCAGAGAGTAATCTGAGCAATGTTCTTTAAAGATCTGAAAGCAAATGTCACCGTGTAGCGTTCAGGGGAGAGCGCCATACCCCTTTAAGCATGCTCTGCAATATACGAGGTCTCGTCTCCAGACAGCGCTATTAATCCGTCTGTTTGTCATGACGTTCTTTCATAGGGGAGAAAGTATCTGCAGCCATTAGCGCAGTGAGGCAGGAACGTGAAGGAAACGGCAGAATTACGTATTGAGATCTTGCAGGCCGAGAGCTTCCCGTCTCATGTTTATAACTCAATGACACATCAGCTTGGTGAGCTAGGGGCTTCAATGTGTGACCATGGGTAAGCACTATCACCCTGCATGCAAATCTCATATAGTTAAGTACAATGGTTCATAAGGTGTTCTAGGTGGGACACGTTAAATTTAAAGAAAAACTGTCAGCCTGTTCACCCACACTAAAACAAATACACTGGGTTAGAGTGTGGGGGAACAGGAATCCAATGAGGGGGTTAAAGGGGTACTCCGCTGGAACAAACTGTTCCGAACACTGGAGCCGGGAGCTTGTGACTTCATAGCCCTGCCCCCTCATTATGTCATGCCCCCTCCCATAGACTTGTATTGAGGGGGTGGGCTGTGATGTCATGAGGGGGCGGGCTATGATGTCACGAGCTCCCTGCGCTGGCTCCAGCGTTCTAAACAGTTTGTTCCAGCGGAGTACCCCTTTAAATACGTCTAGTAGATCCTGAGATATGTCTCCCAGAAGATCCTCTGCTGAATTCAGTGAATCATGCGCTTTGTTAATCCAGTTTACTAGAGTCACAGACAATGAATATGTAAACTGAGCCAGCGAAGCCCCGCCCCCTGCGCACGATTCACTGAATTCAGCAGAGGATCTTCTGGGAGACAAAGCTCAGGACCTACTGGACATATTTTAAGTAAGTGACCCCACGTTGGACATGTAGGAGATGTATCCTGCACTTTCTTATGGTTGCATGCATAGTACGATTTGCGAATCAGATCTATGAGAAAGCAAACTGAAAACCCCCTAGGCAGTGTTTCCCAACCAGAGGGCCTCCAGCTGTTGCAAAACTACAACTTCCAGAATGCTCACACAGCCAACAGCAGAACAAACAAATTAAACAAAAAGAAAGTCTGTAGTACTGACCTGTTACTTATCACCCCCTTTCCCCAATCCACAGTTATAATGGGAAGCACCGATGTAAGACTGGCCCTAACTATTAATTCTGGCGGACCATAAAGTGTTTGGGGACCTCCCGATTATCCTCCGACATGAGAAAGAAGAGAAAGATGGGGCATGTTGGCTTTTTTCTGCTCGATCCTTTTCTAGGGAAAATAAACGCTGCTAGAGAAGAATGGTATTGGCTTTCACTCTTATCTCTATTTAAAACAAATTTACCGCACAGGGTTGAGTGTTCACAAGTGTGTGAGGTTTAGAAAATATGGCTGTTGGGTCAATGTGCGTTCAGCCGACAGCTATAGTATGTGTATGGCCCGCTTTGGACATATGTGGAAACCCTGAGGGCTGAGGAGAAATTAAATACAGTGATCCCTCAACTTACAATGGCCTCATCATACAATAGTTTCAACATACAATGGTCTTTTCTGGACCATTGTAACTTGAAGCCAGACTCAACATACAATGCTACAGACAGTCCAGATCTGTGATACCGGTCAATGCTGGAAGAACTGACCAATCAGAATGGGCATTCACTGGTAAAACCCTGTATTACTGAAGTGTATGCACTGACTGGCTGTCTGGTAGCGCCTCCTACAGTACAGGGAGGTATTACATGTTCTGTACTACTCTTTACCTGTGCCAGGGATAGCTGCTCCATGTAACTTTTTTAGGACATTGACATTGAGTGCACTGTACAGGACCCTGAAGAAGCTCCTGTCCTCTACATAGACAGTGATTACAGCTCCCAGCAGATCTTTATTACTTTTATATGTAAGGATTTGCTTTATCTATATTAGGTATCTAATTATTTTTCTTTAATCCTCACCTTTTCCAATTTTTGAATGACATTTTGGTGGCTTCAGAACCAATTACCAGGTTTCCATAGAGTTATGGTCTCAACATATAATGGTTTCAACATACAATGGTGATTCTGGAACCAATTAATATTTTAACTTGAGGGACCACTGTATGTATTTCACCTACAATGGCGCTGTACCGTTAGGTGAAACTTTTTGACGGGGCTGCTTGTGGCTCTAGTCCTAACTAATAGAAGTTGGTTGTGATCAGTTGCCCTGTAGGTTACAGTAGGGTATATGGAAATATGGAAATGGACCGTCTAAACAACATAACCTGTTTGAGTTAAAGTTCTTTATAAAAACGATAAAACACCATTTTTATCTTTTATTTAAAGAGTACCTGTCACCAAACTAAACTTTTAATATATTGTTCCTTATGTTATTATAAGACACTTTGCTCTATACTTGCTGTTAAAATTCTCAACCTTTATATGTTTTTAATGTGATTGAAAAAACGGCCATTGGGTGGCTCTGTTCTGTTCCCAAACAGTTAGTTTGGTCTCCAGCCAGACTTTTAGAAGTCCAAACTCAGGAAGTTCATGCCAGGCATGGAGAGTCACAGCTCTCGCAGGCTTCAGTGATGTTGTGCCTGCTGAGGAACGCCCACTTTCTCCTGCCAGGAGCTCACACAATGTGAGCAAGGGGAAAGGTACAATATACATTTTTTTTTTAGGGCAGGAGGGGTGTTAGGAGTAGTTATTGAATATAATCTGAGTTAGTTTAGAAAATATGGTTTGATGACAGGTACTCTTTAATGTAATGCACTTTCTCTAAGTACAGTATGACCCCCTAGACTTCTATGGGTGCTGTACTACAGTTCCACACAACTTGGCCATATTTAGGGGACAGCCACATGCCCTGTAGTTGTTGCGAATTTGAATCTGTGTTTATTAATTTAGTTATACAATGATTTATACAATATCAAATCTGCAGTAAACACACAGTGGGAGCGGATATATCCTTATGGTTAGTACAATTTTGAGTACATGATCCGTGTCCTGTCACGAATGAACAAATGCCTCATTTTAAAACAAGCAAAAACTATATATTTACTGTCAAAGTTTAACCTAAAAGGATGAAAGCACATCACAAAGTCGTAGATACAAGGACACAGTATTCTATTTGTCACAATACATCAGCATACATTGAGAGCATTGTCTGTGTAATAGTGCTGTCTACATCACAGAGGCAAGCAATGTGAAGTCGTACCTCGGGATCAGGCTGGTCACAACTCATACGCAATCCAGATTTGACACTACACATTAAGAGAATCTGACAGAGAACATTCACTGCTTGCAGAATTGGGACACTACAATACTTATGCAGCCCTGGATAGAAATATATACACTGACTACATACAAGATGCTAATGCTACCGCAAAGATCACGTGGCCAAAATTCATTATAAGGCTAAAACTTGACAAAATCACTGGTAATAATACATTATCCAAAGTTTGTAGAAACAGTCCGGCACTGCCAGCTGCGATACACGTCTAGCTAACTAAATGGCATGGTCACACCAGGAGGAATCCTAATACAAGGGTGCTATTCCAAATAGGCTCAGTCCATTAATGTAATACAATTCAAGAAGGTGAACAAAATGCACTCACCCGTTATAAACTTGCTTGAAGAACTTTATTCCATAAAAGCAACAGACAGCGTGCAGCGGCTAGATGCAGTGGAGCAACCTCGTGGCAACAGACTGTTTCCTGCGCCGTAGGCGCAGGAAACAGTCTGTTACTGCGAGGTTGCTCCACTGCATCTGTACGCTGTCTGTTGTTTTTATGGAATAAAGTTCTTCAAGCAAGTTTATAATGGGTGAGTGCATTCTGTTCACCTTCTTGAATTGTATTAATATGAAATGATGTTTATAACTAAAATGATCTCGATAGGTGAGGGATTAAACACTAATCTGTACTCGTCCAAAAGAGCCAAAAGAACCAAACTCGTCCAAAAGAACCAAAAAGTCAAGTGCCAACAGAAGATACTATGGTCCTCTAGGAAATTCCGAGTGGAGTATCTGTAAAGTGGACGGGCCATATGTATGTGTGTGTGTGTGTGTGTGTGATCGTGACTAATGCTAAAAGGTACCCTGACAGCTGTTTATGGTGCCTGCAGGATTTAGTAAGACAGCGCACTTTTATTTTTAAAAACACTTTGGCATTTCAAAGAAATCATATTTTTAAAAGCTGTTGAGAACCAAATAACTAGTCATCGGGGCAGTCCCCGGGAGCTGCTCTCAACCCCACTGGTTTTGAGCGGCACAGCTCTCCCTATACGCACATAGGGAAAGATGTGTCCCTCGAAGCCAAAGGGCAGAGATCAGCTATGTGGACTGCCCCAATGACTTGTTACCCTATTTCTGGCGACTTTTACAACTATATTTTTTTGAAATTCTTGGGCATTTTAAAGGAATCAGTGTGCAGTATTACCAAATGCTGACTCATGCTGCCTGTGGTTTGTGCAGCATAAACAGCTGTCCAGTTTCAATGCTTTTCCATCTGGTAGAATAAAAGTTTGACCTCAAAGTGAGACGCAAGGGCACAGAGAGTTGGTATAGGTCTGCTTTCCATTCACTAATATTACCTAAATAGTGGCCACCAGGTATGCAGGGAACTGTAGTACAGCCATATTGAAGTAAACAGGGCCATGGTGGCTGCAAAGCTGGGTGGTACAGAGCCCCACTATGTGGGAAAACACTCAGAACAAGACGTAGAGCTGCACCACAGCTGTATCCTACACATCTCAACACTAGTGATCCTAGCAATATACCATCACTTTATAAGATGGGACTATCCCTTTAAAAGACATGACGTCTGTGTGCAGCACAAGATGTATACATACCCATCTATGGCATCTAATACAACCAATCAAATCTAAGCTCTTATTTTTCCATATCAAAAACAAACCAAACCGATACAACCACAGCTATGCTCTCGTTTTTCAATACATACACAATCATCACCTATATCCATTGAAATTTCATCGCTTATTTTTCCTAAACTCCAGTTTGAATGGGTAAAGAGTTAGCCTACGGATTCCTTCTGATTAGCCACACCTCCCTCTAAGTAGCACCTAAAATTTTAGGGCCAATGAACACCCAGTAGAGATTAGACCCATCCGACCACTAAAAGCATTGGCTGGCAGAGCATGATCAGACTTTTAGGCTATGTTCACACGGCAGAATTTTTGTGCAAATTTTGCTCGGAAATTCAGCAAAATTACGTGGTCCCATTCACATTGCAGAATTTCCACTTCGGTAATTCCGCCACAAAAATTTTGCTTTCCAGATGTCTTTAAATGTTGCAGAATTCCAGGAGGATTCCCACTGAGCTGAATGGTGCTTTGAATTTTGCCAGAATTCTGTGTTTTCAGTACACATATATTCCACCAAAATTATGATTAAATTCGGCATAACTGTGAAAATTCCGCAGCAAGCTTTGCAGAATAGAATTTTAGCGGAATAGCAGAATTTCCACTGTGTGAACATAGACTAAGTTTAGTGACAGCTGAAGAGTCACAAGATGAGGAACAAATGGAGAGACAAAACATTTTTTTTTTAAAACAGGGTGCTTGCTAGTGTAGACACTCAATCGGTGTGCGCCCAATCACCACACCAAATGGGAGATACTAACCTTCTAGAGTTGTGCGATGGATAGGCAGAACTCTACTGAGGGCATGAACAGTGGCTCAGCTGTTGCCACAAAGATGAGGACAGGAAAAAGCAGGTTCACAAAGCACTGCTAAGTATATAAATAAAGAAGACTCTAGGCCACGCACAGGACAATATCAACTTTAATGCACGGAAAATTTGGACAACGTGTTTCGGTGCACACCAGCCCCTTCCTCTGGTCCACCAGTAATACAGAGAGCATCCTGAAGTGTGCCAAGATAAGGAACAATGTATACAGGAAGAATAAAAAAAATATATATATAATTCAGAGGGTAAATGATAAAGTGAAGGCATAAGAACAAGAAGTGAATGAGATTAAAGGGGTTATCATCCACCATAAGGTGATTTTAGCACTTACCTGCCAGAACTGTTTATTTCCTGTTTGATTTTGTTCTCTAAACTACACATCCCATAGTTCCATGCTTGAAAGTTTGAGATCACTTTCCTTCCTTCCACACATCAGCCAACCCACCCATTGAAAGTGTTTTCTAACCAGAGGGCCTACAGCTGTTGCAAAATTGAAGCAGGACAGGGCTCTGATCCCTCTCTTCCCTCTGATCACTGACTATTGATGTCAGGTTTCGACACACTGCAACATGGGAAATCTCAAGACAACAGTAATTTTGTATGCTGTAAAAAATAAATATTGGAGTGAAAATCACAGAAGAATTGTGAGAAAACCGTCACACACAGGTACAGACTCTATATTATGAACTACACTAACTTTACAGCCCGTGTAGCATAGTCAAATAAAAAAAATCCTGGAATACCCCTTTAATCTCTGGCTAAGGATTGAAAAATCTACAATATATCTTTTGCAGTTTGCATACATTCTTGATCTGGAGATCATCATAATCCATGAGATTGTAAAATCGAAAATGAGACAAAAGGAGGTAGAAGAAAAATTAAAAAAAGGGAAATTGTACTGTATATTAAGTATAAATAAATCAACATTCCAGCAGCGTAGATATCAGATTTCTAAACAAAAATAATTATGAGCAGTCTCCATCATGTCCATCTCTACAGAGTTAAGAGCACAATAATATAATAAATGCCCCTCCATTTGTAAAGGACCGTGTATCAACGTGTAACTAAATCAACTGCAGCGCGATACCCGCTAATAACCGCTCACAGAAACGCTGCGCTTCACATTACTCAAAATGAAGGCAATTCCCTGGGAAACGGCATTTGATATCTTTATTAGACTAAAACAAATCTGCGTTACATCGCCGTTTTCACACCGCATGCTACAAACAGGACCGGGACGTGGAAGAGAGAGAGGGAATTTAATGGCAATACCAAGAAATAAAGAAATCAATACTTCCAGTAATTGGCGCGGCACCTTCCAGTAATTTAACATCACAATGCCATTGTCAACACAGGTCCTCCAACCCAGGAGTCCATTAATTGTTAACCAGTTAGATCAGATTCTGCAGCAGATGGCAAATCCCATGGCAGATGACGAATTCTGGAGAAAACCATGGAGGCGCACACTGGAGCACATGAGGGGCCCCAGCACAAAGAGCACAGGCACTATTCAAATAAAGCTACACAATGCCTTTTGACATGTGAAAGTGTGCTATCGTCAATCCTCATTCACTTGCATTTTCTTTCATTATGGCTTCCTGCTGTGATCCTAAGTAATTCACTTCTGCTCTGGCACAGATACAATCTATATATATATAAAACTCAATGTATGTGTATACGTTCCAGCATCACTTCCAAATGGCTAAAGATATTAACATGAAACTTGGCACACATGTTACTTATATGTCAGCAACAAACATAGAATAGATAATTTAACCCTTACTCACACCCATTTGCCAGGGTCAGGGTTTTTATTTAAAGTCCCATGCAAGTCTATGGGAAATATATGTTACTGAATAACTACCAAACGGTATTTCGATAATACTCGGTCACATGTTACTTATATGTCGGGATATGAGGATGTGATATGGGGGCGGGATATGAGGACAGGATAGGAGGTCGAGATGGACAAATTATAAGGACAGGATATGAGGTCGGAATATGGGGAGGGAATTTGGGGTCAGGATTTAAGGACAGGCTATGAGGACACAAACCTTTCTCCTTTGTTGCTTTTTCACCCCCACAAGAATAAGGTGGAAAAAAATGGGCAGCGCCAGGTACAACTAGTCTAAAAATAAACCACAAATTAAATAAGCCGGCCGGCTCCTTACATGACAGTCGGCTCAGCCTATCACCGGCCAAGGCGGGATATTGCTGCAGCCGGTGATAGGCTCACGGCTCTGTGACATTCCCATCCCCAGGACCGCAGCGGAGGGACCGTGAGGCCGGTAACGGGGAACGTCGGAAGGTGAGTTAAAGTTTATTTTGTTTATTTTTGCAGCCTGGGCCACAGGATAGTACAGTACAGCACAGGGGCTGATAATTATTTGGGGGGGGGGGGGCTAGGAGTGAAGCAGCGCTCGCGGGTGACATATGATTAGTTCCTCGATGTGGGGTCAGCGCAGCGTTGGGCTGATAAGGTGGGGGGGGGAAAGAAGCAGCCCCCACGGGTCACATGATTGGAGGGGTGGAAAATACCGTTAAATACCGTGGAACCGCCATAACTTACAAAAATACTGTGATGCACATTTTTGGTCATACCGCCCAGCTCTAAGACACACACTGGCTCCAGAAAGTTAAACAGATTTGTAAATTACTTTCACTACTATTAAAAAAATCTTAAAGGGGTATTCCAGGCAAAAACTTTTTTTTATATATCAACTGGCTCCGGAAAGTTAAACAGATTTGTAAATTACTTCTATTATAAAATCTTAATCCTTCCAATAGTTATTAGCTTCTGAAGTTGAGTTGCTGATTTCTGTCTAACTGCTTTCTGATGACTCACGTCCCGGGAGCTGTCCAGTTCCTATGGGGATATTCTCCCATCATGCACAGCTCCCGGGACGTGACATCATCATTGAGCAGTTAGACAGAAAACTTCAGAAGCTAATAACTATTGGAAGGATTAAGATTTTTTAATAGAAGTAATTTACAAATCTGTTTAACTTTCCGGAGCCAGTTGATATATAAAAATAAGTTTTTGCCTGGAATACCCCTTTAATCCTTCTAATAATTATCAGCTGCTGAAGTTGAGTTGTTCTGTTCTGTTTGGAAACCATGCTCTCTGCTGACATCTCTGCTTGTCTCGGGAACTGCACAGAGTAGAAGAGGTTTGCTATGGGGATTTGCTTCTACTCTGGACAGCTCCCGAGACAGGTGTCATCAGAGAGCACTTAGACAGAAAAGAACAACTCAAATTCAGTAGCTCATAAGTACTGAAAGGATTAAGATTTTTTAATAAAAGTAATTTACAAATCTGTTTTAACTTACTGTAGCTCAGCGAGGCGGGACATCTCTGTGGACAGGTTTTTTTTTATATCTCACACAGTGGCCAAAAATAAAAATAAAAATTCTCCCGCCAGAGTTCCATTATTTTTAGTTTTTTGGTCATGGATTGCTATTGCCATTCCAACACTTATAAGGTCCCTGCTGATAATTCCCTGCTTCTTGCCTTCTTAACCAACCACAGAGTTTCCAACTAGGGTGCCTCCAGCTGTTGGCTGTCCGGGCATGCTGTGAGTTGTAATTTTTCAACAACTAAACTGACATAATCCAAGGACAAACAAAGACAGTAAGAGGAGTTTTATGTTTATGCTTTTATCTTTCCAAAAAATATTACCTTTTTTTCCCATCTGATGAATAATCTAGACCTATTTATTTCAGTCTATACAGGCCAGGATCATTCTACCTTGGTGATAAATGGCATCTATATCGGTCACCGTTTGTCTACCATCCATAATTTATTCTATTGCTCCAGATTTGCCGCCCTCAATTGGTGCAGGAAGAGGAGTGTGCTCATACTGTCAGTCTCCGACATACAGGTTTGCATGTAGATAAGTTCTTTATAAGAAAGCTCTATGGGTGTGTGTGTGAACGTATACATAGAGTACAGATTTAGCAGACCTAACCACATCTGTGATCTTGCATGGGACTGCAGGAAACCTCACAGAAACCTCTTAAGGGCTCGTTCACACAGGCGAATTTGACTGTGCACTCGAAGCGTGTTTCCTGCTGCGAGATTGAATGGGGGTGGGATCTTTGTGGCAGATTTTGGGCAGTGGAATTTCCGCCACAGACTTCATTGACTTCAATGAAGGCCTGCAGCAGATGATAGTTTTTGTTTTTTAAGCAGCCTTGATATATTTTTATTTAATTATGTTATTTATTTATTTAAAGGGGTACTCTGCCCCTAAACATCTTATCCCCTATGCAAAGGATAGGGGATAAGATGTCAAATCGCAGGGGTCCCGCTGCTGGGGAACACCGTGATCTCTCCTGCAGCACCCTGCATCCTCCTCTGCTGCATGGAGCGAACTTTGCTCTGTGCCTGATGACGTATGATGGGACCAGAGTATTGTGACGTCACGGCCCTGCCCCCTCAATACAAGTCTATGGGAGTGGGCATCACAGTCACCACTCCCCCTCCCATAGACTTGTATTGAGGGGGTGGGGCATGATGTAACGAGGGGGCGGGGCCGTGATGTCACATTACTCCGGCCCCTGTATCGCCCGTCATCAGGCAAGGAGCGAAGTTTGACTCCGTGCAGCAGATGATACAGGATGCGCAGGAGAGATTGTGGGGGTCCCGCCGCTGGGAACCCCTTTGGATAGGGGATAAGATGTCTAGGGGCAGAGTACCACTTTGCTAAAAAAAAAAAAAAAATTTTAAGAGGCCAAAAAAGAGATAGATGTAGGAGAAGCAATACAAATTTATCTCAAACACACATTGTGGCAGGTTTGGGTTAAAATAGTTAAATACTGCACTATTTAACATCTTTGCTGTCTTCCATGCTTCTCCATTCTCTATGCATAATATAATCCTCCATCAGGGGTGACACAGGTAACATTATGTAAGACAATAGTGCAGTCATAGGTGACTAGCCCAATCTGCCCATTGACAGAATCAATATTATTGTTTTCATTGAGATAAAGCGGGGCAGAGGTGCCTGGCAATGGCCATCTATAACTTAGCGTGTCTTGCTGAGGAAGACCAGGCACATTCAAGCATTACAAATACAGCCCCGTTCATTATAAAGGGTTATGCCAATCAGCTATAACCTTAACACCACTGATAGGTGACATGAATACCATTTATTACCTGGTGACAATGGCTCCTGCCAGGGGACAGGATATTAAACTGAACAATCAGTTCTTTACAGTTGATGTTCTGGAACAAAAATAAAAAAGATGGGCAAATGTAAGGATCTATGAGACGAGGGCCAAGGTGTCATGTCTAGATGACTGGGTCAGAGCATCTCTAAAATGGCAGATGCTGTGGGGTGTTCCCGGTATACAGTGGTTAGTGCCTACCATAAGTGGTCCAAAGAACAAGGTGAGAATCAGAGAAAAGGTCATGGCCAACCAAGGCCATGAAGTGAGTGGTAAGTAGAGGCATTGACACCAATTCTACACAAGGCCTACAAATTGCTGAAAAGGTTTCTGGTCATAGTACCCAATGCTGGGACCTGTCCACCAAAAAGCTCCGACAATGAAGATTAGGGCCTCAGAACTTTTATCATGGAGCAACGGAAGAAGACGGCGTTGGTCTTATAATTTGTGCTTTCTTTTACATCATGTGGACAGCTTAGTGCATGTACGTAGCTTATTTGGAAAACCAATGGCACCAGGATGCAATATGAGAAAGAGACAAGCTGGCAGAGGCAATGTGATGCTCTGGGCAAGCTTATGCAGGGAAACATTGGGTCCTGGCATTTATGCAGAGGTTACTGTGACACGTATACAAACTACCTATACATTGCAACGACCAAGGCTCCCTCATTCATGGCAGTGGTGTTACCTTATGGAAAATGCTTCTTTCAGTAGGATAATGCTCTGGCCAAACTACAACAAAATGTTCAGGAATGGTTTGAGGGACACGATAAAGAGATTCCCAAAAAAAATCAATCAGATCGAGCAACGAAAAACCAAGTCAGGGCCATAGAGGCCACACCTCACTGCTTACAGGGGATGTCTGGGGAACAGAAAAGGTCATAGTGGTGATGCTCACCGGCATTTACTTTTGCCCCCTGCCGATCTCAAAGGTATATCTTCTGCGAAAAAAAGGGGTGGGAGAGAGTCACAATAATCATCAAAAAGAAGCACTGGGGAGCAAAACAGGTAGGAATATTCTCAAACCCTCTTAAAGGATTATCTTGTAACTTATTTGAGCCAGATACCACAGGACACCCTCCAGGGGTACTGTATAGACCATGTCCAGATGAATCAGAACTGTTTTGGTGGCATCAGGACCTAAAACTAACATTTATTATCATGATGGATGGGTGTCTAATGCTTCTTTACATCTGTGGAAGCACTGCAAGGTAAGGTTTCCAAATCAATAGTCTCAGACCAATGGATTAAAAAACTTTTCTGGAGGGTATCATTCAGGAGTTTTTCAATAGAACTATATTCTTTGCTATTCCGGTGAAAAAAATTTTTTTTTCATATCAACTTGCTCCAGAAAGTTAAACAGATTTGTAAATTACTTCTATAAAAAAAAATCTTATTCCTACCAGTACTTCTCAGCTGCTGAAGTTGCGTTGTTCTTTTCTGTCTGACAACCATGCTCTCTGCTGACACCTCTGTCTGTCTCAAGAACTGTCCAGAGCAGGAGAGGTTTGCTAAGGGGATTTGCTCCTACTCTGGACAGTTTCTGAGACAGACAGAGGTGTCAGCAGAGAGCACTGTGGTCAGACTGAAAGGAAATAAAAAAAAAGTTACTTCCTGTGGAGCATACAACTGCTGATAAGTACTGGAATGATTAACATTTTTAAATAGAAGTAATTTACAAATATGCTTAACTTTCTGGAGTGGACTCGGCGACTCGCAGGCCCGCTGTGTGGCTGCTTGTACAGGCCGATTGCCGCTGCGAGCAGGCCAGGCGAGGCAGGGGAAGGGGTATGTTACAGCTGGAGGCACAAATGGGTCGGGTCACCGGTGGATCCGCAGCATCAACCTGACATCACTTTCATTCTGCCTGAACCACAAGACATGGAGGCATTCCCTGGTGACTTCTCTCCGAACCCCAAGCCTTGATTGATTGCTCTCTTTCCGTTTGGGTAGAGGGGAAGGTCCATCAATCCGAGCCACTGTGATTTGTGTTCAAGCAGCATTAAAGTGTTGACAGGTGACAGGTTCCCTTTAATTCCAAATATATATCTGCTACATGTTGCACATGTATGCAGCCTCACGTGTGACTGCATGGTGGCTATCCCAAGTAGCATCCACTCATTCATGTACTGAGGTTATGTGATCCTGAGCAGCGGGAACAATCGGTCTTGATTGCCATAATGGCGGTAGACATTTTATGTGGTGTATAATAAGAAATCACCTATTGTGAACTATAGCCACTTCCTGTCAGCTAGAAACGCTTAAAACATTTCAATGATACATTGTTGGAGCAGATAAAATAAAACATGGAGGTGCCGCTGTGAGCCTGCTGGATGGAAATATTCTAAGGATTTCAAAGTCATGGCCTATTTTATTCTTAAGATGCCAGAACCAGAGCTTCCCGCATCCAAGTGAAATATTCGCAGCGTTCTCAAGAAAAATGTATATACAGAAGAATAGGAAAAAAAAGTGATAAGAGAACAAAGTTAATTATTAGAAAGGCTCATCCAGACACAGTCATGAAGAGGTGCCAAAAATATAAATAAAAAACAACAAATACAAATATATGGTACCGCACTTACCGATAAATAAGGTAGATGTATACAGCATAACTAAAATGGTTGTTCTCTGCTGGGTATGTTCACACTGTGGAATTCCGCGAGCAGAGATTCCGTCAGACGGCCGCCACTGAAAATACTTTGGCGGTAGGAGCGCGGGGCACTGCGCTGTCACCACTGATGGCTATGCAGTACTCGTGGAATTCCGCAGAAAGAATGAACATGTTCTTTCTTTGCGTGGAACAATTTCAGCGGCAGAATTGTGCGCCGCTGAATTTCCGCAGTGTGAACGGGTCTCGCGGAAAACCCATTCACACTGATGGTACTGTTCAGCGCGCAGAATTCTACTTGCGGAATTCCACAGTGTGAACGTACCCTAAAATATCTTAAAATATCCGTCTGATCGGACAATGGGAATGGGCATTAACTTGTGTACAACAGATGATACAGCTGCCAAGGGAACTGTACAATCCCTGTTGACTATCATGTACAAGTTTTATTCTAGGGTACAACTACAGTGACCCCCCGACCTACGATGGCCCCGACATATGATGAAATCGACTTACGATGGCCTCTTAGAGGCCATCGCATGTCGTTGTCAGCATCGACATACGATGCTTTTTTATGTCGGGGCCATCGCAGTGCTATCCGGCAACGCCAAATGCTTTAGCTGCTGCCGGATAGCAGCTTAATGTTCCCCGTGTGGTGCGGTAAGTATTACATACCCCTCCACGATGCTCCGGGGTGCCCTCCGGGTCCAGCGCTGGTCTTCCGGTGTCTTCTCGGCCCTGTCCGATGACGTCAATACGCTGCTGCGCACGTTATCAAATAGGAATGGCGTACGCAGAGGCGTAATGACGTCGCTACGCAGGCCCAGTAAGGCCTTGCGGAAGACAGAAGAGGACCGGAGAAGACAGAAGAGGACCGGAGAAGACAGCGGATAGCCCAGCGGAGGCCCGGGATCACCATCGGGAGCGGCGGGGACACCATCTCCAGCGGCGGGGACAGGTGAGCACAGCTTCCTATACTTTACATTGCACAAATCCCTCAACATACAATGGATTCGACAAACGATGGCTCGTTTGGAACGAATTATCATCGTATGTTGAGGGACCACTGTTATACCACCCAGCATGCACTAGCATATGTCTATGCCCGATGTCAGATACTTGCAAGAAGTCAAGATTTTTCAAGGAAAATCCTGCAAACTGGACTACTATTTTTTTATATACACCCTGCACTTAAGTCAACAATAAAGATATTGGGCCAGATTTTGCTTTAGAAAAAAAAAAAAAAAATAACTTTTTCCAGATGCTGCTGTTAATTTTATCTTCTCGCTACTTAGGGCAAAAAAAAAAAAAGTTAAGCTGTAAGAAAATTCTATATGATAGTATGCCCTACTAAAGGCCTACCCATATGTTCAGGCTTGGTCTACAAAGCATTGTTACCTAGGACTAGAACATACGATGCTATGCCGTGCAGAGTCACACTCTAAAGTCATTGACTGTAGCATTTATAGGATTGAAAGGGTTGTTTTTTTTCTGGCTAAATGTGTTAATGACTAACCCTTAGGATAGGTCATCAATATCGTATTGGTGGTGTGCCCACTCCCAGGATGCTGCTGATCAGGGGATAAGATGACTGATCGCAGGGGTCCCGCAGTTGGGACCCCCACAATCTCTATGCAGAACCTGTTTGTTTAGAACGTTGGGTGCGGGCGGCTGTGGTCATATCGTCACGGCCATGCCCCTCTCGACGTCACCCCACACCCCCTCAATGCAAGTCTATAGGAGGGAGCGTGGCTGCCGCCACGCCCCCTCCTATAGACTTGCATCGAGGAGGCGTGGGGTGACATCATGATGGGCGTGGTCGTGACATCACGATCCCCCGCTCCAAGCTTTCAGAACAAATTGTTCTGAACGCTGGGGCAGCGGAGTACCCCTTTAATAGAATATCCCTGAAAACCCATTTAAGACTCTCATAATACAGATTTAAGTCTTCAAAATGACTAAAATGGTTCAGTACTGTGCAGTCATACTACAGCAAAACCTTTCAGAATTTATCCAATTCACCAACATCACAGATAACATGATACAATAAAGAAACAGCAGAAAGACTATAGGGGAAAGAAATGGCCATGTTCCATAAGCTTTTGCATTTCTTCCTAATATTGAAGGAAACTAAAATGTAGTCTCTGTAGAGAAACAGATGAACCAAGAGTGACTGGGAAGAACCTAAATAAGAATCTACAGCTCCAGAAGAACGAATGAACCATAATATCTGTAACTCTTCCGAGAAAGAGAGAAAAATCGGTGAACTAAAACCCACTGCTGAAAAAATATTCCAACTACAACGTGAGATTTCCCTTTGTAGACTTTAAAAACAATATAAATACTTTTCGACACCCGATTAAGTTTGATCAGACTACACGAAAGTGAAAAGGCCAGAATCTTGCCTCCAGCAGAAAGTATTGTTAGTATTCATATTCTGTGTACAGTAATTGTCCTCACTAATGCATGACTACTCCTGAAACACACCGCGAAGAACTTCATGTGGAGCCATAAACCCCCTCAACCGGAGACCAGATAAGCCCTCAGCTGAAATTATAAAGGAGAACCTGTCATCAGAGTCATGCTGCCTGAACCAGGCTCCAATAATACGACCAGCTACGATTAAAATACCAGCTGAAGGCTTCTGAGTTACTGGGGTGGCACCCGGTGGCTTCTCATTGCCCAGCCAGACTTGAATGGTGCACATACCCAAATAGGAAGAGTCCTATAAATTCGTCCGGTTTCACACAAGCGTATTATGGAAACATATAGGCCTCTGTATTATGGACAGGAGTCATGGCCTAACCATAGGTTTGATGACCCAAACCGACACCTGTCATCAGATCTATGTTCAGGCACTGGTACGCAGCCATAATATGGAGGCATACAGGTGTCCGTAATGAGTCTGTGTGAAACAGACCTTAAAGGGGTACTCCAGTGGAAAACTTTTTTTTAAATGAACTGGTGCCAGAAAGTTAAACAGATTTGTTAATTACTTCTATTTAAAAATCTTAATTTTCCTGTAGCATACAGCTGCTAATAAGTACTGAAAGGATCCTTTTCCTTTTTAATTTCTTTTTTGTCTTGTCCGCAGTGCTCTCTGCTGACACCTCTGTCAGTGTCAGGAACTGTCCAGAGCAACATAGGTTTGCTATGGGGGTTATCTCCTGCAGGGATTATCTCCTCCTCTAGACAGTTCCTGATACGGGCATCAGGTGTCAGCAGAGAGCACTGTGGACAAGACAAAAAAGAAATTGAAAAATAAATTTCCTGTGTAGCATACAGCTGCTAATAAGTACTGTTTTTTTAAAGTAAAGATTTTTTAAAAGAAGTAATTTACAAATCTATTTAACTTTCTGGCACCAGTTGATTTAAAAAAAAGAAATAAAAATAATGTTTTCCACTGGAATACCCCTTTAAGCTCTGTGGGGCCGGAAGAAGAAGCCTGGGACCACCCCAGTGACTGGAACCCCTGTTGACAGCTTGTTTTCAAGCTATGAAGCACGGTAGTGTTTCAGAAATGATCATAGACTGGTATAATAAGGGAAGCTTTTCTCGTTTATGCTTCCTGTGTTCCAGGCAGCATGACGGTGAGGACAGGCTTCCTTTGATAACCCAATCTTTATGTTTGGAGTTAAAGGGGCTATCCAGGAACAGCAAAACAGCAATTTTTTCCCAAAACACCACCCTTGTCTAGAGGTTATGTATAGTATTACAACTTGGCTCCTTTCACTTCAATGAAACTGATCTGCAAAACCACACACAACCTGAGGATGGGGGTGGTGCTGTTTTAAAAAAATTTTTTTTTAAAGGGGTACTCTGGCGAAAAACATCTTATCTCCTATCCGAAGGGGTCGCCGGTCATCCGTGCACAGAGTGAACTCTGTGCCGGATGACTGGCGACTACAGCCACCATGCCCCCTCCATTCATGTCTATGGGAGAAGGCATGACTACCGCCACCACGCCCCCTCCCATAGACATGAATGGAGGGGGGCATAGCGTGATGTAACGAACACGGAAGCTCCTGCAGCTCCCATAGAAAATACACTTCTCTGCAATTCTGTGAATATTCTTGGAGCGGGTGGCCAGGTCATGACGTCACGCCACGCCCCATCATGACGTCTCGCCCCTCAATGCAAGTCTATAAAAGTGGGCGTGGTGGCCACCACACCCCCTCCCATAGACTTGCATTGTGGGGGGCCGTGATGTGGTGTGACATCATGAGGGGGCGTGGGTGTAACGTCATGAGGGGGCGTGACCGTGAAGTGACAACCCCACCACCCGCTTCCAGCGTTCTAAACGAACGCCAGGTGCTGTGCAGAGATCGCGGGGGTCCAAGCAGCAAGACCCCGTGATCAGACATCTTTTTGATAGGGGATAAGATGTCTAGGGGCAGTGTACCCCTTTCATACAGGGGGCCCCCTGGGTATAGTGCAGAACAGCTACAAAGAATATCTGACTTTGGACCTGTCCTGTAGAGAGGGTAATTGCCTTGCTGATGAAATAACTCCTATAACGCAGAATTCTCTAGGAGGGTATGTTAAAGTGGAATTATTTTTAAGAGTCTCCGGGTACCCTGGCTGGGAAACACTGGCCTAAGGAGTGGCATATATGACACGTGCTGCTCCCAATATATACTACTAACATAATTCATAGGTATGATGCCAACAGAGGCCAAGCTAAATTTCCTCTCCATAAAAATAAAAACATTTTTTTTACAAGATAATTCCTTAAAAAAAAAAAAAGACTCATCCAGATCTGATAGGGAAAGTGTCACCAGATAGGAATCATTTCAACTATTCTGGTCGCCACTGGGGACAGACTGACTTACATTTGTGCGGCATTATCTGAAGGGATGTTTTCTACTTTTAACTTTTATTTAAACTGGAAACTCTTTGTTGCAGACATCACACAAGGACTAGTTCTTATGTATGCAAGGGCACACTTATGCATTTCTCTGTCTTAGCACACAGTGACAGGAACCACTTTTCATCACCCAACAGACAGAATTAAAAAAACGCAACCTAAGGGCTTTATTCAAATAAACAGCTATGCAAACCGAAAAAGTGATTCAGCGTGACATGAGGCTTACAGAACAGAAAACGTCCTACTTACAAAAGTTCTGCTCTATGACAACATGCTTAAAAGGGTAGAATACTAAACAGGGTCTTCGAGGAACTTAATCAAATGAGTTGTCATGAGAAATAAACTCACAATAATAGTAAGTGGCAACAAATCAACACTGTAAAGCATTAGTGGACGTCACACATTAGCCTAAATGGCCAATAGCCACACTGTTTTGCCAACAAAACCACTTGGTACTACTCCGATTGTTAGGTTGAAGTACAACAGCTTTGATCAATGATACGATAGATTATGTTTTGTACTACGGTTATTCTCTTCATATTGATTTTCCTAACCCAATCTCCAGGACAGGGGTTTGGCATAATGAGTTTATATGCCATGCAATTCCCATAGTATAAAATGTACCGGGTGGGCCATTTACATGGATACACCTTAATAAAATGGGAATGGTTGGTGATATTAACTTCCTGTTTGTGGCACATTAGTATATGTGAGGGGTGAAACTTTTCAAGATGGGTGGTGACCATGGCAGCCATTTTGAAGTCAGCCATTTTGAATCCAACTTTAGTTTTTTCAATAGGAAGAGGGTCATGTGACACATCAAACTTATTGGGAATTTCACAAGAAAAACAATGATGTGCTTGGTTTTAACGTAACTTTATTCTTTCATGAGTTATTTACAAGTTTCTGACCACTTATAAAATGTGTTCAATGTGCTACCCATTGTGTTGGATTGTAAATGCAACCCTCTTCTCCCACTCTTCACACACTGATAGCAACACCGCAGGAGAAATGCTAGCACTGCCTTCCAGTATCTGTAGTTTCAGGTGCTGCACATCTCGTATCTTCACAGCATAGACAATTGCCTTCAGATGACCCCAAAGATAAAAGTCTAAAGGGGTCAGATCGGGAGACCTTGGGGGCCATTCAACTGGCCCACGAGGACCAATCCACTTTCCAGGAAACTATTCATCTAGGAATGCTCGGACCTGACACCCATAATGTGGTGGTGCACCATCTTGCTGGAAAAACTAAAGAACGTGCCAGGTCCGAGCATTACTAGATGAACAGTTTCCTGGAAAGTGGATTGGACTTCAAAATGGCCACCATGGTCACCACCCATCTTGAAAAGTTCCCCCCTCACATATACTAATGTGCCACAAACAGGAACTTAATATCACCAACCATTCCCATTTTATTAAGGTGTATCCATATAAATGGCCCACCCTGTATTTAAACATATTATCCCAAGATTAAAAGAAACGCCTATGTACAGAACTAGATATTTGTTGGGTTTCCGACTGCTGGGACCCCCATCAATGCATGAGAATAGAGCTAAATTTTCCCTAAGTGAGCAGCGGTATGTATGCTCAGCTACCCCAGCATTCATTCACTAGGGCAGGGGTACTCAACTATTTTTAGTGAGGGTCCGTATATCCTGGTCTGCCATCCAGTAAATGTCCGAGCTTAACGCTAAGGCCTGGTTCACAAATAGCGGCCTCAATGCCATGAAGGAAAGAGCAAATGAGCAACTGAAGTGTGGAGGATGTATGACCTGAATACTGCCACACATTGTAACCATGAATATAATACTGCCGCACACTGTGCCCCTGAATATAAAGCTGCCACACACTGTACCCCTCGTATATTACTGCCACACACTGTACCACTGAAAATAATTCTGCCGCTGTGCCGCACAGAATTAATGATGCCACTGTGCCCCGAGAATTAGTGATGCCACTGTGCCCCCAAAATTAATTATCCAGCTGTGCCCCCAAAATGAATGATGCCACTGTGCAACAGAATTAATGATGACACTGTACCCCAGAATGAATGCTGCCACTGTGCCCCGAGAAGTATTGATGACACTGTATCCCACAATTAGTTATGCCACTGTGCCCCCAGAATTAGTTATGCCACTGTGCCCCCAGAATTAATGATGCCACTGTGCCCTCAGAATTAATGATGCCACTGTGCCCCAGAGTTATTTATGCCACTGTGTCCCCAGAATGAAGGATGCCACTGTGCCCCAGAATTAATGATGGCACTGTACCCCAGAATGAATGCTGCCATTGTGCCCCGAGAAGTATTGATGACACTGTGTCCCACAATTAGTTATGCCACTGTGTCCCCAGAATTATTTATGCCACTGTGCCCCCAGAATGAAGGATGCCAATGTGCCCCTAAATGAACTTTGCCACTATGACCCTCCAGCTGTTGCAAACTACAACTCCCATCATGCACAGACAGAAGGTCATGATGGGAGCTGTAGTTCTACTACAACTGGAAAGTCACAGAAGGGAGAACACAAATTTGTACCCGAGAGCTTGGCTCCCGTCCCAGATTCCGCGCTGCTCCGCTGCTCTGGCCTCTTCTTGTCAGGCCTGGCCAGAGCAGATGATGCAGGCAGTGCTAATCGTGCCGCCTGCATCACAGGAGAAGTGCCGGGCGGCAGGGCGGGGAACACAATTCTCCATCGCTCCAGGTCATGGCTATTAATTTGTATGGGTGTCTTAAAGACACCTATACAAATGAATGACGGGTGATCCATCCGGAGCTCCGGATGACTGGCAGCCGCGGACTGGAACTGGACCGCAGTCCGCCAGTTGAGTACCCCTGAACTAGAGGGTCTTCCAAACATTGCCCAGTGCTGAACATGGCCATATTCCTAAGTCTCATAGACAGTAATAGCAACAGTGGTGGTGATGAACTAACAAGGTGTACAAAAAGTATAGCCCACCACAGTGACTTTCTGCTACCAATTTAGGTTTGAGTTATTTTCATTTGAGAAACAAATAGAAAAATGTGAACATAAAATCTAGCAATGTCAGTGGTCGAGTCTTTGGTTAGCAATACAGTGTGCCATTTTCTCTTTTGCAAAGGGAAACTTCAAACAAAACAGGACATAAGCAAGTGAATTAAAAGGAAACAAGAAAAGTAGAGTAAAAAGACAAAAGTAGAAAAGAATAAAAAAAATTACTAGGAGAAGACGATGGAAGAACTCTCAGGAGGAAAAAGACTAAAGGAGAAGCAGTTGGCTGGGAGTGTCAGATGGTGGGGCACTGCAAAAAAAATTGCAAACATTTTCTTGAGAATTGGTAGAGGGCGAACTCCATTTATTGTTACTAAGACATAAGCCCTGGTTATAAGGAGTGTAGTCCACCTTTGTCCTGAGAAAAACATAGGATCTCTGCAGAAGGAAGGAGAAGAGAAGTGGGTGGACAATAGATTACTTAATTCTTTAGATTACCCCGACACGGCGGTGTCATAAAATATTAATAATATTTATTTTGCTGAAGTAGGGATCCATAGAACAGAATTGAGCAGATAATGATGAGTGCTATACAGGAGTGTCAATGGTGGAATGGTATAAAATGAGCAAATTAAAGCTTGATTATATATGCATGGGAGGGCTCACTTAAAAATACATTTAAGAATAGAGTCTACATATCTAGATACATGAACTGGTAATACGGTAATGTAGAAAGAAGATTAGGTAACACTGACAACTCAATTAACATCTCAATATTAGCCCCAGGCTTTTATTAGTGCATTTTAAATGAAATTACTTCTCTGGAATTTTCATTAAGGTGTAACCATTACATAATTTATTTCCCGATACATCAATAGTACAAGTGATAAAAAAAAAATCTAATGTATCATAAAAAAAAAAAATTTATCATACCTTTCCACTTGCTCAGATTGTGTGAGCTCCTGGCAAGAGAAAGTGGGCATTCCCCAGCAGGCGCGACGTCACTGAAGCTTGCGAGAGCTGTGCCTCACCATGCCCCGCACCCACTTCCTAAATTTGGTCTCCTAACTGTTTGACTTGCACAGGGAACAGAACAGAGCCCCCTAGTAGATGTTTTTCCAATCACATTAAAACGACATATAAAAGGTTGAGAATTTAACAGCAAGTAAATAGCAAAGTGTCTTATAATTACATAAGGAACAACATTAAAAGTTTAGTTTGGTTACAGGTGCTCTTTAATTCATTGGTAAACCCTCTTCTGAGAGGGAGAGATGGAGACTGATTATTTACACACTGAGAGATCAGGTTATAGTTGTTTCCCATAAGTCTATTGAAAGGGAGCAACTGCAGAGGCAAACACAGATGCTATTGCTTTTAGTTAGTGTTCTATCCCTCTTCCATATTGAATTCTCAGCGACAATACATATTTCTGCTTTAAAATGCCCTCCATACTACTGTAGTTCCTCATAGGTGTGTCAGAAAGGGGCACAGTATTTCCAATATTCTTGGTAGACAATGCATGGAAGACATGATGGCATCCAGCCCCGATCTACTTTAGAGTTGAGCACAGGGAAAACTTACAGATATATTACCCTGCAAAGAGGGAAATACCGTATTTTTCGCCGTATAAGACGCACTTTTTCTTCCCCAAAACTGGGGGGGAAAAGTCGGTGCGTCTTATACGGTGAATATACCCCTATCGCGGCGGTCCCTGCGGCCATCAACGGCTGGGACCCGCAGCTAATAGAGGACATCACCGATCGCGGTGATGCCCTGTATTAACCCTTCAGATGCGGCGATCAAAGCTGACCGCCGCGTCTGAAGGGAAAGTGACACTAACCCTGGTGTTCAGTCGGTCTGTTCGGGACCGCCATGATTGCACTGCGGCGGTCCCGAACAGCCCGACTTAATAGCCGGGTTAGTGCTTACAGGACACCAGGAGGGACCTTACCTGCCTCCTCGGTGTCCCCTGTATGGCCGGCGCTCTCCTTTATCGTCATCACGTCGTTGCGTACGTGCGTCGGCGTGCGTAACGACGTAATGGCGGCGACGGAGAGCGAGGATACCCGGCCGGCAGCAGAGACGTTCCGGAGCGACGGGGACACAGCGACAGCGATGGAGCGACATCCAGGGCAGCGGTGACGGGTTCCGGAGCGGCGGGGACACGTGAGTATTACCTCCTATGCAGTGGTCTTCAATCTGCGGACCTCCAGATGTTGCAAAACTACAACTCCCAGCATGCCCGGACAGCCAACGGCTGTCCGGGCATGCTGGGAGTTGTAGTTTTGCAACATCTGGAGGTCCTCAGGTTGAAGACCACTATTGGGTTCAAAATCTTTATTTTTTTGCACCTATAAATTGGTTGCGTCTTATACGCCGGTGCGTCCTTTAGGGCGTCCTTTAATGGCAGATACAAAAGTTAAATAAAGATCAGAACTGTTGTTGTTATTCTTCATGTACATAAACCACAGCTTATTCTAAAAAGTCATCTGAAGCAACAGGTACAAAAGTTCTGCTCCTGTCTAGTGACCAATGGTGGCAAACCGGAAGAAGCTACAACAGGAGCTGGACTAGGAGTAGGCAAGCATCATTTCTATTTTTTTTTTTTTGACTAGCCCCAACATTATAGCAAAAATTGTAGAACGCCAGGAATACCCTTTAATACTGGTTGGCCTGAAACGTTACCACAAACACAGCTCAGTATTAGTGAAGTTGACTTGTTAAAGCAGCCCCTCATAGGGCAACACCTTAGACTTATTTACACCTAATTTATTTCTTAATTTTTACAAAATAATACCATAGCTGAAATCAGAACAGTAAATGCGGTCATATCCTGTGAGCAGGACAGTCTTAGGACCCTATTACACAGGAAGATTATAGGCCAAAGAGACAAATATTGCCTAATATGTAATAGGTTCAACGATCAGCAGATGAACAACTAAGTCTGCGTTATGGTCATTTTGGTCTGATCCATCAAGAAATGTTGCTCATCGGCCGCACATCTCCACATCTAATAGGGATTGTTTAGCTGATGTGTGACGGCAGCAAAGGGTCGAACAAATAATCCAACGATTGTTTATATGGACCTCCACACACCTTAGTCTAGCCTTGTACTAAGCTCACTAAGGGGGTACAGATTTACAAGATCACCCCATGTTTAGAGCGTGGATTTTCTGAGTAATACAGCACTTAGGCACGTATAACTTTGTCCAGTTTCTGGTATTTTAGCCAAAACCGTGGGCCAAACACAGAAAAAAGTAAAAATCTTTCCATTACAGTTTTTCTGTTTGGTTCCACTCCAGGTTTTGACTTAAAATCCAGACCAAAATATCAACCATAAACAGTTCAGAAATAGTATGTGTTAACCAAAGATCAAACAAGAAAACAAAAAAAAAAAATAATAATAATTCTTTATCCGATATGTCTGCAATTTTTTTTCTGCCAAATCTTTTGTGGATTTGGAGAAGAATCTGTGGTAAAACCCAAGCCAGACTATTAGTTATTACATTTCATTTTGCATTGCAAATATTCTTAGGCCTATTCCATTCGATAGGGCTTAACCAAGTGTTGTGGAGGGAAAAAAAAGTCTGCACTGTATGAAGAAAAAAAAGCAAAGGCATATTTAAAGGGGTACTCCGCCCCTAGACATCAAATCCCCTGACGTCACAACCAAGGCCGCCCAAACATAGCGTTCCGAAAATAACTTTCAGAATGCTGGGTGCTGCACGGAAATCGCCGGGGGTCCCAGCAGTTGGACCCCTGCGATCAGACATCTTGTCCCCATTCTTTGAATAGGGGATAAGATGTCTAGGGGCGGAGTACCTCTTTAAAGGGGTTCTCCAACATAAGGTGATTTTAGTATGTACCTGCCAGACAGTAATGGACATGCTTAAGAATGATCTGTGCTTCTCTTGGTGCTAAATGGCTATTTTATTAAATTACCATATCGCTGTTGCTATCTTTTTTGTGAATTGGGAATTTCCTGTGCGAGTTTGTTCTTTTAAGTCAAGTCCGATAATTCTTTGTTTGAAAATGTATGGTGACTTCAACACCTGTGCTGCCTTCAATGCAATAGACAAGTGTTTTTTATCCAGGGTGCCTCCAGCTGCTGCAAATTCTTGCAGAATGATCTCCCACCCAGTGGCCGCTCCACAGCTTCCATTGATCACCTGACTAGTGATGCAATGTCTCGACCGCACTGCAACCTAGGAAAAACTTAAAACAGTCATTTTGCATGCTGCTAAAAATTAACGCTGGGACAAAGATCACATAAGAATAGCAAGGCCAGCCGTCAAACACAGGTACAGACACTATATTATGAACTACACTAACTTTACAGCCCCTGGAGCATAATCAAATGGAATACCCCTTTAATACACATGACAGGGCAAAATAGCCATGGAAAATATACCATGTGAAGATAGCCTATTACCAATTTTTTGCATCATGCCTTATAAATCTGCCCTCAATTACTATGTTAGGTAGTTTTAGTAATGGAAATAATGCCAGAGCTGCCAACATTGGCAAATCCAGGGTTGCCTTATTTCACCCCTTCATAAACTATATAAGACAATCTCCAAGATCAAAGACACAAAATATATATAATCTATTATGCATATAAATTTTTTTTTAATCCATATACTACAATATTCATACTGGGAAAGCACTGTCATGATGCTCCCAGACATGTACTGCTTATGTCACGTATTAAATAGCCCAGTCACTTACATAACTGTAAAAATGTTGTGACTATTCCCGTGCACACATCTGAAGTCACAGAATAAAAGGAGATTTTTATTATTATTATTTTTCTTTTACTGAAAAAATTCCCATTAAACTGGGTATAAAATATTCTAAAATGGGCCTGATTAATGTTGATACATCAATCAAATTCGCCTCAAGGTAAATTAGAAAAGGGGACTAAAAAAAAGTTATAAAAGAGAGACCCAAGTGATGAGAATATCTATTCGGCTTTGAAGCTGCTACATTCTCTACAGTGATTTCGAGGAGGAAAATCTTTGTAATCTTTAGAGACATTAAATAAAGCATTGGAGAATTTTAAATTATTCAGACACAGAAAGATGCAGAACAGAAGTATATTGAAAACCCAGACACAACCGAGATGGTATAAAAAGCAGAGACTGTAAGCTATTAGCATGAGTGACTTTGCTTTAAAATCGAGAGTTGCCTACCGTCAGGCTTGAGGTGCGGGGATAATCAGCCGCATCTTAGATTACAAAGTCAAAGCTTGAAAGTAAAGAAAGAACTTTGTTGCTGCTGTAAATCAGGCACGGCTTAGCTCTACAGGGCTACATTGGCACCCCGTGATATCGAGTCTCCGCATACAGTCACAGTGAGGGTTCATTATACTCATGAGTTCACAGCCAACAGATGCAAAAATGAAGGTTGGATTAGTCTTGCGGATGTGTCGATCGGATTGGCTGGAGTCTGCTCGAGTCCTAGAAGTAATGTGGAGCTCGGGCTGTTCTCAGGTACATCTTTTCATGTGAATTATTCCAATATAATGATCTGATGGGGTTTACCTCTGTGTGTGCTCTGTCACTGATTGGCTACAAATTGGTTCTACTCCAATGACTACCCTAATTGGTTCCCGGCTGGTAAAGGCTCAGAAAACGCTGGAATACAATGACTACCTACAGTTTACTCGAAATTTACCTTCCAGATGCTACAGAGAAAAGAAAAAAAAACATTCCAGTATTTTCCACAAGACACAAGCAGTCAACAACAAGTATATGGACACCAACTGATCTAGATTTAAATGAGAACCGTCATTAAACATTTTTTAATATTTGATATTAATATTTTTAATATTTGATTCCTTATGCCAGATAAATATCTTTTGTAATTGGCTTCCATTTAAAAAAAATACAGAAAACTTTTTATGTTCGTTTTTCTGCTGTATACTTCTGGCCACCAGTCTTGCTTCTTGGCCAGAACACATTCCGTCTGGCCAAAATCTCAGATTTTGGTCTCCAGCTTATAACGGCAGGAGACCAAACTCAGGAAGGGATTCTCTGCACTGAGTTTGATTGACAGCTGCAAAAGAGCCTCACTGACAGCTGCACAGACTAAAAGCTGCTGCACAGAGCTTAAGGTCTTCTATTCATCACAGCAACAATGTGAGGGCAGAAGTGGTCCCCCAGCAGGCTTCAGAGATGTCATCCCTGCAGGGAAATTGCACTGTGAGCAAGAAGCAAGTAAGATAAACAGCTTTTTAAAAATCTGATTTATTTATTTTTTTAGTCTTCAGCGGGAGGAGTGTTGGGAGTAGTAAGGGAACATAGCCTGAGTTAGTTAAGAAAAGTTTGTTTGGCAACAGGTACTCTTTAAAGGTGTACTCCAGGGAACTAAACCCATAGCCCATCCTTTCCCTCTCAACAACCTACTTAATTGTCTAAGTATCATTTATTAGCTATATAAAGCAAATTTTCCGTCTTTGGTTGTCACATACATGCATGAATGAGGGAATGACATCATCCAGCCATCAACTCTGTCCAAAACCATCTCTGATAGCAGCCCCCATCCTCCTGAGAGAGACAGACCATATGGTTTCTGCCCTGCACTGATGAGTCATGCTCTCTTTAGTGATGAGAAGTGGGAGGTATGTGCAGCCAATCAGACACTGAATTTCTCTCTGCTGCTCAGAGAAAGAGGGCGGGGGCTGGCGAGGGCGGGGGTGATTGCTTCGAGGGGGGATTGTAGGAAGGGGGGGGGGGTATGGCAAAAGAATATCAAGCAGCCAGAGAAGACAATAGATGCCGAGGGAGCCATGCATATAAGGCAGGATAGTTTAGGGAACATATCCAGGCAGTGGGGTCAAAATGATCACAAGAATGGTGAGCAAAAATCCCAGAACCACGCGGGGGACCTAGTGAATGACCTGCAGAGAGCTGGGACCAAAGTAACAAAGGCTACCATCAGTAGCACACTACGCCACCAGGGACTCAAATCATGCAGTGCCACATGTGTCCCCTTGCTTAAGCCAGTACATGTCCAGGCCAGTCTGAAGTTTGCTAGAGAGCATTTGGATGATCCAGAAGAAGATTGGGAGAATGTCATATGGTCAGATGAAACCAAAGTAGAACTTTTTGGTAAAAACTCAACTTGCCGTTTTTTTGAGGAGAAAGAATGATGAGTTGCATCCAAAGAACACCATATCTATTGTGAAGCAGGGGATGGAAACATCATGCTTTGGGGCTGTTTTTCAGCAAAGGGACCAGGACGACTGATCCGGGTAAAGGAAAGAATGAATGGGGCCATGTATTGTGAGATTTTGAGTGAAAACCTCCTTCCATCTGCAAGGGCATTGAAGACGAAACGTGGCTGGGTCTTTCAGCATGACAATGATCCCAAACACACCGCCCGGGCAACGAAGGAGTGGCTTCATAAGAAGCATTTCAAGGTCCTGGAGTGGCCTAGCCAGTCTCCAGATCTCAACCCCATAGAAAACCTTTGAAGGGAGTTGAAAGTCTGTGTTGCCCAGCGACAGCCCCAAAACATCACTGCTCTAGAGGAGATCTGCATGTAGAATTGGGCCAAAATACCAGCAACAGTGTGTGAAAACCTTGTGAAGACTCACAGAAAACATTTGACTTCCATCATTGCCAACAAAGGGTATGTAACAAAGTATTGAGATGAACTTTTGTTATTGACTAAATATTTATTTTCCATGATAATTTGCAAATAAATTCTTTAAAAATCAGACAATGTGATTTTATGGATTTTTTTTCTCTTTCTGTCTCTCATAGTTGATGTATACCTATGAACATTACAGGCCTCTTATCTTTTTAAGTGGGGGAACTTGCACAATTGGTGGCTGACTAAATACTTTTTTTGCTCCACTGTATATGGATAGTACCACATCTGCATTCAGTGGACAATTTTCATGGCAATGCGACAGTGTTATAAGCAAAGTAATACAGCCACTGGCAACCACAAGTGGACATAGTGTCCTCTTCGTGCGGTAGCTTCAATGTAGGATCATACACGTGGTCCATGCAAACTACAAAACTTCAGTGAGGAATTTCCACACTTAGTTCAGTCAGTGGATATTCGCCACCTGGAACTGGGATTTCGTTAAAGGGAACCTGTCATCACTTTATGCTGTCTGAACCGCAATCATCAGGATGTTCTCTGGTGGATTCTTCTAGACCCATCGGCCTTTATTGAATGATCTCTCCCTGTGTGGGTGTAGTGATCTTTTAATTAAGGCCTGCGTGGTACGGAGAAGTAACCGGGCATCACTCAATAACGTCTGGTGTTGCCCACCGAAACCAATCACAGCTCAGATAAAATTTTACCAGAGTTCATTAAAGGGTTTTTTGCAGCTCAACTAATGTAGTTAAACTTGTAGGGCACGTAAATATTTTTGCAAATACATTCATTTAGCAAATTCATTCTCCTTATATTCCTGCTCCTTTCCTTATTGACAGTTTCCAATGTCACAAACCACCACTCCACTCTAGAAGTACATAAAGATATGCACGACCACCGCTTCTAGAGTCGGGTGGTGGTCTGTAAACAAGGGGAGGAAAGGAGCAGGAATATCAGAAGAAGGCATACAGTGGTCCCTCAACATACGATGGTAATCCGTTCCAAATGGACCATCGTTTGTTGAAACCATCGTATGTTGAGGGATCCGTGCATTGTAAAGTATAGGACAGTAGTCTACAACCTGCGGACCTCCAGATGTTGCAAAACTACAACACCCAGCATGCCCGGACAGCCAACTGAATTCCTCTGCTTCCCGGGCATCCGCGCTTTCCGTCGCCGCCATCACGTCGCTACGCACACTGCTCGTATTGGATGACGGGACGGCGTGCGCAGCAACGTCATGACGTCTATGGAGAGCGCCGATGATGCAGGGTATCCTAAAGAGGACGCGACGGAGCCCCGAGGACAGGTAAGAGACACTACCGGAGCTCACGGGGCACCCTAAACGGCTATCCGGTGGCAGCTGAAGCAGTCTGTGCTGCCGGATAGCCGTTTATGCGATGGCCCCGACATAAAAAAGCATCGTATGTTGAGGCCATCGCATGTTGAAATTATCGTATGTTGGGGCCATCGTAGGTTGGGGGTCACTGTATTTGCTAAATGAATGCATTTGAAAAATATTTAACTTTATGTGCCCTACATGTTTTATTACCTTAGTTGAGATTGAAATATCCCTTTAAGATATGAAAGTGAAGCTGTGATTGGTTGTTATGGGCAAAACCAGACAGTTATTGTCCTCACACAGATAAATATGGGCAGATGCATTTAATATCCACAGTTGCTGTTTTTGCTGCATTTCCACAGCAGTTCTTATTTACTGTTTATTGTAAATTTTGGCTTCCCTAATGTGCCACAGACATCAACAATTAATTCATTTGCAGATTACAAATCCATACCACCAGTCAATTTATGTGTGGATTATTTTTTTTTTTTTACTCAGCTTACATACGAGACTTCTTCAAATCCCTCCACACTGCCGATACTTTAATACGCTGCAGATTTTACATTAAAAAAGCTGCAGAGTATCTGCCCTGTGTGAACATACCCTGGCAGCATCAGGACCTGGCCTAATGATATCATTTATTTCTAGTCTCTTAGGATCTTGGTCTGGTTCTCACTAATGGAGCAATTCTTCACTTTGGCTTACTATTCAAGCAGAAGTTCCCCACCTTTCGCACAATAGACATACAGAGATCTTATTTTACCATTCCACTACTGATCATATTAAAAGACATTTTAGGTGGTCCCCCATCACATATTGTATACCCATCATCCGGTGGCGTGAAAAAAAAAAAAAAAAGCATTGGAATGGAATTGGACGGTAGAACTGATCCCATTCATTTGAATAGGACAGATCACATTTATCCGGCGTATCAATTTGGACACTGGATGGTCGGAAACACCTGTACAATTAATAAACACTGGATTCTAAACAACCGATGACAAGTGATGCACTTTTGCTAGTTGTGGCATCAGTTGTGGCGAGTTTTAGGCTGGGTTAACTTAGCCGGATGCCAGATATCTGTCAACCCAGCCTTAGAGGCTGATGATCTATGCACAACGATCATTGGCACTCCAAATCAGCATTACTGTCGGCAGGGCGCCAGGATCCATATTTACACTACTGTTAGCATGTAACAGATGTGGGGTTTGCAATTTAATTGTGGACAGTCTAGGCTGTGCGGTGGAATCCCTAGGGTGGTGGGAACATAGAGGGTCATCGCAGAGCTGCGGCTTCCATTGATATGGTGCTGTGCCATCTATCAAATCTGTTTCAGCAGCCTGTAATTATTGCCAGCTTCTCCACCTGCTCATACCGTCAGCTGCCCTCACGTCATGCTTATTAAGCACAAACAAAGGTTCTGTAGTATCCCATAACCTACCATGTTCCGCTGCTCTCTGACTGTTCCAAATGACCTTGCCGTAATGAAACGACAGGAGGTACAATGATGGCTTTTGCTCTGTGCCAGCTGGAGAGCTTCCACTGGCATTTCTGTACGTCCCTTCCACCCCTTTAGCAGGAAAAGCCAAACGTTTTTTTATGTGGAGGTTCGACCACAAAGCGTTTTGCATGTAAATCAGTCGGCTTTACAGGCCTAGCAAGTGAAATGTTTATTTTGGCACAACAAGCGATGCAATAAAGCACGGTTTGCATCTAGAGCTTCAGAATGAATGTAAACATTTTATTTCCAGGGAAAAGACATAGGATAGGTTTTATATTTTATAATACAGCGCTGATCCGACTGGTGACCCCATCATTATGAGCACTGAACGGCTACACTGTGTGCAAGTGTCCTTTTTCTTGTTTTTTTTCTTTAAGGCAAATGTGTCAGATTTATTTCAGCTATGAAAGAACTGGTTATTGTCAATAGGAATGGGTAAAAAAAAAAACCTAGCTCAAGGGCTCGTTCACACGGGTACATTTCATTGTGAAAAATCAGAGGGAAACACACTGCTAACTCACAATGAAATCCGCACATGTGAACGAGTCCTAAGGGTCCGTTCACATGGGCAGATTTCGTGCAGATGTGCTATGGAAAATCGGCAGTGGATTTTGCTACCACTGACCTTAATGGGTAGGCAATAAATCTGCAATAGTTTCCGTGGACCCAATAAAGTCAATGGCCGCAAAATCCGCTGCCAAAAATCCACATGAAATATACTCGTGTAAACAGACTCTTAGGACACTTTTACATGGGAGATAGTATAGATGTATATAAATCTAAAAGAAAAGAAAAAAAAAAAAGGTAGGTCATGCGGTCTTCTTACCTTATTCACTTTTTCTTTTTTCTTTCTCTCCACACGGGGAATGGGAGGAGGGGGGGTGGCTTTTGGTGGCTAAGACATTTTGTATACTATTTGCTGTAATGTTGAATTTGGAACGGTGTTTTTTTTTATTTATTTTTTACTGAAAATAATGCTAAATGTCAAAAATGAAAATAAATAAAAAAATAAAAAATAAAAACTTCAGTGTGAACATGCAGTGACAAACAGATTCAGCAGCTCAGGTTTTTAAAGAAGCTATATTAGGACATGAGTCTTCTACTGTGCCTCAGTGTGCCGAAAATGCCTGATCATAAAGAGTATTCATTAAAGTAATAAAAAGGTGTAAGAATCAAAAACCATTTCCGGTAAATGTATTTATTTTACAGTTACAAAAAAAGTATAAACATATATACAAATTAAAAGCTTAAATTTTTCATAAGAAATTTACCATTTGGATCATTCTGTACAGACATTACTTCGGCATCAAGGGAGACTTAGTGTAGTAACAGACGGAGAGTCTAAACTGATCACCCCCTGTTACAATTTGTTATAAAGTCTCTCCTGGCATCACATTTTGGCATTTGGGACATGTCATCCCCAGGCTTGGCAGGCATCCAGCTCGTGCAGGGGGCCGTGTGTCTTTGTGGCAAATGAAAGCTTAGAGATCAATTAAGAAAGTGCAATAATATACGATTTTAATTAAAGGGCAGTCTACCAGACAATGAGAAGCGTTCACTGCGTTCGCCTTGCCGTGGTACAATAGGTATTTCACATAAGATGGTTCTCTGTAGAAATCTTGCCACTACCTTATATGATTCAAATAAGACATAAGAGACCAAGCACTATATACAGTACACAGAATTTGTAATGGGTCAGGTGGGTCCAGCTTGAGTACTTGCTGCAGTAACCATATCATCTATTATTTCTTGTGGATGTTTGTTTCATTGGAGAACTGAAGGGCATGGACCACACTGGAAAATCTCTCTCGCCATTTATAGCTTATTGCAAGAACAGTGTCTGCAGATGGATGATTACTAAGAGCTAAATGGTAAGAATTTTTTAATGAAGACAATATAGAAAATGTCTTCATTTTGCATTCAAGAAAAACATTAACAAAAAAAAAAAATAATAAATAAAAAACTGTGAAAAGGCGTCTAAAGCATTTTTTTCCCGATATTTTCTATTCCTACGATCCTTGATAGTTAAATCAGTATCTGCAGATGGATGATCACTATCAAGGGTCTAGGGCTGAAACAACTTTAAAAGATTAATCGGCAACTAATCGATTTTGAAAATAGTTGTCAAGTTCACATACACTAAGCAATTATCTCTATGTATATGTATATAACTGTGGCCTCGGCAGCCTATTTAGTGAAGAGGGGGGCCCAGCACACACCATCTTCTGCTTCCTGCAGCTATTGTGAGTCCCCGATTGTTAAGAGTATGTGAGCTTGCCTCCTCTTCACTAAATAGGCTGCTGGGGACACATAGAATGGACCACCAGGGAATGTGCTGCCAAACCTATCTGGCCACATGTAAGAAACAGGGAGGGGGTATAGAAGTAAATTAGAAAATTATATTTAAAATATTATTCTACGCATTTAAATATAATAAAAAAGCTCCTCCTCTCAGCCTGCACAAAGCTCAGCATCTAGCCAAACTCTCTCTATATACACAATGAATCCCTTACCTAAAACCGATCCCCTCCCCACATTAAAGGGTACTCCCGCTAGGGGATAAGATGTCAGATCGCCAGGGTCCCGCTGCTGGGGAGCCCCGGGATCGCTGCTGCGGCACCCCGCTATCATTACTGCACAGAGCGAGTTCGCTCTGTGCATAATGACGAGCGATACAGGGGACGGAGCAGCGTGACATCATGGCTCCGCCCCTTGTGACATCACGGCCCGTCCCTTTAATGCAAGTCTATGGCAGGGGGCGTGACAACCGCCACGCCCCCTCCCATAGACTTGTATTGAGGGGGTGGGCCGTGACATCACGAGGGGCGGAGCTGTGACGTCCCGATGCTCCGCCCCCTGTACTGCCCGTCATTACGTGCAGAGCGAACTCGCTCTGTGCAGTAATGATAGCGCGGTGCCGCAGGGGCTATTCCCAGGGGTCCCCAGCAGCGGGACCGTGGCGATCTGACATCTTATCCCCTATCCTTTGGATAGGGGATAAGATGTCTAGGGGCGCAGTACCCCTTTAACTCTCTCTTAAATCTAACTCACACATTATATTCTTCTCCACTGTAGTTATTTTTATCAGATCAATAAATCGAAACCATAATCAGCCAACTAATTGATTATTAAAATAATCATTAGTCACAGCCCTTCAAGGGTCATCGAAAAATATTGTAAAATATTTCTGACAAATACTATGGACGCCTTTAAGGCTAATTTCACATTATAGATAAAGCTCAATTACAAACAGACGTTAAGGCTCTCTCTCTTTTTTTCCAGCCATTAAGGTCCGTTATTGTAAAGGAGCCTAACGGGAGGCATAACTGGCATCCGATTTTCTAACGTCCATTATTTGCGCCCGGTATTCTGCCGGAGATAGCTGGAGAAGAAGGCGTCCAAAGCAAAAAAAATTCTCCTGCTATCTTCCAACTGTAGCCTAAACTGTGTTTTTTTTTTTTTTTTCCAATGTGAACTTCCAGGGATCTAGGCAAAAGTATAGAAGATAAATGTTGGAGTATGCAATAAAACAATAAGATTGATATACAAATATATATATATATATATATATATATATATATATATATAATTATTTTTTTATTAGAAAGGAATTAAAGGGGTACTCGGGTGGAAAACTTTATTTATTTATTTATTTTAAATAAACTGGTGCCAGAAAGTTAGACAGATTTGTAAATTACTTCTATTAAAAAATCTTAATCCTTCCAATACTTATTAGCTGCTGAATACTACAGAGGAAAATGTTTTCTTTTTGGAACACAGTGCTCTCTGCTGACATCACATCCACAGTGCTCTCTGCTGACATCTCTGTCCATTTTAAGAACTGTCCAGAGTATGAGAAAATCCCCATAGCAAACATATGCTGCTCTGGACAGTTCCAAAAAATGTACCAGGGCCATTACACCAATAGTAACTATATATTTATAGATAAAGGAGACAGATACAGTTAAGGTTTAAAAAACAAAGTGATAAAATACAAGTAAAACCTTTCTATATAAAGAGAAAACTGACTTTCCAGAGGCTGTACAGACTATACAAAATCTATTATAATAACTACACCCTGCATTTTTAGTGTATCTGAGTCACCGTGACCAAATTCCACATTTCCTGATGGGCAATGCACATAATGTTCCTTTAATTTGGATGTTTCAAATGTTCTATGCTTAGGAAATAAAGTATGACGGCGAAAAAAAAATCTTCTAAAATAATAATAAGAATTATACTTCACTTTTGTAGCTTCTGGCAGTAAGATGGCCATTTTGTGTGTAGGGGCTAGGGGAAAACAGTGAGTTCGCTACAAGAAGTTAAATACAGCCAAATCCTAGCGGCCTGCAGGACCCAGGAGATCCTCACGTGATCTCCCCCCATCCCCCAAACAATGAGATTTTGTCAGTATGTAATGTCAGATGGTGCAGAAACGCTCTTGGATTCCTATAAAGTAATTGCATTGCAGGCCATCTGTGGCACAGAATTTAAGGCAGCTATAGACAAGTAATTCCAAATTCTAATAATGGCGAATACTTCTACAATGGCTTTCATACATTACAATGAGACTAGTGGCTGTAAAATGGAAATTGAACAATCCCAAAATTTGCAATAACTAGAGTTAAAATTCCATCATGTGCAACAGTGAACCATATGGGCATAACTTAGTGTTAAAAGGAGATGGCGCTCTCTCCCTGTGATACTTGCTTTTGTGAAGGTCCTGCTGTGAGCTGCCATATTGACAATGGAATAGGGCTGTAGGTTTCCTCTGCAGACGGGTACTTACGGATGCTGCCATAGTGTTAACTATACTTTAGTGACTCATTTATTTTGCAGTGCACTCATTGCGGATACCAGAAGTGAACTTAGATTAGTCTATAGCGGCAATATTCCAAACACCTGCAGTTCTAATGGATGAATAGTAAGTTCCCATTGAACCTTATGGGGATCATAGTTCAGCAGAACTGCAGGAGATCCAGTTGTCAGAAGAGCGTGAACATAAACTAAAAAAATGAGAGTGAATATCAGGTGATGGGCGGTATTATACAGTCAGGGGGTGTGTATATTGTACGTTACTCCCATTTCTAAAATGAAAGAACAAGTATCATAGAAAAAAAACGTATCCCTTATCCGAAGTTTTAGATTGCGGGGGGGGGGGGGGGGGGGGGGGTCCGAGCACTGGGGCCCCCTGCGATCTCCTGTTTGGAGCCCCAGCTCTCCTTCACAATGGCGCGTCACAACCCCTGCCCGAAGCGGGAGCCGCCATGCCCCCTCTATATAGCTCTATGGGAGATCCAAAGATTGCTGAACGGCAGTTTTTTTCCATGATTCTTGTCCTTTAATTTGATGCCCATCTGATTGATTCCCTGAATTGTCAGACAAACTATAAACCCTAATTTTTCAGGACACCCTAGGAAATATTTTGATTGTAACATCTTATTTCTTGGGAGGTCCCCTTTGAAGGAGAAAAGGGAAAAAATATTTATCTCTATGCCTGGGCTGCCAGAATAAAAATAATAAATATTAACTTACCTTCCAATGCTCCCCCCAGTCCTGTCCTCCAGTCCTGGGCCTCTTCCAGCTTTTGGAGCCCGATACTGTACCATTTCAGCTCTGCAGCAATTTCTGGCCTCGGCCAGTGATAGGTTGAGCTTCAGTGCAATCTAACAGACACAGGCACCAAGAGGGAGGCCTTACCCAGACCCATTACATGACACTGCCGCTCAGCCGATCACCAGCCAAGGCAGGACATCGCTTTTGCCGGCAAATAGCTGAACTGTTACATGTCAGGCACCAAAGGCCGAAAGATGATCAGGCCAAGGGACAGAATTTATAAGTCTCCCCCAATTTATTAACGCCTCTTTTGCACGCACAATGAAATAATGTATTTGAAAGTCTATTATACAGTGGTCCCTCAAGTTATAATATTAATTGGTTCCAGGACGACTATTGTATGTTGAAACAATCATAAGTTGAAAGCATAACTCTATGGAAACCTGGTAATTGGTTCTGAAGCCAACAAAATGTCATCCAAAAATAGGAAAAAGTGAGGATAAAGCAAATCCTTACACATAAAAGTAAGAAAGATCTGCTGGCAGCTGTAAATCACTGTCTATTTCAGTGTTTCCCAACCAGGGTGCCTCCAGCTGTTGCAAAACTACAACACCCAGCATGCCCGGACAGCCTTCGGCTGTCCGGGCATGCTGGGAGTTGTAGTTTTGCAACAGCTGGAGGCACACTCTTTGGGAAACACTGGTTTATGTAGAGGACAGAAGCTTCTTCAGGGTCCTGTACAGTACACACAATGTCCTTAAAAAAAAAAAAGGAAAATGGAGCCGCCCTCACCTGATGTCCAAAGGAGCAGCTAACCCTGGCACAGGTAAAGAGTACAGAACATGTAATACCTCCCTGTACTGTAGGGGGCGCTACCAGACACCAGTCAGTGCATGCATTTTAGGAATACAGGGGTTTTACCAGTGAAATGTCCATTCTGATTGGTCGGTTCTTCCAGCCATTGACACGTTTCACAGATTCCATAGCATTGTATGTTGAGTCTGGTTTCAAGTTATAATGGTCCAGAAAAGATCATTGTATGTTGAAACTATTGTATGTTGAGGCCATTGTAAGGCTCCTTTCACACTATATTATTGTTCCGTTTAGGAACTTCCGTCAGAAGTTCCGTCACTATATCGGGGAAAACCGGCCGTTACAAAACCCCTGACGGCCGCGACTAAATCGCATTACAGCCTATGGGATTTTGTAACTGCCCGTTTGCACCCGTATATGCCCGTAATTCATTACGGACGTTATACAGTGACGGGACATCGTAGCGGAAAAATTACTGCATGCAACTTCATATTACAACTTCATATTACAGTTGGCATTTTATTTTTGCAGGGGTCAAAAAAAAGTGACATATCACTACGTTGACATATTCTGTGCAAATTCTATTGCACAGCATTCTTTATAAAAAAAAAAAAATATTTAAAAAAAGTGAATACTTTTTCGCCCCCTTTTCATGCTGTGTGAACGCATCCTTACACTCAATAAATAATCTTATACATTCACCCTCAATCTCCTTTTCCTTAGAGCATGCTCATCTTACCCTGAAGACTTCTGGAATGCATTTTGCAGGCCTATAAAAAAAAATGTCCCCACCTATAAAGGCCTAGCTTTTTACAGAGTTTGTACCGAGCACTGTTCATTTGCTCATTTCCCAGAAGACGGTTGTATGACTTTCTTCTCTGTAAGCAGGATTGAGGAACACAATTACTTGACTTCTTAAAAGAGAAGCGACTCCATAGATCTCATGGCATATTCACGAGCACCTAGTTAAATGAAAGTTTAGCTCCATTATGGTGAAGCCTCGTGGCACCGGTAAATGTCACCGGGCTAATTGCTTGCACCTGAAGGTCTGTATCATATTTGCTGCTTTGTATACACGCGGCCGGGTATTACGCACATGAATCAGCCGACTGGCACTGCCGGCACTGTCAGTACAGTTCACCTTCTGGTTGAGATGGATGACTCTTTACAGCAGAGAGTGGTGCAGCGCATACAGCGTTACTAGTGAGACAGTCCTCAGAGGCCGCAGACAAATTATGGTTCCTTAGACACAACGAATGACACAGCGTAAGGCTTCCTCTGAGGATTGACTCTAGAAGACGCTGCATCCTTGCAAAACTCCTGACACAGGGGAAGGATGGAAACTGAAATTAGATCTGAGATGGTCTACAAAACTCAATGTCTCATATGAGAGGGCCATGGTACATTGCTCCAGGGTGAGAAACTACTTCCGAAATGGTCAGACTGTAAACAAGCTGCTGTCAAAGAAAGGACATTAAAATGAACAAACATTGAGCCTACATAGCCACTGAGTTTATGACATCATCTGCTCCGATGGTGCAGACACTTATGCCTTTGTTATTTGACAGACTTCATAGATAACGAGTGTAAAAGCCCAAAACCTTAATGTTTTTAGTAAAAAAAATTATAAACAATTTCCGGGTCTCCTTGCAACCACCAAGACATTTCATGTATTATATTATTATTGTTATATAAATTAAAAAGATTGGGGTCATGTTTTAAAGTGTAATATATCCTAAGAAAGCCTAGAACATTAAGAAAACATTGCTTCTTTAAGCCTATGATACTTTGTTTTTTTGTGCCATCTCTGAAGTCCCGTTTATTGTCACAAGCACAAAAATTAGATGGTTACAGCATTTACAGTTGATAGGAATCAGAAAAGACAGGGCTCCATCAAGTCCAACATTTAATCCTACTGCGTTAATCCAGAAGAACATGTCAATTACCCAATACTGGGGGGAACTTCCTTTCTGACTCGAAATATGGTAATCAGAATAAATCACTGGCACAACATCTCACCTCCAAAAAACTAGTGACCATAATGTATAACATTATCATTTTTAAGAAAAAAGCCCAGGCCAGGTCCAGGCAATAGTGTGCGGTAGAGAGCCTTACTGCTTTTACAGTAAAGAATGTCCATCTGTTTTTCCGCAATGAGATCACAGTCAGTCCCTATGATGATGTACTCACAAAATAAGGTTGTCCACTCTATAATTATTAGAAGGCTCACTTAGATGGCAGGTCAGCTTTTCAGGTTCTATTGCTATGAGAATAGGAAGGGCAAAGTTCAACATACACATCAGATAAGCATTAGCTGAACCCACCAGTTTTAGCTGGATCAGGTGCTCATCTAAGGGTGGCCTGCTGCCAGTAGGCCCTGGTATACTCCGGACAGACTGGGTAAATGCAATGTAAACACAGCCTAATGTGCATGGCAACCTCCCCACTTTTCTTCAATGACAGATGACAAGGGAGAGAAGGATCGACACATTGGATTTCAAACAGCGAACATGTTATGTGTGCGGCGATCTTAAGACAAAGTATAAACAAGAGCTGTCACATTTAACCAAATAGGTTAAAAAGGGTTAAAAGAAGTTGTTACTGGAATGCAGTGGCTTACATTTGTATGGTAGCAATGAATTCTTCAAAATTAGTAAAGAATTTTCATATTTTGATTCCATTTTATTTAAGAATTATGCTACGAAACATGATCAGCTGCCAAGTGCACAATTAGGCCAAGATATAATAACATAAATAGAGGAAATGTGGTACCACCTCCTTTCTGTCTCTGCCCAGTATAGTATAAATACCGGGTTTCCGTTAAAAGCAGGAATAGACCCAGCTGTCCCTTAATATACATCTAATTATCAGTATGTGGCAGCCAAGGAGACTTACTGCCGAAAAATGCCTACAAGTGAGCCAGATTAAGATGAACTGAGGGAGCATTAAGACCCTGCAAAGATGAAGAGGCTGAACTCCCCATTAACTAACAAGCCCATGCCAGCTGGCCATTGAGCCCTACCACAAGGGCCACTTAAGAACCACAAGTGCAGCCCTTGTTTGCATTTAGATCTCTTGCTGAGCTCAATCTCTAGGCAGCCAGAGCGTACATCTCAAATCACGCCAGAGGAAACCAGTTGGGTTACTAAACAGTAACGGATACATTATCGTCTTCAAAAATAATACTATAGAACTGAGGCGATTGGGAAATGTCATTTACAAAAATATTTAAAAAAAAGAACCTGTAAGACATATCCATAGATCACTAAAACACTTAAGAAACAACAAGTTACCGTAAGAGTTATATGCTGACGAATCTAGCTAAAGATTTTCAGTAAAGAAGCTGGTCTGATACCCAGATTAAAATAAGGACACACAAAAAGGAACTGCTCTTACAGTAAAGAATCCCTACATATGATGGTTAACCTTGCTTCCTATTAGCAGTAAAATCCAAGTCATCCCCTGCGATAAAATACCTACAGTTGTTTAATACATACATGGTTGTCCAAACTAGAAATAAGTCCAACTCTGAAAATTTTCAGGCAAGTATTTACATGAGGAATTTAACATAATACCGTAGTGTCTAAGCAGGTACAGAGTTCCCTTTATTTACTGTGAGCCTAAAGCTATGTTAATAAAGGATTTAAGATTAGGGCATAAGTATGGCATTCTACTTAGGGTAGGGTCATGTGCCATATTTTGCTGCATATTTTCTGTAGCCGATTTTGCTACCCGTTGACTTAAATAATGGGTAGGAAAATACACAGCAGCAAATATGCAGCAAAATACATAGCAAGATACAGCACGAGACCCTAGCCTTAAAGGGGTACTCGGCCCCTACCACCTTATCCCCTATCCAAAGGATAGGGGATAAGATGTCAGATCGCCGCGGTCCCGCTGCTGGGGACCCCAGGGATCGCGCTGAGGCACCCCGCTGTCATTGCAGCACAGAGCGAGTTCGCTCTGTGCATAATGACGGGCGATACAGGGGACGGAGCAGCGTGACGTCATGGCTCCGCCCCTCATGACATCATGGCCTGTCCCCTTAATGCAAGTCTATGGCAGGGGGCGTGACGCCCCCTCCCATAGGCTGGTATTGACGTCGGGCCGTGACGTCACGAGGGGCGGGGCCATGACGTAATAATGCTCCGGCCCCTGTATTGCCCGTCATTACGTACAGAGCGAACTCGCTCTGTGCTGTAATGATAGCGGGGTGCCGCAGCGACGATCTCCGGGGTCCCCAGCAGCGGTGCCCCAGCGATCTGACATCTTATCCCCTATCCTTTGGATAGGTGATAAGATGTCTAGGGGCGGAGTACCCCTTTAAGCTTATGTGGCAGTTTACAACCACCTAATTTTAGTCCACTATTTAGTAACTTATGCTGGCATCTACCATGTACAGGTTTCTCATGCTAAAGGGTCTTTATGAATGAATAAAGACTTTTTACATTGGAATCATGGTTTCTTTTGTGTCAGATCTGTTAATTGAATTTTTTGGCTCTTTAGGTGCCATTGGCTCCATCAGGACACCCTTGAGTAGACAGCAAGAATGGTGCTTCATGTCAGCCTCCATTCACATCTGTTGAGAAAGCCTCAGTTAGGGCTCCCCATGAGGTATCTGTTACCCATTACAGTGTTATTCCTGGTGTCAAAATGAGTAAATATGGTTTTCAAGTTCCACTGTGGTATGTAAGCATTGATACCAGTGTGAACTGAACCATATACTTCCCATTTATTATACATACACACACATATATATATATATATATATACACACACACATACATACATACATACCTTAAGACAGCTGCTGTGTAATCCTTAAATCAGTACTTGCATCTATGCAAGACAAAGTCAATTAACGGCATCAACGTCAATGTTGTTCAAGGAGGAATTCAAGAGGCCCAGAACAAAAAGACACGTAGCCAATTTGCCAGCCCGGAATAAGCCTGTGAATACATAGCCTTCTTCAGGCCAGCTGGCCCGTCACCTGAAGCAGAAGTGATGCATCAAGTGCTGGCCGTCCATTTCCACCATTAATTATGGAGTAATGTCTTCATAGGACCAGAAGAGACGTCAGGAAGAATTTCGATCAGACCTGGCAGCACATACATTTTAAAATGTAAGATTTGTGCAAGAATTAGCCCGGGACTCTCATAGCCAGAAGCTATTTACACAGACCACAATAGCCACACATTTACTGTTCTGCAGTTCTCCGATTCGGACTTTCTTTTGTGTTTTGGTGACACAATACCCATTAAGAAATGATTTACAAATGCAAGTCATAAAAAATGATCATACATTGGCTGAGCATATAAATATAAGATGGTAGGCAATATGGAGAAAGGCGGGTGCTGCCAGGGAAAAACAAAAATAAACCTACAATTACAGTAAAGTGAATTTTGTAAGGAAGAAAATAAACTGAAAGGCTATTTTACTAATCGCATACACAACAACCAAAATTGTTGTGTTATATGTGTACCTGAAATAATGGTCTGATGGCAAGATATCTTTTTAAATCTCATGGCAACAGTGTAGCCAGAGACTTGCCAGTTTCGAATTTGGCGAATGTCTCTTAGACTTGCATGGTACTTCCGGCAAATACATCTTCTGAGCGCTTAAGTCAGGGCAAGTCTTGGGCTACATAGTTACTTGCAATAAAAAAAAAAAATATCCTGCTACCAAACCATCATTGGAGTTGGTGAATGGCAAAAAAGGTATGTGAGCGAAAGAGCTAATCGACTTCCTTATTCAGCTTCACCTTCCGCTGACTACGACAACGTTATCCTTGTTTTTCTTGTATTTGCTTAACAGATCTGCAACGGTCTCTAGGAAAGCAATAGGAAAAGGGGGATGGGGAGGCATTCTATAAAGAGCATTCTACAACCCAGGAAGAAGCAACCAGTTTCTTGTAGGTGACAAATCCACAGGGGTTGCTATGAAGTCTGTCTATAATCATTAGACCCTATTAACTTTCCATCATTATAGAAAGAAAAAACAAACACAAATTATTTTTAATTTTCATTTATCGCAGCATGATTAGAGTATGGCATTTATTTTTCAAGACACTTTGGTATTTTTACCTCACAGACTTCATTCTATCCTTGAGTCACATGAATGAATCACATGACTTGCAATGAAAAAAATGCAAATACCATAATGCTGAAGAAAAAACACCTATACTAAACCCCATAATTTCTATAAAAATATAAATAATATAAATAAATAAATAAATAAAAAGCCACACAAAAAACATTTTTGAGAAATTGTAGCCTAAAGCTAATTTGACACTACGGAGTCTCTGGAAGGAAAAATTCTATCGAGAGATTCTGATCATCTCCAGCTCTGTCACGCTTCGGCTGGCAGGAGGTGGATCCTCTGTGCCAGAGAGGGATTGGCGTGGACCGTGCTGGTGGACCGGTTCTAAGTTGCTACTGGTATTCACCAGAGCCCGCCGCAAAGCGGGATGGTCTTGCAGCGGCGGTAGCAACCAGGTCGTATCCACCAGCAACGGCTCAACCTCTCTGACTGCTGAAGATAGGCGCGGTACAAGGGAGTAGACAGAAGCAAGGTCGGACGTAGCAGAAGGTCGGGGCAGGCAGCAAGGATCGTAATCAGGGGCAACGGCAGGAGGTCTGGAACACAGGCTAGGAACACACAAGGAAACGCTTTCACTGGCACAATGGCAACAAGATCCGGCGAGGGAGTGCAGGGGAAGTGAGGTATAAATAGGGAGTGCACAGGTGAACACACTAATTAAGCCAACTGCGCCAATCAGTGGCGCAGTGGCCCTTTAAATTGCAGAGACCCGGCGCGCGCGCGCCCTAAGGAGCGGGGCCGCGCGCGCCGGGACAAGACCGACGGAGAGTGAGTCAGGTACGGGAGCCGGGATGCGCATCGCGAGTGGGCGCCTCCCGCATCGCGAATCGCATCCCGGCAGGGAGAGGTATCGCAGCGCACCCGGTCAGCAGGTCTGACCGGGGCGCTGCAATTGCGAGGATGTTGCGAGCGCTCCGGGGAGGACCGGGGACCCGGAGCGCTCGGCGTAACAAGCTCCAAACGAATCAGCTGACATTGCCTTCCCCATAGACAATTGTCTTTGGCGTGGATTCTGACCGAGTTCATTCTTTTGGCGGCAACATTTCAGCTGCTGAATATTCACTGCTGAAGTTCTGTAGTATGGCATGCAGCGGAATCCTATTGGAAGAAATGGGATTCTGCTGCACCAGAATTTCAAAATGGAACATATTAAATAGGAACCTAGTTGAACAGCGTCACCGCCTACATATAGAGCCGTAGATTTTGTGTTGGGGGTCAGTTTTGGGTGGTGTTGCAGACAGTAGAAATGAACCAACCATACATTAATATCTTAGAAATCATTTATTAAATGCATTGCTATTGGAATTTTTATTGTCATAGATGACGCCTGGTGTCCCCATTTTACCACAGTAAACATGTTATCGTTTATCGTTATACATGAGCCATTTGTGAAGTAGTTGAAGTCGGAGCGTGGAAAAACAAAGGAGTCGGATGTTTGGCTCTTTGACTACATAGCCTTGACCAAAAGACCACATTAAGGGTGCGTTCATACACTGGTAACTAGCAGCAGGTTTCCCATTGCGGGAAACCTGCTGTGAGTTACGCTACCATTCATTTGAATGGGTCTGCACAGAGTCCGCCAATCTGACACTATTGCGGACTGTCTGTGGACCCACTTAAAGGGGTACTCCGGCACTTAGACATCTTATCACCTATCCAAAGGATAGGGGATAAGACGCTTGATCACGGGGTCCCGCCACTGGGGACCCCCATGATCTTGCACGCGGCACCCCAGTTAAAATCAGTTCCGGAGCATGCTCGCTTCGGGTCCGATTCCCAGCGACCACAGGGCCGGCGGAGTGTGATGTCACTCTCCGCCCCTCAATGCAAGCCTATGGGAGGGGGCATGACGCCCCCTCCCATAGGCTTGCATTGAGGGGTGGAGCGTGACATCACATGGGGGCGGGACCCCCGCGATCAGGCATCTTATCCCCTATCCTTTGGATAGGGCATAAGATGTCTAAGCACCGGGGTACCCCTTTAAATCAATGGTAGCGTAACTCGCAGCGGGATTCCCGCAGCAGGCAACCCGCTGCTAGTAATAGCGTGTGAACGCGCCCTAATGCAGTATTTTTCTAAAATGTAACCATAAGAGCTGCATAGCCTCCATTTATTCTAATATAGCCCTTCGACTAAATACGAAGAAGCTCACATAAAAGGTTCACATTAATACCTTAAAAGCCAGCAACCAGTCACCACAAAGCAAGCGGACAATACACAGACAGATGTGTCACTTTTTCGTTGGTGCACAGACATGAGTCATAGCCATTACATGGCGGTGTGAGGGGAGACATCTTTTGTAGTCTGTAGATCAGCTCTAAGACTATGACTTTTATAATGATTGGGAGAATATAAATGTTTTTTTTAACAACACAAATGTGTGCGTGTGTGGGGGGGCTCCGAGGCTATCTGCTCATAAGAAATTTGCAATAACAAAAGTCGGTCATGTGATTCTTCTCAACCCCACACAAAATCACTAATAAAAACACAGAAGGCTGGCAGCTTCAGCGGAGCCTCAGAAAGGCTTCCAGGTTTCCAAGGCAACTACTTAATTTCTGTAATAAATGCAACAGAATTTCATCCAATATATTAATAAAAAACCCATTACGGTAACCTGAATGCAGAAAGAGTCATCCAAGCTGGGAATCTGAGGGTCTCCGAGAACGCGGCATCGCCCAATCGTTACGCAGAAGTGCTGGGAAGCCGAAGGGTTAATTGCACAGACTTGCTTTTCTAAGTAATCCTCACAAGGATGGAACAAAAGAAGCGGCCGACAGCAGAACAATAGCGGGGGAAATTTATTAAATCATTTATCAAACGGCTATAGCCGAGCTTTATCTGTACAGGATGTTCACAGACATAAATAACCAACATAAACAACATGGCGTAATTCTGGCATGGCCTTACTTTACTGGGGGGTTTAGAGAGCGCCAGACCACCCTCTGCAATACAATGGAGACAATATAACCCATTCTCAACATGGCCTCGAAGACAATGGACTTTGATATTATATTGTTTACAATGCATAAAAGAATTTCTTATCTACACGAGAAAGTCAATAAACCTCTGGCCCTTTACCATAACCCGGGGCCTACACAACAGAGAGACATCCTCCGAGAGGAGCTTACTATTCACCGCAACATACAAAAGATCCTAAACCTTCTGCATGTGCCGGGCTACAAGGATTATAAACCTGCAGTGTGATGTGTCAATGCAGCAGGAAATTCTTTCTGCCAACAAATTGGATTTTTATATATTTTTTGCTTTATTCAGGTAAAATACACCATCAAGTCAGTAGGTTGAGAAAAATTCCTTTAATCCCTTAAAGGGGTACTCAGCCCCTAGCATCTTATGCCCTATCCAAAGGATAGGGGATAAGATGTCAGATCGCGGGGGTCCCGCTACAGTGCTCCGCTATCATTACTGCACAGAGCAAACTCGCTCTGTGCGTAATGACCGGCAATACAGGGGCCGGAGTATCGAGACGTCACAGCTCCGCCCCCTCGTGACATCCCGGCCCGCCCCCTCAATATAAGTCTATGGGTGGGGGCGTGATGGCCCCTTTGGATAGGAGATAAGATGCTAGGGGTGGAGTACCCCTTTTGGAGATGGGAGATATCCAGGAAAAAAAAATAAACTTCTCCTATCCACAGGATAGGAAATAAGTAGCAGATTGCGGGACATGTTTTACAGGCGGGCATCAGTCGAGTGTGTGCAAGGGTCCTGTCCCGACAATCGTGAGGGGCCCCAGTGGTCGGAGCACCAACGATCAGCTACTTATCCTCTATCCTGTGTTTTCGCCAGCGCACTCCTTTAAGGACCAGGCCAATTTTATTTTTGCGTTTTTGTTTTTTCTTCCTCGCCTTCTAAAATGCATAACTCTTTTTATATTTCAAACCACAGACCCATACGAGGACTTTCTTTTTGCGCAACCAATTACACTTTGTAATGATATTACTCATTTTACCATAAAATGTACGGCGAACCCTAAAAATTATTATTTGTGTGAGGGAATTGAAATGAAAATTGCAATTTTGCTAATTTTAGAGGGTTTCGTTTTCACGCTGTACACCTAAAATGATACCCATGATTACATAGTTTATTATTTTACTGCTTTAAAAAAAATCTCAAACTTTTTCTATAAAATAATAATGTTTAAAATCGCCCTATTTTGACCACCTCTAACTCCATTTTTCTGTATATCAGTAGGAGGACGCATTTTTTGTGCCATGACCTGTAGTTTTTTTTAGTACCAATTTTGTGTACATGTGACTTTTTAAATGTTTTTTTATACATTTTTGGGGGGGATGTGATGTGACCAAAAAGCAGCAATTTTGGACTTCTAGAATAAAATATAAAATCTTAAATGCTAATTTATTAATAAAAACTCTTCAAAGCTAGATAGTGTAGTCACAGAGCCCTTGTGACTTACCTCCAGTATCTACAGATAAAATATACAATAATAAAACGTAATTGAGTACCAATATATAATATATCAAATATAATAAATCTATTGATTGCTGCTTATAACAGATATGTCCTTAGTTCATCTGGGGGTAGGCTGTGATCTGTAGTCCTCCCACACCAATTAATGGTGCAGATATAGTACCAGATAGATCAAATCCTCAGTAGTAGTTATAGGGCATTGCTGGGACTAGTCGTAGACGTTTTAAAGTAAGTCTTTGATAGTTAGGTCTCCAGCTAGAAGAAATGTATAATCTCTACTCAATATATCAAACTGTTGGTGGTATAGTGAATGTCTAGTTAAAATAGCCCCAAGGTGCCCATAGAAACACTGGCGAGCTCCTCCGCTGGCTACCACACTACGTAGGGTATGCGCCCAAAATAACAAAATAGGCTAGATCTTACCGACTCCTCGGTATTGCTCACTGGTCAGCAAGTTGTGGCTGGCATGCCGTTCCTCCAGTCTCACTGTGCAATATATCTGCCAGCATCTGCCGTTTTGCCAGATCGCGCGTGTGGCACTGTCTTCTCAGCAGTTGGTGGTCAGTAGAATGCGCCGCTTGCTTGCAATTAATAGCAGACTGCGCAGCTTAATAGAATGTGGTAGCTGTGTCCGATCGTGGACTGTGCCGCTCAGCTACACATGGATAGCAGGAGATGGAGGATGAGTTAGATAGGACAGCGTCCTCATACAAGGCTGGCGGGATAGTGGTGATTGGCACGGCAATTCCAAAGGGCAGCTACCACATTCTATTACACTGAGCGGCGCAGTCTGCTGACCACCAACTGCAGAGAAGCCAGTGCTGCACGCGCAATCTGGCAAAACAGCAGATGCTGGCAGATATATTGCACAGTGAGACAGGAGGAATGGCATGGCAGCCATGACTTGCTGACCAGTGAGCAATACCGAGGAGAAAGTAATATGTACCCTATTTTGGGCATATACACTACGTAGTGTGGTGGCCCGCGGAGGAGCTCGCCAGTGTTTTTATGGGTATCTTGGGCTATTTTAACTAGACATTCAGTATACCACCACCAGTGAGATATGTTGAGTAGAGACTATACATTTCTTCTAGCTGGAGACCTAACTATAAAAGACTTACTTTGAAACATCTACTATTAGTCCCAGCATACCCTATAACTACTACTGAGGATTTGATCTATCTGGTGCTATATCTGCACCATTAAAGGGGTATTCCAGGCAAAACCTTTTTTTTATATATATATCAACTGGCTCCAGAAAGTTAAACAGATTTGTAAATTACTTCTATTAAAAAATCTTAATCCTTCCAATAGTTATTAGCTTCTGAAGTTTTCTGTCTAACTGCTCAATGATGATGTCACGTCCCGGGAGCTGTGCATGATGGGAGAATATCCCCATAGGAACTGCACAGCTCCCGGGGCGTGAGTCATCAGAAAGCAGCTAGACAGAAAACAACAACTCAACTTAAGAAGCTAATAACTATTGGAATGATTAAGATTTTTTAATAGAAGTAATTTACAAATCTGTTTAACTTTCCGGAGCCAGTTGATATATATAAAAAAAAAAAGTTTTGGCCTGGAATTCCCCTTTAATTGGTGTGGGAGGTCTACAGATCACAGCCTACCCCCAGATGAACTAAGGACATATCTGTTATAAGTAGCAATCAATAGATTTGTTATTATATTTTATTTATTATATATTGGTACTCCATTAAGTTGTATTATCGTATATCTTATCTGTAGATACTGGAGGTGAGTAACAAGGGCCCTGTGACCACACTATCTAGCTTTGAAGAGTTTTTATTAATACATTTGCATTTAAGATTTTATATTTTCTAGATTTTTTTTACATAGTCCCACTATAGTATTTTTTATTTTTTGAGGAATAAATTAATACCTCACATATTTTATCTGACCTCGATTTCCACTACCCTTGAGCGCCAAAATCTTGTTACATATTGCTAATACTGTTCAGTGTTATTTCCATGTCCGCAGAAAGAATGAATCGGTTCATTCTTTCTGCAGACTCCACACGTAATGCATAGCCATCTATGAGATGGAGCATTCCTGTGTGGTCCAGCAGTCTCCGGAACGTCCTCACAGAGGTTTTTCGTGTGGACATTCCGAAGTGTAAACATAGCCTTACAAAACTGATGGCCTGTCCTTAGGCTAGTCAATTGGTAGTGGTCCAATTTTTGGCATCCCACCCCATGGATCAGCCCTAAGAAGGGGCTGTAATGATCATGACCGGTTCAGGGTTTACCTGCGCTCATATCACCATACTTTTAGTAGCAGTGCTTCAAGGCTCCTTTTCCGTTCACTTGAGCAAAGCTGCAGTACCTTACACCGCTGTCACTTTGAGAACACCAATACAGATACAAATGCTGGTAAACATTCAGGAGGCTGTGCAACTGAAGTTATTTCGGCAAAAGACTGAACATGTTTAATCTTCTAGGGGAATTTGTTTGGGAAGTCCTGTTTGGGACACGGCTTATTTGTGTGGACATAGGCGCAGATTCTGGATCATTATGAAAGCCACAAATCCACTGAGGAATTCAGCTAAGATAATTTCCTCACCGAGTTTCCGTGGGTGGTCCAATCGCTCAGACCCAGCTCTCTAAAAGGAGCATTTGGTTGGGTCAGCACACACTCCATTCATTTTCCATAGACGTGCCTAAGAGACCTGAGTACTGTACTCAGGCATCTCTGGTGCTCCAACAAAAATAGATGGAGAGCGCGTTGGGGCCTCTCAGAAAGCCAGGGCCAGTGCAGGAGGTCACAGTGGGTCCCATCGGTCGGACCCACCGGAATCTCACTTATCCCCTTTCCTGTGGATAAGGGAAAGGTTACTTTTCACTGAAGTACCTCTTTATTAAAGCATTGGACTCCTTGTGCAGCCACACAGTTTCTCATTTGAGATCTTTGAAAGACCCTCCAGAAACAGCACATTCAAGGTGAGTAATGGATTTCGGACTACCTTAACCTTTCACTTTTAGTTAAGATTCTGATACCCAGGTCTGCCGTCAGATTAAGGTCCGAGCTGAGCGCCAACCACTGGTCAAACAAGGCACATGAGGTAAATAAATGAAGGTGCCTCAAGTACAAAACCCCAAGTACCTTACATTAGTAACCCCATATGCATAATGCGCAGAGATTATATGAGGCAATTTGGCATTATGAAAGGCTCAATAGGGTTACTAATGTGGGGCAAAAGGGTTTACTAAATTATTAACCCTAAGTACCTCACATTAGTACTAATGTAATAAACAAGTTGTTACTAATGTGAGATACCATTAGTATCCCATGTAGCTAGGAGTCATGAATGGGTATAGACAGTTCAGAGACACTACAACGACACCATGGTAGGTGTCAATCACCTAGTAGGTGTAATAATAAAACTAGTAACCTACCTACCTAGAAGTCTATAAGATTGTGAAAAATCCCATTTAGCAATTTCCTACATCTGGGGGAAACAAATATGGCAGCAATTATGGCTTTGCTATTCCAAACTACTAGCAGTTCGTAGCCTACACCAGCGTTTCCCAAGCTGTATGCATCCAGGTGTTGCAAAACTACAACTCCCAATATGCAAGGACAGACGAAGGCTGTAGTAGTTTTGCAACAGCTGGAGGCACAATGGTCGGGAAACACTTGCCAACACACACTTAAAGAAGCACTCCAGTTTTTCTTTTTGCCTATATCATGCATACTAACCATCACTAGCCATACAGCAGCATTAACTTTGTTCCAGCAAAGCTATACCTATATATATATTTCATTTCTAAAACTTGGTCATGTGATCACCAGTCTTACTGTACTTAAAGGGGTACTCCAGTGGAAAACTTTTTTTTTTTTATTCAACTGGTGCCAGAAAGTTAAACAGATTTGTAAATTACTTTTATTTAAAAATTCTTAATCCTTCCAGTACTTATCAGCTGCTGTATGCTCCAGAGGAAGTTGTGTAGTTCTTTCCAGTCTGACCACAGTGCTCTCTGCTGACACCTCTGTCCATTTTAGGAACTATCCAGAGCACCATATGTTATATGGGGATTTTTTCCTACTCTGGACAGTTCCTGACATGGACAGAGGTGTTAGCAGAGAGCATTGTGGTCAGACAGAAAAAAAATCCAAAAAGAAAAGAATTTCCTCTGTAGTATACAGCCGCTAATAAATACTGTAAGGATTAATATTTTTTTTTTTTATAGAAATAATTTACAAATCTGTTTAACTTTCTGGCACCAGTTGATTTTAAAAATAAAAAATGAAGTTTTCCTCCGGAGTACCCCTTTAATGTGAGTGACAGGATGTCAGACCTGGTTTCTGACATCCTGTAGACTACAAGATGACATAATCACCTACCTGATCCCTCCCCTCCCAGCTGTATCTGCTATCTCAATAGGATCAGGATATATAGCAGTTGTTAAACACCTCCCATAAGGTCGTGTTCACGCATTGTGTTGCTTATTGCTTTTTTTATGTGTGATTTTCGCTAAATCATGGCAAAAATTTCGATATTGTACCGGAATTGGGCAAAATATGGTAACAATGTAATTTTTAACCACAGTTTTTGAAAATCGTTGCAACTACAGCTAAAATGCAGTAAAAACGTGTGAAAAATACAAAAAAAAAATTAACACGTGAACACAGCCTAAAGATGTCAGATCTTCATATAAAACCTAAACTGTATTTGTAGGTCAAATCACTTTTGCCTAGTGGCAATATTTGTCTAAAAGAAGAAAAAACACACTTTGAGTAAGACAAAAAAAATTGCACAGTACAAACTGACCCCAAAGCCAGAGGAGTCATGGGTAATGTAGGCTGCATTACAGAAACCATATCATTGTGCATTTGCGAAGCAAAATGGCCTATGCCATGCCTGCCACATCAGCCAAAAGAGTTAAGCAAAGGCATACACAAGAAACACCACATTATTTTTTTTATAACGTGCTGTACTATATAAGTATAAAAAAAAAATCCTGGAATGCTTTTTTTAACTACACTGAAGTAGCAAAAGATTGTTGCATATGTTTGTTATCCGGGAGTCGGACCTATGGGAGACCATAATAATTCACTGCCAGCTATTTCAGAAAAAACATGACTAAGAACTATTTATAGTTTGAAACGCGTCAAAGTTTCAATTTCTCTTTTAGTGTATTTTCTATTTTTGTCCATATTTTAATACAGACTTATTAAATGTGAAGTTTTAATCTAACACTTCTTGGGAGCTGAACACCCTCTTCTTTTCAAGTTGTCTATCCACGGGAGATGGCCCGCTCAGTCCGAGCTCTACAGCTGCAGTAGACAAACAGACTTTGTCCTTGGAAAACGTTCACATTGGGCGGGGAGCTAAGTTGCGTTTTCCTATTTTTTTGTATAACTAAAAAGTGTTTAAATTAATTTTTAACATGTCCTTACAGTAAATAAGGAAACAGAAGATCCATCACTACAGGATGCAGATGACCATGTGAAATAGGTTAGCCATGCTTGCGTTACACATGAGACATTGTAATGGGTCGAACGATAAAAACACAATGGCCGCAGCAATATTTACAATGGTAAAATATCAGTCTGACTAATAAAATGTATGAGGTAGAATCAGCTAATAGTATGTCTTTGGGCTGTGCTCCTGTCAGCTACACACACCTAGACAACCCCATTGAAGCATGTGCTTCCCAGCCGGCTAGAGGCTGCTCCTCGGCAGACAAAGGGATTTACATTAGGTGGGAGCTAACACCTGCTCATCCATTGTCTGTCACAGCGAGGTAACATTACATGGAGCCCTGTGCTGACGGATCCTACATTCCTCCCATATGCCCTGCACTACTAAACAGGAGCTATAAAACAATCAAACTCGGCTTTACGGCACAATTAAGATGTTTCGGAGCGGTCGTCGCTGTAACATCACTTTTCGTGTTAGTGACACGATGACAGTTCAGCATGCTAGTCATTATTCTTGTCAGGCGGCTGAGCAGACCTGTCAGTCCGCAAACCAAGCCCATCAATAACATTTTTGGCAGTCATCCCAAGTAAATGTATTCCTGGAGAAGAGCTTGTGGTTTTTAGGTTTACCAATTTTTTTTTTTTTAGGAAATGTACAATTTCCAAGATGCAAGTGAAAATCAATAAAGACATTAATAGTAGTATAGAAAAAGAAATATCCATAATCAGGACATATTTACACTGTACTTTTCGCTTGGGTATTGTTTACACCTGTACCTCAGACATGCGTCTGATGAATACCACAAACGTATCTACCAAATCTAACAAGATTTGTCTTAATGTTGCGTTCGTTTTTTTTTTACATACGTCCGGTTACTTTCGCATATATTTTACATCAGCATACCCCTCTCTTAATTCCATACAAAGAGAAATTGAAATTAAAAGAGTATTTCAGGATTTTTTTTCTTTCAGCCTTTGAGTCCATGATGCCAAGTTATAATATTGTGTAATATACTTCTATTATCCCCATGCGCCGCTTTGTCCCAATTCACGCACACCCAGAAGTGCTGTAGTGCAAGTCTCTTTTTTATTTTACTGTTGTCTCTGACTTTTCCCAGCATTCCAATGGATGATTTTTCAAAATGGGAGAGGAAAGCCGGAGGAAATTCACTCACAGCAACCAGTCACAGCTCAGCTTTCCTTTCTTAATGAGCTCTGGTAAAGTGAAAGCTGAGCCGTGATTGGTTGCTGTTGGTAAATTCTCTCCAGTTTTTTTGTAACACAGTTTGATAAATCTGGGCCAATTTGTCATAAGTCACATGGTCTCCAGGGTGCCTAGCTATGCATAACATTACTTTGTTAAATCCCTTCCACCCTGCAATACACCTACCCACTTACAGCATAGCTGTGCCCACTGGAGATCATGTGACTTATGACATATTGGGCATGTTTTATTAAAGTGGTACTCCGCCCCTGGCAACTTATCCCCTATCCAAAGGATAGGGGATAAGATGTTCGATCGCCGCGGTCCCGCTGCTGGGCACCCCGCCATCATTACTGCACAGAGCGAGTTTGCTCTGTGCGTAATGACGGGCGATACAGGGGCCGGAGCAGTGTGACGGCATGGCTCCCCCCTCATGACATCACTGCCCGTCCCCTTAATGCAAGTCTATGGCAGGGGGCGTGACGACCGCCACGCCCCCTCCCAGACTTGTATTGACGGGGGCGGGCCGTGATGTCACGAGGGGCGGAGCCGTGACGTAACGATGCTCCGGCCCCTGTATTGCCAGTCATTACGTGCAGAGCGATCTCGCTCTGCGCAGTAATGATAGCGGGGTGCTGCAGCAGCGATCCCCAGGGTCCCCAGCAGCGGGACCCCGGCGATCTGACATCTTATCCCTTATCCTTTGGATAGGGGATAAGATGTCTAGGGGCGGAGTACCCCTTTAAGTGTGGAGTGCAGTTTTCTTTGTGGGTTTTTGTTTCCGACAGGCATTTTTCCATGGTATTTACTATTTTCCCTATGTTTTGTTCTTTTTACACATGTTCTGAGCTGACAAGTTTTCCAGTGCTCAAATCCACCACATTTTATGTGAAAACATTAGTAAATTTGTAGGTTTCTTTCGAAAATGTAGTTTTTTTTGGAGAAACGCCCTTTGTGGAGAGTTAGTAGGGTTTTTCGGATTTTATTTTTTTGTCAGAAATTGTGGTACACGACACATGCCACACAAAAAACCCTACAAAATGTACTCTGAAAAGCCTTCGTAGAGGATAGGGCTGTACGATATATATCGCAAAGGCAATCGACTCGCGATTTTTGCTTTTTGCGATATAGCGATACGGCCCCCAGGTAAACTTGCGATTATCTGCTCGTGCTGGCTCCTGTGTGCTGCTGCAGGCGGAGGCCGGCTAGAGAATATCAAAACTAATTGAAAATACCAAAAGTCATTGTTTCCCAACCAGGATGCCTCCAGTGATGGCAAAACCAACTCACTGCATTCCCGGACCGGCAAAGGATGTCCAGGCATGCTGGTAGTAGTATTTTCACAACAGCTGGAGGCACCCTGGTAGAAAAACACTGAGCTAAGTAAAAGAGCGCAGGGAGAAAAAAAACAAAAAACTTCTGCTCACCTACTCCCGGTCCCTGCAGATGCCGTTCGTTTCCGTGCGGTCCGTTGTCTCCTCTTTAACATACATGTAGTAGGGCCTTTCACTTTTCAGCCGATCACTGGCCACAGCGGTGTCACGTGTCAAGCCAGTGATTGGCTGATGGGGAAAGGTCTTTTTTGTGTGCAAAAACGCTGGGTTTCCCGGATCTGGTGAGAGAATTGAAAACAGTCTGGGAAACCCAGTATATTTGCTGCAGTGCAAAAAGCTACCTGCAGGGGGGAGGAGGGGGGGGGGGGATAATAATGTGACAGAGGGGGGGGGGGGGGATAATGTGACAGAGGGGGGGGGGGGATAATGTGACAGGGGGAGGGGGGAATGTGACCATGAGGGGACAATGTTGGGAGAGAGAAATTAAAGGGGAGATGTGAAATGGGCGGTGGGCATAAAATGAGTGGATAGTTGTAAAATGGAGGAGACTGGACATGAAATGGGGGGGGGGGGATTTCACCATTTACGGTATTTGCTATATCGCATCACATATCGAAATTGCAATATTTAGGCCCATAATTGCACATTTTCCACATACCGTGCAGCAAATAGGACAAAGTGGCGCACAGAGGTAATAGAATCATTTTATACAGTAATATGGGTTCAAAGGCTAAATAAAAATTCTGGAATATCCCTTTAATATTTTCAGATTTTTTATTTATTGTAATGTATCTGTAGCAATTTTATGTTTGTCTAACTCTAAACTAAGCCGAGACAGTCTTTAGAAATGCCTGATTTTTAATCTGGAGCATTTGAAGACTGTCCATCTAAGTCTGCACTCTGGGTCACGGTATCTAAGCTAGACCCGATTTACATCTGAAACCTTCCCTACATTGAGTGTAAATATCTGAATAACAGAAAGAAAAAGTATTCAAAGTATATGCTACATACCCATGGCCTGCTCATGGTCTACGCTATTCTATCCTACAAATAAAAAGTACTGTATATACTCGAGTATAAGCAGAGTTTTTCAGCATGATTCTTCGTGCTGAAAACACCCCCCTCGGCTTATACTCGAGTGAACTCTTCGCCTGTCAATCCCTTCTCAGTGGTCTTCAACCTGCAGACCTCCAGATGTTGCAAAACTACAACTCCCAGCATGCCCGGACAGCCATCGGCTGTCCGGGCATACTGGGAGTTGTAGTTTTGCAACATCTGGAGGTCCGCAGGTTGAAGACCACTGGATTGACAGGCAGTGATGATGAAAGGGGGGGGGGGGGGGGCATGATGACCGGCGGTGATGATGATGATGAAAGGGGGGGGGGTGATGACCGGCGGTGATGATGATGATGAAAGGGGGGGGATGATGACAGGCAGTGATGATGACAGGCGGTGATGATGAAAGGGGGGGGATGATAACAGGCGGTGATGATGACAGGCGGTGATGATGAAGGGGGGGGGGGTGTGGGATGATGACAGGCGGTGATGATGAGGGGGGGGATGATGACAGGGTAATGATGATGGGGGTCTGGATGATGACATGGGGGGGATGATGTATTTCCCACCCTAGGCTTATAGTCGAGTCAATAACTTTTCCTGGGTTTTTGGGGTGAAATTAGGGGCCTCGGCTTATATTCGGGTCGGCTTATACTCGAGTATATATGGTACACAGAAATAAGGCAAAGCAGTGCTAGAAGTATACGCCAATTGGTTTATTAACCACTATGCTCTGGTATGCCTTTTTGCAGGTATTAAAGGGGTATTCATGGAATTTTTTTTTATTTGACTATGCTACAGGGGCTGCAAAGTTAGTGTAGTTCATATTATAGTGTCTGTACCTGTGTGTGACGGTTTTCTCACAAATTTTATGTCATTTAACCCCAATATTTATTTTTACCAGCATACAAAATGACCGCTGTCTCGGATTTTTCCCAGCTTGCAATGCGGCTGAGACCTGACTCCCTAGTCATCTGATGACAGGGAGCCTGTCTGCTTCAATGGGTGGAGGGATCAATCTGAAGTAATGCAACAGCTGTAGGCACCCTGATTGAAGACCACAGGTCTGCAGCTCATTTATGTTTCAATGGGTGGGGTGGCTGATGTGTGGGAAGGAGGAAAATGGTATCATGGGATTTGTAGGCAAACAAGAAAACTGAAAACAGGAAATACAATTTCACAGAAAGCTAGCCACAGTGTTATGGTAATCTCACAACATAGCCATTTAGCCCCAAGACAAGCGCAGATCCTTCCTAAGCATGTCCATTACTGCCTACCAGGTACGTACTAAAATCCCCTTTTGCTGGAGAACCCCTTTAAGATGTATACATATGGTATTGAAAAGATGTCAAACGTGATCGAGCTGTAGTAGTATGCATTCACACACACAAAAAAAATGTAATTAATATATAATAATAAAAATTAAGAAAAAAAATATGCTGGCCAGGTTCCCATGTTTTCCTGCAACATCTGCACTAGCTGTAACTACATCTTATTATAAATGGAGTGACAAAGTAAGACCCATAGTAACTAACATAAATAGGGCAAAATACAAGGCTTATATAAAGAAGCAACTTGCACAGAATATATTACACAGATATTAGCATACAGACCGTACAAGAATCCTATGACAATATATTCACATTTGTAGCTTACTCTAAATTGATGGCTATAAATATGAATAGAATTCGAAATGTTGCACCAAGCTCACCTAAATCTATGGTCAGCGGCAAGATTATTATTTACTAGATGCCCTATACCCCAGAAGCTTCGAGGGCACAATTGGGGGGGGGGGGGGGGCATAAATTCAAATACATGTGCAAACTGATGTGCTGACTGTACTAGAACAGCCTGAGAGCTCGCCATATGCAATGTTATATAGTACTAGATATGGTAAAATCTAAAATAAACCTTCTCTTGCCAAGATATACTGTAAAATATATGTCTGCTCTATTAGAATTCGACTTAATAGATTCACATTGCACGACAAATCAAAGCCTGGAAACGTATTGCTAAGACATGCATAGGATTTAGCTACTTTTCAGCCATATATAAGTCTTACAGCTACTCAGTGTATTTCATCTACCTTCAGCATTGTTGAAATTCATTGTAGCCAGACTCATGAAATTCAAGGTACCGTATTTTTCGCCGTATAAGACGCACTTTTTCTTCCCAAAAACTGGGGGGGGGGGGGGGGGGGGAAGTGCGTCTTATACGGCGAATACACATTAAAACCCTATCCTATTGCGGCGGTCCCTGTGGCCATCAACGGCCGGGACCCGCGGCTAATACAGGACATCACCAATCGCGGTGATGCCCTGTATTAACCCTTCAGACGCGGCGATCAAAGCTGACCGCTGCGTCTTAAAGGAAAGTGACACTAACCCGGCTGCATCGGGAGGGACCTTACCTGCCTTCTCGGTGTCTGCTCCGTGCCTAGATCCCCTGCATGGCCGGCGCTCTCCTTCGTCGCCATCACGTCGTCGCGCACGCCGTCCCGTCATCCAATAGGAGCGGCGTGCGTAGCGAAGTGATGGCGGCAACGGAGAGAGAGGATATCGGGCAGCAGAGACGTTCTGGAGCGACGGGGACACCCTGGGGATGCGGAGACAGCGATGGAGGGTGACATCCAGGGCAGCGGTGACGGGTCTGGAGCGGCGAGTACACGTGAGTATTACCTCCTATACCAGTGGTCTTCAACCTGCGGACCTCCAGATGTTGCAAAACTACAACTCCCGGCATGCCCGGACAGCCAGCGGCTGTCCGGGCATGCGTAGAGTTGTAGTTTTGCAACATCTGGAGGTCCGCTGGTTGAAGATCACTGTCCTATACTTTACATTGTATTCTAGATTTTCCTCCTTTATAATTGGGTGCGTTATACATATATATATATATATATATATATATATATATATATATGGCGAAAAATACGGTAGATACTCAAGCATTTTTACTGCACCACATTATGGCCCCTGGAGATTTGGCAAATAATTTTAAAGTTCTCCCATCACCCACCAGTGTGAGAGTTCTCGTACATACTCCTTAGCATGGTGGCAATGGCTTATTATAGAATGTCATACACTTTCAATTGCCGACCCTTTATTGAAATCTCTTATGGAAGGGCCGCAACTTTCCATAAAGTAATTTGCACTTGCTTTAAAAGGTCTGTTTATCTTCCCTAAAAGCTGAGGAAGGTAATCTTTAAGACTAAGACGGTGTTACCATACAAGACTAATCCATTTGAAGTGTCTGACTACAGGTTCTAGAAAATTGGTTTAAGGTTACAGAATACTTTTAAATCTAATGGAGAAGTGGAATTTTATTTGAGATGTGATGGGGTGAAGAAAGGTCTTAGCAGCATTTAGCATAAAGTGGTTCTGAGGTTCAACTATGTGCCCGATGCCACCTATTTAGTCAGAAAGCATTATCTAAAAAAGAAAAAAAAATTATGTATTTCCAGTCACATTACATTATTGTCATAGAAATGTTCAGTCTCCATGTTTACAGCCTCTTTTTTTTTAATAATTGAAGTCTAACTCCCAATTTCAAAGTCTAAACATAGTAAACCTCAACCTGCATCTTCCCTAAGAATAATGACTCCCTAGCAGTGGTCCCTAAACAGTAGCATGGGAACGATGAGTGGCTTTTGCTGGTTACAGATACCTTGGTGCACTAGGGAGGTCATTGCATTGCTGTGAACTTGGTACCATGGTAAACCCATCTATGAGTGGTCATATGTTTAGCAAACCTTTACAATTTTGAATAATCGGTGTGGCTTGACATCATCATACATGCAAGTGCATCCCAACTACAAATGGCTGGGGATCTCTGATCTACAGGGTTCATGGGTAACTTCTTCACACTGATGACAACCAAGCTATATCCAAGGCTGGCACGTAAAGGAATTCTTAGTTTTATTGAGCATTCTGGACAGCAACAAAATATAAAAAACGGAAAGGTAGGGACTGCCTAGCGGCTTGGCGCTCATTCAGGTTACAAAATCCTTATTAGTCAGCTGCATATCACACGTGCAAAAGGTGTGTTCACAGGATTGTTAGGATGCGGTAGCCCTTCTGGGTGTCCCTCCTGACAGTCTAGGGGAGGTGTGTGTGGCCATCAGGTTCCTCACCTCCCTGCAAAAAGCCCCGGGCAGGGTACCGACCGTTTATGGCTCTGTAGGCAGATATCTTGGCTAACGCCAAGGGGGATGCCGGGAGCATTTTTGGTCTCTTAGTAGCTTCGGCGAAAAGGGACATCGAACCTGGAACCTTGCAGGTACCTATAAGTCCGGAGGTGAAGGGTAAGATTTGTTGGGGGGCCTCTCTCCTGTCGGAGAAGGGCCTGCGATAGACCGCATCCTTTGTGCACGTTTGCACTTTTTCTTGCACTTTGGGTGATTCGAGAGCACGCTCCTCGGCTCTAAATCACACGTGCAAAAGGGCCAGCAAATAACGGAAGTAAAGGGCTACATAAGCAATGACCTTGCCTGAACAATAGTGGAGCCGAGTAAAGGTTCCTTAAACAGGCGCCAAACTACTTGATTGACCCTCCCATCATGCAGCAGTCTGTCCATGTAATACTACCCTAAAGTAAAAATGTAAAAAAATTTAAATAAAATAGTGCCTATGTATGATAATTACTGTCACACGTAACATAGTTGTAGAAGTGAATGTGCAGAAGAGAACCTCACAATTCTTCAGATCTTCAGAAATGTAGACTGCCATGTTGTATTCAACTGGTGTTGATGGATGTTACCATGGTGTACCTATAACACTAATAACCTGCAAGTAGTATGTAAAAAGAGGGCTGCTTACACATAGTACGCATATCCTTTATAGGCTGATAAGTACCAAACAGAAGATAAGGAGACCGGATTTAACCATGTAATCTATATAGACACTGTTATGGCATTATACCTAATAATAAAAAGCAACATAGCCAACTATCTATATCTAGTGATATGGGGGGGAAAAGGGGCCATTGCCGAACAAAATTTAATACCCATCATGTAAAGTACAGCATAGGAAGTATTCTAGTTACTGGAACGTGAATAATGCTGGCAAAGCTTATCTCAGTACTGCAGCCAAATGGGCAACTGGCCTAAAAGCACAACTTCTGCGGCATAAAGATAATAGCAAAGCCAGATAAGGATCTTAATAAACAAAATTATATTGTCATAAGGCATGTAGGTAAACTAAGTCATTGTGTTCCAATATTGGACTTCTGTTACTGGCCTTGGTGACATTATCAGATGTTTAGATGCTTATCACAATAAAATCTGGCGAGTCACAAGCCTAAACCTGCTCATACTACTACTAGTTGAGGTATATAAAGGTCATGTACGAGAATTAGATGGCAATATATTAAATTACCAGCCAAGATAGAATGCAAAGTTTGAAAAATACATTAGAATTATCTAAAGCTGACCATTCAATAGTTTCCAGCCTCCATTGGGTCAAAGAAATGGCCATGTTCCAATCACACACGACTGATCCTCCCCTTAGGCTAGGTTCACAATCTCTGGGCAGAAAATTTCCAGCCGGAGATTCCAAGTGCGGCCAGTGGCGCTAGGACCGCGCGGACACTGCTGTCTCCTATAGACTGCAATGTGTTCCGCGAGTATTTCCGCCTGAAGAATGAGCAACGCCATTCTTCAGGTGGAAATTTTCAAGCAGATTTTCCGTTCACAAATTCCGCTTCACAAATTCCGAAGTGTTAATTTGTGAACGGAAACCCATTCACTATACATTTTAGTAAGCAGAATTTCTACCTGCAATTTCAAAGCAGAATTGCAGGAGGAAATTCCGTAGTGTGAACCTAGCCTTAGAGTCTATTCATATGGCAGAATTTCCGCTTGTGGAATTCCGCTTCAGATTAAAGCCCACAGACTTCTATGGGATTCCGCACTCCCATTGACACTTCTGAATTTCCGCAAGCGGAAATTCAGAAGTGTGAATGGGAGTGCGGAATCCTATAGAAGTCAATGGGTTTTAATCTGAGGTGGAATTCCAAAAGTGAAAATTCTGCCGTGTGAACAGACCCTTAGAAGCCCTCCGCATAAACAGTAGGTTTGGACACTCATCTTCATGTTTCCAACCCCCAATGTGCAACGTACAGGATTTTTTTCAACAGAGATACTATGGTACACCCTAAAGTCTAATCTAGTGACACCATAAAGTCTAATCTATATCTAGTGGTGCGCATTGGTGGTCAACACAAGTGCTCTTCAGTGAGAATACTGACTGTAAATGGAATAATCGAACACATATTTCATGTCCTGGTTTTAGAAACCGTCACAGATGTGTGAATATTAGACATTCTTATTGCTCATCTAAGTATTTTATATGCACCCATAACTTCAGGTTAGCCAGACTAGTGACGGATCTACTGCAATCGCTTAAGATACTGTGAACATTCAGCCGTGATCACTATACAGGGAGTATTATTTATTCATGCTCCTTATTTGCTATATTTTATGTCATTTTCTAAAGTCACGCAGAATAACCAGTACAACCAGTCAGCCAGAGAGCGTATTGTTTAATGCAATATTTTGCCGAGCAAGACAATCTGTGTTCACAATGAAGAGTCCGACGCTGTGAATACTCGTGAATTACTTCTATATTCTCTTTAAGTTATGTATCTTACAGAAGTCTCTTTCTGGTAATTTATGTAATCCATCATTGCGCTCTGCCCGCTGACACCGCTTTACTATGGAATAATTCATAAACATGACACCGATCCAGGGAATTTGATTGTATTGTTGGAAACGGATTCTATAAATCAAATCTGCGGAGCAGAAAAGTTTCTTTTAATTTGTCTGATATATGAATATAATGAAACAATGGTAAATGTGGAGGCTAAAACATAAGATTGGCCATAGATTCCTCAGCGACCATGAGAGCCTGGCACTGCATGGCCATTCTCCTCCGTATCGCACTTTAGAATGAAGCTCTGGCTTGGAGCCACTTTCATTATAGCTGGAAATTACAAAAGCCTAATACAATGTTATTACGGAAATTACTTTTTTTCCCTATGGGAAGGGAGTTGGATTGTAGTCCGTGTAGGGCTACAGAGATTTAAATTATCAGTAGCCTCCCTGTAAATACCATTTATGGCAGCCTGTAGTCTGCAAATTTATCTTACCAGACTGTAGAGATGAGCACAAACTGTAAAAACATTATTACTATAAATGGTAAGAAAGTAGAAAAAAAGGCTGATGTGTTTTTTTGTTTGCCCCTGCCGGTAGCCAGCTGTTTTTAGATGTTGGAAATAAAAGATGGACTAAATTTTAATAGGTGAGAGCTAATTGCTTTTTTTTCTACTTTCTTAGAGTGATTTTTTTTTATCATAGTTGTGGCAATTTACAAAGTTTGGGACCTTAAAGGGGTACTCCGCCCCTAGACATCTTATCCCCTATCCAAAGCATAGGAGATAAGATGTCTGATTTTGGGGGGGGGGGGGGGGGGGGGGAGTCCCACTGCTAGGGACCCCTGCTTTCTCCCTGCTTCACCCGGTGTTTGTTTAGAGCTCGTCACGGCCAAACCCCTCGATGCAAGTCTATGGGAGTTCACGCCCCCTCCCATAGACTTGCATTGAGGGGGCGTGTTCATAATGTCACGAGTGGTGCATAGCAGTGATGTCACGAGTGGTGCATAGCAGTGATGTCACGAGTGGTGCATAGCAGTGATGTCACGAGTGGTGCATAGCAGTGATGTCACGAGTGGTGCATAGCAGTGATGTCACAAGTGGTGCATAGCAGTGATGTCACGAGTGGTGCATAGCAGTGATGTCACGAGTGGTGCATAGCAGTGATGTCACGAGTGGTGCATAGCAGTGATGTCACGAGTGGTGCATAGCAGTGATGTCACATGCCTCCGCCCCACATCATCAGTCATCCGGCATGGAGCGAAGTTTACTCCTTGCATTGGATGTCAGGGATCAGAGATCGCTGGGGAGATCGCTGGGGTCCCCAGCGGCTGGACCCCCGAGATCGGACATATTTTCTCCTATCCTTTGCATAGGGGATAAGATGTCTAGGGGCGGAGTAAACCTTTAACGTGAATGGGCCGCTGTAGGGCGCCACAGTATACATCAGACTCTATATTTTAAATGGATGCTGACCGTTACCTGAACTGTATCTGCGCAGTGAGAACCCAGCCTAACTGGGTGGGAACAAAGTCACATCTAGGGCATGCTGCGTTTTTGAAAAGCAGACGCCAAAAAAAAAAAAAAAAAAAATGCCATGTGTAACACCCGTCTGAGGGGGAAAAAAAACAACTTTAAGAAAAGCCAAGATGTGAGCAGAGTGGCATCCATTAGCACATACGTGTCCACTACATCACAAGTCTAATGATTTCCTCTACTGCTAAATATTCATCTGTATGCAGCTTCAACTCAAGGAAAGTACACTGCACAAACAAAAAAAGGGAACACTAAGATAACACATCTTAGATTTGAATAAGTGAACTAATCATATGAAATACTTTCGCCTGTACATAGTTGAATGTGCTGACGACAAAATCCCACAAAAATTATCAATGAAAACCAAAATGTATCAACCCATGGAGGTCTAGATATAGAGTCACACTCAAATCAAAGTGGAAAACCACACTACAGGCTGATCCAACCTTATGTAATGTCCTTAAAACAAGTCAAAATGAGGCTCAGTAGTGTGTGCGGCCTCCACGTGCCCATATGACCTCCCAACAATGCCTGGGCATTCTACTGATGAGATGGAGGATGGTCTCCTGAGGGATGTCCTCCCAAACCTGGACTAAAGCATCCGCCAACTCCTGGACAGTCTGTGGTGCAATGTGGTGTTGGTGGATGGAGCGAGACATTATGTCCCAGATGTGCTCAAATCGGATTCAGGTCTGGGGAAGGGGCGGCCCAGTCCATAGCATCAATGCCTTCCTCTTGCAGGAACTGGTGACACACTCCAGCCACATGGGGTCTAGCATTGTCTTGCATTAGGAGGAACCCAGGGCCAACCGCACCAGCATATGGTCTCACAAGCGTTCTAAGGATCTCATCTCGGTACCTAATGGCAGTCAGGCTACCTCTGGCAAGCACATGGAGGGCTGTGCAGCCCCCCAAAGAAATACCACCCCACACTATTCCTGACCCACCACCAAACCGGTCATGCTGGAGGATGTTGCAGGCAGCAGAACGTTCTCCACGGCGTCTCCAGTCTGTCACATGGGCTCAGTGTGAACCTGCTTTCATCTGTACCAGCAAAGGGTACCAGTGGCGAATTTGCCAATCTTGGTTTTCAAATGCCAAATGTCCTGCACGGTATTGGGCTGTAAGAACAACCCCCACCTGTGGACATCAGACCCGCATACCACCCTCATGGAGTTTGTTGCTGACCGTTTGAGTGGACACAAGCACATTTGTGGCCTGCTGGAGGTCATTTTGCAGGGCTCTGGCAGTGCTCCTCCTGCTGCTCCTTGCACAAAGGTGGAGGTAGCAGTCCTGCTGCTGGGTTTTTGCCCTCCTACAGCCTCCTGCACGTCTCCTGAAGTACTAGTCTGTCCCCTGGTAGCGCCTCCACATCAGGCTAACGTCTGACCCCCCGGTTCCATCTGCCGCCTCCCTGCACAGACTGATGCGGTCTCCGGAGTAAGAAGTCCGTTCTGCCAGTTTAAGATGCGGTGAGCGCTCTAACTTTTTTTTACTTGTGCGCTATTGTATTCATGTCGGTCGCTTTATGCGTGCAGCACCACCGGCTTTGCAGTGTCTTGCATGCCTAATCCCTCGTTTGAGGACCTGACCATATGATTTTTATAGAAATAGCGTTGGTGCCGTTTTTTTCTTTGTTCTTGGTGAGTTGAAGAGATTGTGAAATTGATTGTCAGTCAGTGTTGCTTCCTGAGTGGACAGTGTGATTTCACAGAAGTGTCATTGACTTGGATTTACATTGTGTTGTTTAAGTGTTCCCTTTATTTTTTTTGAGCAGTGTACATCAAAATACTGAGACACATAAAAGTATAATTTCAGTCAGTGGTACCTTAGGTCACTATGGAGAAAGAAGCTCCCGGCCTAAATTATTAATGCTGGATCTCACCTGTTCACGCCACAATGCTCAGTACAGCAAGCACTGAGCTGGTAAAGGGGAGGGGGATACAAAGAGAATGGATAGGAGGAAATGTATTCATTGACCCTTAAATTCTGAACCACCTCATCACTATCTATCATAACCAGTCTACCATATAATCAATCTCTCAGTTCTAGCTGATAAACCTCATTGCTGTATCGCACAGAAGACCACACTATTATTTGGTACTAAAGGGACACGTCTAATATACTAGTAAAATTTACCATATCCTATTCCAGGTATAGGCAATCTTCGGCACTGCAGATGTTTTGGACTACATCTCCCATGATGATCTTTCAGCCAAAATGCTGCCAAAGTATCATGGGAGATGTAGTCCAAAACATCTGCAGTGCCGAAGGTTGCCTATGCCTGTCCTATTCTATTCCGTACTGCAATCCAACAACACCAGGAGGCATCACTTGTCTCTCCTCTCTTCGCACACTTGGGAAAATTTTCAGCATTAGGCCACGAGGCCGAAAACGTTCGGAATGTTTGGTGGAACTTGATTCAGCAGCACTAGGACTGCTAGGAAATGCGCTGTTGCATATAAGGCAAATCATTTCTGAATCTGCAGTAACAGTGAAAAGGTTCTGCAGATGATGAAATCAGATGTTTCTGCTACGGAAATTCCTGTAGCATAATTTTCGAGTGGAATATTCCTGCAGAATTTTTCTTGGAAATCCGCCGTGTGAACATAGCCTTAGGCCTCGTCCACAAGACAGACAATTCACTGGCTAAATTTAGAGCGGGTGCATCCGGATACTTTGGCGATAGAACGCACAGATATTGCTGTCTCCATAGGCAGGAATGCAGTCCCGGCAGAATTTCACAGAAAAAATGATGTACAAATTCTTCTGCAGCAATACTACAGTCTGAACAGAGCAATAGCATACAATTAAAACGATGGGATAAACTAAATTCTGCCTACGGAATGTCCACAGAATGGACAACGCTTTAGGCTGCTTCATCCTTAACTGAGAGGTAACTTGCTGTAGATAAAACCATCACCCAATGTTCTATAAACAACTGAGACCAAGCAAGCTGAACAGCATCGATCATGTCTGATCACGGGGGTCCTGCCGTTGGGGACCCCCGCGATCTCGGATGTGGCACCCCAGACAACCAGTGCATGAAGTGAACTTCGTTCCATGCCGGATGACTGGCGATGTGGAGGCTTGTGACGTCACGGCCATGCCCCCTCAATGCAAGTCTATGGGAGGGGGCGTCACGCCCCCTCCCATGGACTTGCATTGAGGGGGCGTGACCGTGACGTCACGAGCCTCTGGCGCTGTATCCGACGCTCTAAAAGAATGCCGGGTGCAGCAGGGAGATCATGGAGGTCCCCAGCGGCAGGACCCCCACGATCAGACATCTTATCCCCTATCCTCTGGATGAGAGTCAGCCCGCCATGACCCCTACAATTGATAGAAAATGCTATTAGTATCACTAACAAAGCACACGGTCATCTAGTCTCTGCCTCCCTTTTTTGAAAAAGAGGGTAGCATGGGCGTTTATAGTCAATGGGTGGATTCATCACCTAGGTGGATAGCTATGCTTCTTGCATGAACGAGGGACATCAGTAGTAAATCCCCATGATATGCTATTGCAAGTGGCCTCTGGTCAGTCCCTTCTCTTCCCGTTGCTATGTCCTGGGCTCTTACCTCTAAATGCTCCCCAGCTCCTTCCCTCTGCTCTAGTGGCATCCTAGATAAATGCTAGAGCCATCACTCAAGAGCAGAGTATTGCGGTATGTTCAGCGCAGAAAGCCTGGGGCACTGCACAGGAAGGGCCCAGCCAAAGGAAACTTGTTTCCCTTCATCATCACAGTACCAAGACAATTCTCATCCAGTGAAAGCTAGATGGAAATAGGAAATCCAGAAATAGTTATAGGGGTACTCCGTTGCTCAGCGTTTGGAATAAACTGTTCCAAACACTGGAGCTGGTGTCGGGAGCTCGTGAAGTCATAATCCCACCCCCTCATGACGTCACACCCCACCCCCTCAATGCAAGTCTATGGGAGGGGGCGTGACATCCGTCACGCCCCCTCCTATAGACTTGCATTGAGGGGGCTGGGCGTGACTTCCCGAGCTCCCGGCATATGCTGAGCAGCGGAATATCCCTTTAAATCCCTGGTAAGGCATAGTTTGCTAGGTACTTTGGCAAGTTCTGTTATTGGGCCTGGATTTTTATTAAATGAAAGGCATGTGTGGTAGTGGTTCAATAGCTAGTGGTCACTTCACACAGCTAATATACATTTTCATTAGTTTTTACCAATGTAAGCACACAGGTGAATGGTGCAATCGTACACCATATACGGCAACTTTATTTAGATATACCTGGGCAGAATTTTCACGGCGATCAAACGAGACCAGATCAGCATGTATTCACAAAGAATTTACTCACGACCCCCACGTTCAGGTCTTCCTGCATATATCTTTCTTTATTTGCATGACTTCATGTTCTTAGGGTAAAATACTTCTGTTGTTGGGGTACGGTGATAGAAATCTCAGATAGTTACGTTGACAAATACCTCTGCCTGCCACGTTACGTTGCGGGGAACCACCCCCTTAATCATGCGCAAAGGTTAGGAGCTCTAGCTTGGTTAAATATGCTTCTAAGCGTAGTTCAGTTCAGTTTCAGATTTGTAAATTACTTCTATTGAAAAATCTTAATCCTTCTAGTACTTATTAGCTACAGAGGAAATGGTTTTCTTTTTGGAACACAGAGCTCTCTGCTGACATCATGACCACAGTGCTCTCTGCTGACATCTCTGTCCATTTTAGGAACTGTTCAGAGCAGCATATGTTTTCTATGGGGATTTTCTCCTACTCTGGACAGTTCTTAAAATGGACAGAGATGTCAGCAGAGAGCACTGTGGTCATGATGTCAGCAGAGAGCTCGGTGTTCCAAAAAGAAAATAATTTCCTCTGTAGTATTCAGCAGCTAATAAGTACTGGTTGATTAACATTGTTTAACCCCTTAACGACGCAGGACGTATATTTACGTCCTGCGCCGGCTCCCGCGATATGAAGCGGGATCGCGCCGCGATCCCGCATCATATCGCGTCGGTCCCGGCGCTCATCAACGGCCGGGACCCGCGGCTAATACCACACATCGCCGATTAGTGTGTGCAGTGTCACTGCAAAGTAGAATTGGCGACACAAAAAAGAAGCCATAATATGGATTTTTAGGTGGAAAATTGAAAGGGTTATGATTTTTAAAAGGTAAGGAGGAAAAAACGAAAGTGCAAAAACTGAAAAACCCTGAGTCCTTAAGGGGTTAAAGGGGTTCTCTGCTGCCCTGCCTTCCGGAGCTCCGCTCGCACTGTCCGGAAGTTTATTACTCCGAACGCTGTGTGCGGGCTTCCGTGTTCGAGGCTGCCCCCTCTTGACGTCACAACCGCCCCTTCAAGGAAAGTCTATGGGAAGACTTCCCATAGACTTTCGTTGAGTGGGTGGGCGTGATGTCACGAGGGGGCGGCCTCGAACACGGAAGCCCGCACACAGCGTTCGGAGTAATAAACTTCCGGACGGTGCGAGCGGAGCTCCGGAAGGCAGGGCAGCGGAGAACCCCTTTAACCCCTTCAGGACGGAGCCCATTTTGGCCTTAAGGACCGGAGCGTTTTTTGCACATCTGACCACTGTCACTTTAAACATTAATAACTCTGGAATGCTTTTAGTTATCATTCTGATTCCGAGATTGTTTTTTCGTGACATATTCTACTTTAACATAGTGGTAAATTTTTGTCGATACTTGCATCCTTTCTTGGTGAAAAATCCGTAAATTTGATGAAAAATTTGAAAATTTAGCATTTTTCTAACTTTGAAGCTTTCTGCTTGTAAGGAAAATGGATATTACGAATACATTTTTTTTTGGTTCACATATACAATATGTCTACTTTATGTTTGCATCATAAAATTGACGAGTTTTTACTTTTGGAAGACACCAGAGGGCTTCAACGGTCAGCAGCAATTTTCCGATTTTTCACAAAATTTTCAAACTCAGTATTTTTCAGGGACCAGTTCAGGTTTGAAGTGGATTTGAAGGGTCTTCATATTAGAAATACCCCATAAATGACCCCATTATAAAAACTACACCCCCCAAAGTATTCAAAATGACATTCAGTAAGTGTTTTAACCCTTTAGGTGTTTCACACGAATAGCAGCAAAGTGAAGGAGAAAATTCACAATCTTCATTTTTTACACTCACATGTTCTTGTAGACCCAATTTTAGAATTTTTACAAGGGGTAAAAGGACAAAATTTTTACTTGTATTTGTAGCCCAATTTCTCTCGAGTAAGCACATACCTCATATGTCTATGTAAAATGTTCGGCGGGCGCAGTAGAGGGCTCAGAAGGGAAGGAGCGACAAGGGGATTTTGGAGAGTACGTTTTTCTGAAATGGTTTTTGGGGGGCATGTTACCTTTAGGAAGCCCTTATGGTGCCAGAACAGCAAAAAAAACCCACATGGCATACCATTTTGGAAACTAGACCCCTCGGGGAATGTAACATGGGATAAAGTGAACCTTAATACCCCACAGGTGTTTCACGACTTTTGCAAATGTAAAAAAAAAAAAAAAAATTTACCTAAAATGCTTGTTTTCCCAAAAAAATTTTATTTTTAAAAAGGGTAATAGCAGAAAATACCCCTAAAAATTTGAAGCCCAATTTCTCCCGATTCAGAAAACACCCCATATGGGGGTGAAAAGTGCTCTGCTGGCGCACTACAGGTCTCAGAAGAGAAGGAGTCACATTTGGCTTTTTGAAAGCGAATTTTGCTCTGGGGGCATGCCGCATTTAGGAAGCCCCTATGGTGCCAGGATAGCAAAAAAAAACCCACATGGCATACCATTTTGGAAACTAGACCCCTCGGGGAACGTAACAAGGGGTTAAGTGAACCTTTATACCCCACAGGTGTTTCACGACTTTTGCATATGTAAAAATTTTTTTTTTTTTTTTACCTAAAATGCTTGTTTTCCCCAAAATTTTACATTTTTAAAAAGGGTAAAAGCAGAAACTACCCCCCAAAATTTGTAACACAATTTCTCCCGAGTACGGCGATACCCCATATGTGACCCTAAACTGTTGCCTTGAAATACGACAGGGCTCCAAAGTGAGAGCGCCATGCGCATTTGAGGCCTAAATTAGGGATTGCATAGGGGCGGACATAAGGGTATTCTACGCCAGTGATTCCCAAACAGGGTGCCTCCAGCTGTTGCAAAACTCCCAGCATGCCTGGACAGTCAACGGCTGTCCGACAATACTGGGAGTTGTTTTGCAACAGCTGGAGGCTCCGTTCTGGAAACAGTGGCGTACCAGACGTTTTTCATTTTTATTGGGGAGGGGAGGGGGGCTGTGTAGGGGTATGTGTATACGTAGTGTTTTTTACTTTTTATTTTATTGTGTGTTAGTGTAGTGTAGTGTTTTTAGGGTACAGTCGCACGGGCGGGGGTTCACAGTAGTTTCTCGCTGGCAATTTGAGCTGCAGCAGAAAGTTTGCGGCAGCTCAAATTTGCAGCCAGATACTTACTGTAATCCTCCGCCCATGTGAGTGTACCCTGTACGTTCACATTGGGGGGGGGGGGACATCCAGCTGTTGCATAACTACAACTCCCAGCATGCCCGTTGGCTGTCGGTGACTGCTGAGAGTTGTAGTTTTGCAACAACTGTAGGTACACTGGTTATGTATCACTGAGTTTGTGACCTAACTCAGTGTTTCACAACCAGTGTGCCTCCAGCTGTTGCAAAACTACAACTCCCAGCATGTACGGTGCATGGTGTAAGGTGACTGCTGAGAGTTGTAGTTTGCAACAGCTGGAGGCACACCGGTCGTGAAACACTGAGTTAGGTAAAAAAAAACTCTTGAGTTTCACAACCAGTGTGCCTTCAGCTGTTGCAAAACTACAACTCTCAGCAGTCACCGACAGCCAACGGGCATGCTGGGAGTTGTAGTTATGCAACCAGCAGATGCACCACTACAACTCCCAGCATGCACTTTAGCTGTTTGTGCAAGCTGGGAGTTGTAGTTAGACAACAGCTGAAGGTACACTTTTCCATAGAAATAATGTGCCTCCAGCTGTTGCAAAACCATAAGTCCCAGCATGCCCATAAGGGAATGCTGGGAGTTGTGGTGGTCTGCCTCCTGCTGTTGCATAACTACAGCTCCCAGCATGCCCTTTTTGCATGCTGGGAGCTGTTGCTAAGCAACAGCAGGAGGCTGTAACTCACCTCCTGCTGTTGCTTCATCGCTGGACTGTCCCTCGCCGCCGCAGCTGCTCCTGGGGCCCCGATCCCAACAGGGGCGCCGGGGATCGGGGTCCCCAGCACCGGGGGTCGTCTTCCCGCACCCGCTCACGCCCTCCGGAAGAGGGGCGGAGCGGGTGCGGGAGTGACACCCGCAGCAGGCGCCCTGATTGGTCGGCCGGTAATCCGGCCGACGAATCAGGGCGATCGTGAGGTGGCACCAGTGCCACCTCACCCCTGCAGGCTCTGGCTGTTCGGGGCCGTCAGAGACGGCCCCGAACAGCCAGTAATTCCGGGTCACCGGGTCACCGGAGACCCGATTGACCCGGAATCGCCGCAGATCGCTGGACTGAATTGTCCAGCGATCTGCGGCGATCGCCGACATGGGGGGGCATAATGACCCCCCTGGGCGATATGCCGGGATGCCTGCTGAACGATTTCAGCAGGCATCCGGCTCCGGTCCCCAACCGGCTAGCGGTGGGGGCCGGAATTCCCACGGGCGTATGGATACGCCCTCGGTCCTTAAGGACTCGGGATGCAGGGCGTATCCATACGCCCTATGTCCTGAAGAGGTTAATAGAAGTCATTTACAAATCTGTTTAACTTTCTGGCACCAGTTGATTAAAAAAAATAAGTTTTTCATCGGAGTACCCCTTTAACTCTTACAGCGCTTAACCATTTCAATGCTACTGTATATATTGATTAAAAAGCATTATTATTAACCAATGCTATTATAAAACAGCCTTATAACTACACACTTTATTGAGCCCCTTCGGCTCGATTGTTTCTAGTTCTGTTATCCAGTATGCCTCGCGACTTAGCAATGCTTTTCTGTTTTCTTCCTTATTCCTTGTCTTTTCCACCTCCTCTATAATCTGCCATCTAAGGTCCGATACTGTGTCCTAGTTGTTTCAAGTGACGTGCTACACTTGTTTCTCCATATTGCGTTTCTGCTACTCCTTCATGTCCCATATAGTTACATAGTTAGTATGGTTGAAAAAAGACATACGTCCATCAAGTTCAACCAGGGAATTGAAGGGTAGGGGTGTGGCGCGATATTGGGGGAAGGGATGGGATTTTATATTTCTTCATAAGCATTAATGTTATTTTGTTCCAGGAATGTATCTAATCCTGTTTTAAAGCTGTTAATTTTTCCTGCTGTGACCAGTTCCTGAGGTAGACTGTTCCATAAGTTCACAGTTCTTATAGTAAAGAAGGCGTGTCGCCCCTTGAGACTAAACTTTTTCTTCTCCAGACGGATGGAGTGCCCCCTCGTCCTTTGGGGGGGGGGGGTTTAACCTGGAACAGTTTTTCTCCATATTTTTTGTATGGGCCATTTATATACGTTTATCATATCCCCCCTTAGACGTCTCTACTCAAGACTAAACAATTGTAACTCCTTTAATCGCTCCTCATAGCTAAGATGTTCCATGCCCCATATTAGTTTAGTCGCGCGTCTCTGCACCCTCTCCAGCTCCACAGTGTCCCTTTTATGGGCTGGTGCTCAAAACTGAACAGCATATTCCAGGTGAGGCCGTACCAATGCTTTATAAAGGGGGAGTATTATGTCCCTGTCCCTCGAGTCCATGCCTCTTTTTATACATGACAATATCCTGCCGGCTTTGGAAGCAGCAGCCTGACATTGCATGCTATTCTGTAGTCTGTGATCTACAAGTACACCCAGATCCTTCTCTACCAGTGACTCTGCCAGTTTAATCCCCCGTAAGACATACGATGCATGCAGGTTATTAGTACCCAGATGCATAACTTTACATTTATCCACATTGAACCTCATTTGCCAAGTGGATGCCCAGACACTTAGTCTATCCAAGTCATCTTGTAACCTATACATCGTCTATAGACTGTACTGTGCTACAAAGCTTGGTGTCATCTGCAAAGATAGAAACAGAGCTGTTAATGCCATCCTCTGAGCTGTTAATGCCATCAGTGATTTATGTTCTCCGAGTCTTACTTTAATTTGTCTTGAGTTTGTCTTGATGTGTGGTAGTGGGCCTTTGTACCTTTCCTGGGCCAGTCCCGATTTTCAGACTAGCCCAGATCAGCACAGGTGCTGAAAATAGCTTGTCAATTGACTTTAAAACTAGGAGAGGAGTCAGTCTTCAAGTTATCGTGAGGAACCTGCACAAAAAAGTTTTAATCCAAAGTTTTGCAGCCTTAAAAATGAGACATGGCTGAGTAACACGTTTGTTGTCTACTTTGTCTGGTGGCTGGTAGTAAGTCACTTGTATAGACATGGAGGAGATCTGTATATTTAATTCTGGACAAGCAGGATTAACTTTTATGTTCATGCCTAAGTGTGCAGGCTGTATTTGTTTTATTACAAAACAATGTACCGCCCCTCTATAGATAAATTACAATCTATATAATAAACACTATACCTTAATTGTAATTGGCAATCAGAAAGCAAAATGTGTGAACAGCAGTAAAACAAATCACTAGAACTGCACCGGATATTGATGGAGTGTTTTTCCTTCATCCATTCTCTTATTGACCTGCTAAATGTGTGCATTAGCATTACATTATGGAACGGAACGCGTCCTTACACAGCAGTGTTTATTAATAGGTCTGAATAGAGCACCTTCCCGCACGCCGCTTTACTTTATAGTCTTTCAAAACAAAGCAAAATAATCTAAAGGAATCCATTTGTACATGCACATAGTCTGCTGACCAGAATGAAGTTTGTAAAGAAGAAAAAATAAAAATTTGCTGTCAGCAAGATGGCGGTCATGCAGAAAATTTCAAGAGAAAACACTGTCATGCAACCACTATATATCCAGCATTAATACAAGCAACACGTGGACACTGATTTCAGACATAATGAAGTTTGAATTGAGACATAAAAAACAAAGAAGAAAATAAAACTTGCATAATAAAGCTAGTGAACTACACAGGACTACACAGTCACTTCTTGTAGTTTTGGGGGTTATTTTTCAGTACAGTAACCCCTCGACCTACGATGGCCCTTGACATACGATAATTTCAACATGCGATGGCCTCTCAGAGGCCGGGAACGCGGCGACAGCGATGGACGGCGACATCCCGGGCAGCGGTGACGGTCCGGAGCGGCGGGGACACTTGAGTACAACTTTCTCTAACAGTGGTCTACAACCTGCAGACCTTCAGATGTTGCAAAACTACAACACCCAGCATGCCCGGACAGCCAACGGCCTATACTTTTCAATGCACGGATCCCTCAACATATGATGGCTTCAACAAACGATGGTCCATTTGGAACGGATTACCATTGTATTTGAGGGACCGCTGTATACGGTTTCCTCTCTTTTCCGGAGTGTCAGAGCAGTGAAGTTGCTGGGATTCCTGCACAGTGGAGACGTCTCCATGCCTGCTAAGTTCGTTCCGATGAAAATAAATAATAAAAGTCCCAAATCCATAAAACATGCATAGAAATGGTTGGTTTCTGCGGCCAGCATTAAATATAATCCAAGATCTAAGCTTCAGTCCTTATATTCTAGCTAGGTTTAGGCTGGCTCCATACTACACTCAGGGCCTATGTCACTGGCATACAGCATGCTCATACCCATACACTTTAAGGGTACGTTCGCACGTGCATATTTCGCTCCGTATTTTCTGCTGCTAAATTACCTACTATCAATGGGTAGCAAAATCAGAGTCAGAAAATATGGTATGTGTGAATGTACCCTAAAGGAAATCTGTCAGCTATAAATCATGCTCAGAGCTAAAGTGTGGGGGAGGCTGTGGTGAGCTGAGGGATGCATGCCTCCTCCCTCCCCCACCCTTCATTACCTTGACTGATTGTTGTGCACAACTTGGTGCTGGAAGACAAGCCCAGTACATCAGTCAGGGCAGGAAGGGGTGGGAGAGGGAGGTTTTATGTGGCTCAGCACAGCCTCTTTGACAAGTGTTCCTAAAAGAGATATTTCAGTGACATAAACTTCATTGTCCATGAGAGTGCCGGAGACACAAGAGTACTGTAGTTCAGTTATCTCTGGTCTTCCCACAGATGAACAGCGCATGTGCTGACCCACCACTCCATTCAGTGGGGAGAGTCAGCCCCCTGTTCTCACATTCACAGAGGGTCCACATTCAGACACTTATCTCCTATCTACAGGAGAACATTCTTAGTCACTAGTAGCTCATGTTTTGTCTATAAAATAGGTATTTCAATGATTATAACTAAGCTGTTTCTGTTTCCGAAACATATACCGTATTTTTATGAGACTTAAAACTTGGCATACCTTTTGCCGATAACACAATGGTGACACAGAGCTCTAACAGAGCCTTAAAATAAGGATGTTTTACACATTTTTGGCAGTGGAAAAAAAGCTCTGTTCACACTGGTGTTTAGGTTACATTTATTAGGTCCCAGTTGCCCCTGCTCTGCCATGACACTGACCTCATGGATATAATGTGAAAAGGTACGGAGATCCAAATTTCTAGACCTGGATCTGTACCCGCACTGGAGGATACCCAAACACCATGGGGCATGCTGCACTCATGTCCAACGTGTCCTGTATAACTAGTGGCTAACCTTGGAGTCAATGGCACCAAATATGTAACCTATGTCATTTATGTAAAAGGATGAACAATATTAAATAAGTCTCATGCATAAAAACAGGGGGTCCGAGTGCTGGGGCCCCCTGCAATCTCCTGTACGGAGCCCCTGCGCTGTAGCACAGGATCGCATCACGACCCCCGCCCCCTCCATATAGTTCTATGGGAGAGCAGTTCTTCATCCTTTGGCTCTCCCATAGAGCTTAATGGAAGGAGCGGGGGTCGTGATGCGCTCCTGTGCTAAAGCACAGGGGCTCCGTACAGGAGATCGCAGGGGGGCCCAGCACTCAGACCCCCCTGCGATCTAAAACGTATCCCCTGCTTTGGATAGGGGATACGTTTTTTAGACTGATCCTTTAATATTATTATTACATTATAGTTTCTAGTCTCATCTCCGATTGCCTAGTATGTAGATCAAGTGGTGAAATAAATGTTGCATCAAGTATAGCTCCTAACAAAGCAATGTAGATATTAATGTATATGTGACCGCATCCCAGAAGCATTTGATCAATGGTCCCATAAATAAGGTAAACCTCACTGACAACTGTACAGAAGCCAAGATCACCTCGCAGGCTCCGGCTACTGTACAGCACATTCAGGGCAGTGCACCCACCACTGACGCCTAATATTTGTGCCGTTTTCCATTGCTATCCATGAAATTTGTTATTGAGGAGCCAACAAAAAGTCACAATGGACGCCTCTACATTCGGCAGTATATTGTCCCTCACTCTTTATCTGTATAACTATTGCACTAGTCATAGAGAATGCAGAGCCCCAGTCGGTTCTGAAGATAAGAATACCAGGAGGTGCTGGGTAGCATTTCTTAAGGATGTAGAGTAGATGGCAGCTCAGTAAGATTGATGATGTAGTACAGTGCATTCCTCAGATAGGCGGCAGAAGCGCTAGATTTACACCGCCCCCCCTCATGCAGATAAAGAGCAGAAATGTTCATTTTGTCTGGAAGGATTTGTTTAAAAAAAAAACTTAAAATAATAAAATAAAATGTACAGTATTTACTATTTTAAATCTGCGCATCAATAGAATTCATGTGATGCCTATGATGGATAAATTCACTAAGCCAGTGGTCTCCAAACTGTGGGCCTCCAGATGCTTCCAAACCAATAATCCCAGCATGCCGTTGGCTTTCCAGGCATGCGGGCAGTTGTAGTTTTGCAACATCTGAAGGTGCACAGTCTGAAGACCACTGTACTGTCTCCAATACACAGATGAGAATGAGGATGGGGAACCCCTTAACCAGTGTTCCCCAACCTGTTGTTATCTAGCTGCTGCAAAACTACACCTCCCATCATGCCCTGACAGCCGGCACAAGGAAAGGTTGTAGTTTTGCAACAGCTGGAAAGTAACAGTTCTAGAATCACTGCCTTGCAACATGTACAGTATCTCCATAAGTGATTCCACCCCTCACATTATATATACAGTATCTCCCATAAGTGACTCCACCCCTCACATTATATATACAGTATATCCCATAAGTGAGTCCATCCCTCACATTATATACAGTATATCCCATAAGTGAGTCCACCCCTCACATTATATACAGTATCTCCCATAAGTGACTCCACCCCTCACATTATATATACAGTATCTCCCATAAGTGACTCCACCCCTCACATTATATATACAGTATATCCCATAAGTGAGTCCATCCCTCACATTATATATACAGTATATCCCATAAGTGAGTCCACCCCTCACATTATATATACAGTATATCCCATAAGTGAGTCCACCCCTCACATTATATACAGTCTCTCCCATAAGTGAGTCCACCCCTCCCATTATATATACAGTATATCCCATAAGTGAGTCCACCCCTCACATTATATATACTGTATCTCCCATAAGTGAGTCCACCCCTCACATTATATATACAGTATCTCCCATAAGTGAGTCCACCCCTCACATTATATACAGTATATCCCATAAGTGAGTCCACCCCTCACATTATATATAGTATCTCCCATAAGTGAGTCCACCCCTCACATTATATATACAGTATATCCCATAAGTGAGTCCACCCCTCACATTATATATACAGTATCTCCCATAAGTGAGTCCACCCCTCCCATTATATATACAGTATATCCCATAAGTGAGTCCACCCCTCACATTATATATACAGTATCTCCCATAAGTGAGTCCACCCCTCACATTATATATACAGTATCTCCCGTAAGTGAGTCCACCCCTCACATTATATATACAGTATCTCCCATAAGTGAGTCCACCCCTCACATTATATATACAGTATCTCCCATAAGTGAGTCCACCCCTCACATTATATATACAGTATATCCCATAAGTGAGTCCATCCCTCACATTATATATACAGTATCTCCCATAAGTGAGTCCACCCCTCACATTATATATACAGTATCTCCCATAAGTGAGTCCACCCCTCACATTATATACAGTATATCCCATAAGTGAGTCCACCCCTCACATTATATATAGTATCTCCCATAAGTGAGTCCACCCCTCACATTATATATACAGTATCTCCCGTAAGTGAGTCCACCCCTCACATTATATATACAGTATCTCCCATAAGTGAGTCCACCCCTCACATTATATATACAGTATCTCCCGTAAGTGAGTCCACCCCTCACATTATATATACAGTATCTCCCATAAGTGACTCCACCCCTCACATTATATATACAGTATCTCCCATAAGTGAGTCCACCCCTCACATTATATATACAGTATCTCCCATAAGTGAGTCCACCCCTCACATTATATATACAGTATATCCCATAAGTGAGTCCACCCCTCACATTATATACAGTATCTCCCATAAGTGAGTCCACCCCTCACATTATATATACAGTATATCCCATAAGTGAGTCCACCCCTCACATAATATATACAGTATCTCCCATAAGTGAGTCCACCCCTCACATTATATATACAGTATCTCCCATAAGTGAGTCCACCCCTCACATTATATACAGTATATCCCATAAGTGACTCCACCCCTCACATTATATATACAGTATCTCCCATAAGTGAGTCCACCCCTCACATTATATACAGTATATCCCATAAGTGACTCCACCCCTCACATTATATATACAGTATCTCCCATAAGTGAGTCCACCCCTCACATTATATATACAGTATCTCCCATAAGTGAGTCCACCCCTCACATTATATATACAGTATCTCCCATAAGTGAGTCCACCCCTCACATTATATACAGTATATCCCATAAGTGACTCCACCCCTCACATTATATATACAGTATCTCACATAAGTGAGTCCACCCCTCACATTATATATACAGTATATCCCATAAGTGAGTCCATCCCTCACATTATATACAGTATCTCCCATAAGTGAGTTCACCCCTCACATTATATATACAGTATATCACATAAGTGAGTCCACCCCTCACATTATATATACAGTATCTCCCATAAGTGACTCCACCCCTCACATTATATATACAGTATCTCCCATAAGTGAGTCCACCCCCACATTATATATACAGTATCTCCCATAAGTGACTCCACCCCTCACATTATATACAGTATCTCCCATAAGTGACTCCACCCCTCACATTATATATACAGTATATCCCATAAGTGAGTCCACCCCTCACATTATATATACAGTATATCCCATAAGTGAGTCCACCCCTCACATTATATATAGTATCTCCCATAAGTGATTCCACCCCTCACATTATATACACAGTATCTCCCATAAGTGAGTCCACCCCTCACATTATATATACAGTATCTCCCATAAGTGAGTCCACCCCTCACATTATATATACAGTATCTCCCATAAGTGAGTCCACCCCTCACATTATATATACAATATCTCCCATAAGTGAGTCCATCCTTCACATTATATACAGTATATCCCATAAGTGAGTCCACCCCTCACATTATATATACAGTATCTCCCATAAGTGACACCACCCCTCACATTATATACAGTATCTCCCATAAGTGAGTCCACCCCTCACATTATATATACAGTATCTCCCATAAGCGAGTCCACCCCTCACATTATATACAGTATCTCCCATAAGCGACTCCACCCCTCACATTATATATACAGTATCTCCCATAAGTGAGTCCACCCCTCACATTATATATACAGTATCTCCCATAAGTGAGTCCACCCCTCACATTATATATACAGTATATCCCATAAGTGAGTCCACCCCTCACATTATATACAGTATCTCCCATAAGTGAGTCCACCCCTCACATTATATATACAGTATCTCCCATAAGTGATACCACCCCTCACATTATATACAGTATCTCCCATAAGTGATACCACCCCTCACATTATATACAGTATCTCCCATAAGTGACTCCACCCCTCACATTATATATACAGTATATGCCATAAGTGACTCCACCCCTCACATTATATATACAGTATATCCCATAAGTGACTCCACCCCTCACATTATATATACAGTATATCCCATAAGTGACTCCACCCCTCACATTATATATACAGTATATCCCATAAGTGAGTCCACCCCTCACATTATATATACAGTATTCCCATAAGTGAGTCCACCCCTCACATTATATACAGTATCTCCCATAAGTGAGTCCACCCCTCACATTATATATACAGTATCTCCCATAAGTGAGTCCTCTCCACATTATATACAGTATCTCTCATAAGTGAGTCCACCCCTCACATTATATATACAGTATCTCCCATAAGTGACTCCACCCCTCACATTATATATACAGTATCTCCCATAAGTGAGTCCACCCCTCACATTATATATACAGTATCTCCCATAAGTGAGTCCACCCCTCACATTATATATACAGTATCTCCCATAAGTGACTCCACCCCTCACATTATATACAGTATTCCCATAAGTGAGTCCACCCCTCACATTATATATACAGTATATCCCATAAGTGAGTCCACCCCTCAGATTATATACAGTATCTCCCATAAGTGAGTCCACCCCTCACATTATATACAGCATCTCCCATAAGTGAGTCCACCCCTCACATTATATACAGTATCTCCCATAAGTGATTCCACCCCTCACATTATATATACAGTATCTCCCATAAGTGAGTCCACCCCTCACATTATATACAGTATCTCCCATAAGAGAGTCCACCCCTCACATTATATATACAGTATCTCCCATAAGAGAGTCCACCCCTCACATTATATACAGTATCTCCCATAAGAGAGTCCACCCCTCACATTATATATACAGTATCTCCCATAAGAGAGTCCACCCCTCACATTATATATACAGTATATCCCATAAGTGAGTCCACTCCTCACATTATATATACAGTATATCCCATAAGTGACTCCACCCCTCACATTATATATACAGTATCTCCATAAGTGATTCCACCCCTCACATTATATATACAGTATTTCCCATAAGTGAGTCCACCCCTCACATTATATATACAGTATCTCCCATAAGTGAGTCCACCCCTCACATTATATACAGTATCTCCCATAAGTGAGTCCACCCCTCACATTATATACAGTATATCCCATAAGTGAGTCCACCCCTCACATTATATATACAGTATCTCCCATAAGTGAGTCCACCCCTCACATTATATATACAGTATCTCCCATAAGTGAGTCCACCCCTCACATTATATACAGTATCTCCCATAAGTGAGTCCACCCCTCACTTTATATATACAGTATCTCCCATAAGTGAGTCCACCCCTCACATTATATACAGTATCTCCCATAAGTGAGCCCACCCCTCACATTATATATACAGTATATCCCATAAGTGAGTCCACCCCTCACATTATATATACAGTATCTCCCATAAGTGAGTCCACCCCTCACATTATATATACAGTATCTCCCATAAGTGAGTCCACCCCTCACATTATTTACAGTATCTCCCATATGTGAGTCCACCCCTCACATTATATATATAGTATCTCCCATAAGTGAGTCCACCCCTCACATTATATATACAGTATCTCCCATAAGTGAGTCCACCCCTCACATTATATACTGTATCTCCCATATGTGAGACCATCCCTCACATTATATATACGGTATCTCCCATAAGTGAGTCCACCCCTCACATTATATACAGTATATCCCATAAGTGAGTCCACCCCTCACATTATATATACAGTATTCCCATAAGTGAGTCCACCCCTCACATTATATACAGTATCTCCCATAAGTGAGTCCACCCCTCACATTATATATACAGTATCTCCCATAAGTGAGTCCTCTCCACATTATATACAGTATCTCTCATAAGTGAGTCCACCCCTCACATTATATATACAGTATCTCCCATAAGTGACTCCACCCCTCACATTATATATACAGTATCTCCCATAAGTGAGTCCACCCCTCACATTATATATACAGTATCTCCCATAAGTGAGTCCACCCCTCACATTATATATACAGTATATCCCATAAGTGAGTCCACCCCTCAGATTATATACAGTATCTCCCATAAGTGAGTCCACCCCTCACATTATATACAGCATCTCCCATAAGTGAGTCCACCCCTCACATTATATACAGTATCTCCCATAAGTGATTCCACCCCTCACATTATATATACAGTATCTCCCATAAGTGAGTCCACCCCTCACATTATATACAGTATCTCCCATAAGAGAGTCCACCCCTCACATTATATATACAGTATCTCCCATAAGAGAGTCCACCCCTCAAATTATATACAGTATCTCCCATAAGAGAGTCCACCCCTCACATTATATATACAGTATCTCCCATAAGAGAGTCCACCCCTCACATTATATATACAGTATATCCCATAAGTGAGTCCACTCCTCACATTATATATACAGTATATCCCATAAGTGACTCCACCCCTCACATTATATATACAGTATCTCCATAAGTGATTCCACCCCTCACATTATATATACAGTATTTCCCATAAGTGAGTCCACCCCTCACATTATATACAGTATCTCCCATAAGTGAGTCCACCCCTCACATTATATACAGTATATCCCATAAGTGAGTCCACCCCTCACATTATATATACAGTATCTCCCATAAGTGAGTCCACCCCTCACATTATATATACAGTATCTCCCATAAGTGAGTCCACCCCTCACATTATATACAGTATCTCCCATAAGTGAGTCCACCCCTCACTTTATATATACAGTATCTCCCATAAGTGAGTCCACCCCTCACATTATATACAGTATCTCCCATAAGTGAGCCCACCCCTCACATTATATATACAGTATATCCCATAAGTGAGTCCACCCCTCACATTATATATACAGTATCTCCCATAAGTGAGTCCACCCCTCACATTATATATACAGTATATCCCATAAGTGAGTCCACCCCTCACATTATATATACAGTATCTCCCATAAGTGAGTCCACCCCTCACATTATATATACAGTATCTCCCATAAGTGAGTCCACCCCTCACATTATTTACAGTATCTCCCATATGTGAGTCCACCCCTCACATTATATATATAGTATCTCCCATAAGTGAGTCCACCCCTCACATTATATATACAGTATCTCCCATAAGTGAGTCCACCCCTCACATTATATACTGTATCTCCCATATGTGAGACCATCCCTCACATTATATATACGGTATCTCCCATAAGTGAGTCCACCCCTCACATTATATACAGTATCTCCCATAAGGGAGTCCACCCCTCACATTATATATACGGTATCTCCCATAAGTGAGTCCACCCCTCACATTATATATACAGTATCTCCCATAAGTGAGTCCACCCCTCACATTATATATACAGTATCTCCCATAAGAGAGTCTACCCCTCACATTATATATACAGTATCTCCCATAAGTGAGTCCACCTCTCACATTATATACAGTATCTCCCATAAGTGAGTCCACCTCTCACATTATATACAGTATCTCCCATAAGTGAGCCCACCCCTCACATTATATATACAGTATATCCCATAAGTGACTCCACCCCTCACATTATATATACAGTATCTCCCATAAGTGAGTCCACCCCTCACATTATAAACAGTATCTCCCATAAGTGAGTCCACCGCTCACATTATATATACAGTATCTCCCATAAGTGAGTCCACCCCTCACATTATATATATAGTATCTCCCATAAGTGAGTCCACCCCTCACATTATATATATACAGTATCTCCCATAAGTGAGTCCACCCCTCACATTATATATACAGTATCTCACATAAGTGAGTCCACCCCTCACATTATATATATACAGTATCTCCCATAAGGGAGTCCACCCCTCACATTATATATACAGTATATCCCATAAGTGAGTCCACCCCTCACATTATATATACAGTATCTCCCATAAGTGAGTTCACCCCTCACATTATATATACAGTATCTCCCATAAGTGAGTCCACCCCTCACATTATATACAGTATCTCCCATATGTGAGACCATCCCTCACATTATATATACGGTATCTCCCATAAGTGAGTCCACCCCTCACATTATATACAGTATCTCCCATAAGGGAGTCCACCCCTCACATTATATATACAGTATCTCCCATAAGGGAGTCCACCCCTCACATTATATACAGTATCTCCCATAAGCGAGTCTACCCCTCACATTATATATACAGTATCTCCCATAAGTGAGTCCACCCCTCACATTATATATACAGTATCTCCCATAAGTGAGTCCACCCCTCAAAATAACTCATACAGTCATTAAAGGACAACTGCAGCAGTATGACACTTATCCCCTATCCACAGGATAGGGGATAAGTGTTTGATTGCGGGGGGTCCGACCGCTAAGACCCCCCGCGATCTCCCTAACGGGGCGCCACCATTAGCGCTCATGGTGAGCGCTAAGGTGCGTAGCGTCGACCTAGAGGTCGACGGTGACGCCCCGTCTCCTCCCCCGTCCCCATACAATTCTATGGGGGAGGCGGGGAGGCATGAACGCTGCCTCCCCGCCTCTCCCATAGAGATGTATGGAGGAGGCGTGCCGGCTGCAACGTCATGCTGCGGCCGCCACGCCCCCTGCACGGGACAGCCGCGGCCCCGTACAGGAGATCACAGGGGGTCCCAGCGGTCGGACCCCCCGCGATCAAACAATTATCCCCTATCCTGTGGATAGGGGATAAGTGTTAATCACGCTGCAGATGTCCTTTAATGTCTGAACCCTGGCAACAAGTGAGTACACCCTCCAAATTGGGCCCAATTAACCATTGTCCCTCTCCCAAAGTCATGTGACTTATTAGACTTACAAGGTCTCAGTTGTGAATGGGGAGCAGGTGTCAAATTTGGTGTTATCGCTCTCACACTCTCTCATACTGGTCACCAGAAGTTCAACATAGTTACAATAAATTACAGCGTTGAATAACAATTATGTTGTAGGGCAGTGGTCTCCAAATTGTGGACCTCCAGATTTTGCAACACTACAACTCTCAGTATTCCTTGACAGCCAAGGGCTGACAACATAGCGAGAACTGCAGTACTACGGATACAAAAACCTTTATATCCTTGAATACACTCTGCTACAAAAGTATGATATAAAACATTCAAGACTAAAATAAAGTTATAGCAATAGACAACACAAAGGCCATGAATTTCCAGCCAAAGCAGAAGTTATAGGTTAGCTCTTTGCAGAATTCCTAAAATACATATTCATGAACTTTCAGAGTCTTTTTCTCGAGGAAAAGTTTTGTGGTGACCCTGCCTGGAGAGGTGTCAATGGTTCCTAGACAACTATGAAAGCACTTATCAGATCTCCTGAGATACACAGCGAAAGTTCAAGTCTAGACTAAAAGCTTGAGAATCACAGGAACCGAAGATCTGAGAGAGCCCAAGGAGGGAAATTTGGAGACTACACTTTAAGGAAATAGTGGATTCAATGAAGATTAGGTTATCGGACTGAAAACAATAGGTACTGGGTGAAAAAGGCGAAAATAATTATCCCCTTAAATTATTTATTTATATTTAATTTTTATTATTATGATGCAAATGTATGTCTGCTTATAGATGGTATGTGTTAAGATGCATTAAAATTCTATTGCATTTAATTAACTACCAATTCAGGATAGAATACTTGTTCGACCAACAACTCTCGCTCCTAAGGGTCTATTCACATGACAGAATTTCCGCTTGCGGAATTCTGCCTCAAATTAAAGCCTATTTCTATGGGATTCTGCCCTCCCATTCACACTTCTGAATTTCCACAACACGTTTGCTCTGCGGAGCACGTATAGGATTCCGCTGCCGAATCCAACATGCCTGATCCTTCTCTTCTCCAATGTTGCTCAATAAGATCAATGTATTACTACAATACTATACTGATAAGTCAGGGAGGCAGTACAGTCAATCCACTGCAGCACCAATGACAACAGCATTAAAACCATTAAAAGCCAGCAAGAAAGATCCATGCCAACCCTTGCCTGCAGCCAGGAGCTGGCAAGTTTGGAGTTCCAAGCCTTCTCCTTACACCCTATGCAGCCACATGATGGATATATTCATCATGCATCATTAAAGGGGTACTCCGGTGGAAAACAATTTATTTTTAATCAACTGGTGCCAGAATGTTAAACAAATTTGTAATTTACTTCTATTTAAAAATCTTTATCCTTCCAGTACTTATCAGCTGCTGTATGCTCGAGAGGAAGTTCTTTTCTTTTTGAATTTATTTTCTTGTCTGACCATAGTGCTCTCTGCTGACACCTCTGTCCGTGTCAGGAACTGTCCAGAGCAGGATCAAATCCCCATAGCAAACATCTCCTGCCCTGGACAGTTCCTGACATGGACAGAGGTGTCAGCAGAGAGCACTGTGATCAGACAGAAAAGAAATTCAAAAAGAAAAGTACTTCCTCTGGAGCATACAGCAGCTGATAAGTACTGGAAAGATTAAGATTTTTAAATAGAATTGATTTAATAATCTGTTTTTTTGGCACCAGTTAATAAAAAAAAAAAGAAAAAAAAATATTCCACCGGGGTACCCCTCTTCCACCGGAGTCCCCGCTTTAAATCATTGATCTGCAGCGGCTTCTGTGGGGGGGGGGTTGAATATCGGTATAAGTTATTGGCTATCGGCCTCAAAGTTAACATATTATCGGCATCGGCCCTAAAAAAAAATCAATATCGGTCCACCCCTACACTGAACTAACAGTGCAACGTGTATTAAAAAAATAAAAAATGATAAAAATAAAAAACACATCAAATAAATCCTACAAAAATTTGAGAACTGCATTATACAAGTAATACCTCACAGATTGAAGAACACTGAACTAACAGTACAACATATATATATAAAAAAATATATAATTTTAAATAAAAACACATCAAATAAATCCTACAAAAATGAGAGAACTGCATTATACAACTTAAACCATACAGCAGTATAAATGACAGAATTGTCTTTTTCTTACAAATACATAGTATATGTTCTCTTTCGCACCTTTCTTATGCATCTAGTGACCTAATCTGTCAATGAACGTATTCACAAGACCAGATGGCAGGCATGGTATAAGGAAAGCATCCGACGTCTGCAACTTACATGGAAATTTATTGTGAATATGGAAATTGGACTGGAAGTGTAAAGCCGTGTGTCAGTGGAGTCTGTGCTGGAGTTTATTTCTTGGATAAAAATAATAAGTCTCAAAGAAAAAAAAACAAATAAATTAATACATATACTGTTACAATGATATGATACAAAGCTATATACTTATTACAATTTGCTGTATTCCTCCGCAGATCCCCATTACCTGATATCCCCTATAATATCAGATAAAGCCCCATCAGGAGCAGCAGCAGATTTATAGAAAAGGACGAGTGGTGTGTACCGCTACATGACGGCGCTCAGCATCACCAGCAGCCTGCTCCCATCTCTACTGCAAGGTATTATAAACCGGATTCATTCCTTTCCTTACGTCATTGTGTAGCAGCGTCCTACCCAGAATGCACGGCGGCTGCAGCTGCTCTCCAGACTGATTAGCTTCCTGCTGATAAAAGCATCAGCGCTCTCATTGGACGCACAATACACAATGCAAATTCAATACACGACGAGAGAGAAGATTTATTCCAATTACTAGAGTGTGGATCGGAGGGGGGGGGGGGGTTGTCAGATATTGTGCAGTACTGCAAGACGTGTCACCGCTGTCAAACACGACCTGGAGGTGGAGACATTAATCTTCCATTAGAAAATATCTATCAATATATAATAAATAGGGAGGGAGAGAGAGACACCATCCGAATATTGGTAAGATGTTTTTTACTGATTTTACAACTATTAAAGAGTAAGGTGCTAATATTAAATTTGTATGATAATTCCGTGTAAAACCTGCAGGGGAATATCCACACCAAATTGTGAGGAGAATATTACTGGACTGGACAGCCTACAAAATGCGCCAGATTTATCACAAAATTGATAATTGATTGGTTGATAAATCCGGCGCATCTCCGGCAAGTTTCACTACAGGTTTTAACTTTAGAACAATTTTCGATTCCTTTAGGTCAAAACCGTGCACCAAATTTTTGGTGCATTTGTGGCGCATGGCGATTTAGACCATGCTTCCTTTCTACCCGTGTTACACCCCTTTTACAGATAATCCCCACTCCCTTTTACACTACGTTCACACTAGAGAAATTCCGATGCAGCAGCCTCCCATTGTTATGAATGGGATTCTGCTGCACCATGCACTTGGCAGAATTTTACTCGGAGTAAACTCAAATTCCAGAACCTGAAAAATATATATAAATAAAGTCATGCTCATTCTTTCGGCAGAATCTGCTTGGAAATTCATTGCTGTCGATGAAGATGACACATGTGCAAACGGTCCTGCTGTGCATGGAATTTCCACCCAGAAATTCTCTGAGTGGATATTCTGTAGTGTGAACCCTGTCTTTCTGTTCTTTTTGGTGCAGTATGCTACTCTGCTTAATCAATAAGTTAGAATTGCCTAGCACCACAATTCTGGTGCATTTGAGGACAAAATCCTGGCATAAGAGCCTATGGCTATATTCACACTGCAGAATTCTGCAATTTCACACAAATTCTGTTCAGTAAAGCTTGCTAAATGGAATTGCAAAATCCCACTGGAATACCGCCGAAATTCAAGCCCCATGGACTTCAATGGTATTCCGCTAAATATAAAACTGGTCTTATATTTTTGTGGAATGCCGAAAACGGAATTACGCTATCGGGATTGGACTGAAGAATCCCATTGAAATCAATGGGCAGTAAATTACGGCATGGAAATTAGGCTCCTTTCACACTACGGAAATTCCACTTATGATATATCTTCTGGCGGAATCAAATTTCGTTTTGGAAGTTCTGCTACGGAACTTCTAGTCTGGAATTTCAGGAATGTGCACTGAGCAGCGGCCTCCCATTGGGATTGATAGGAGTGTGCAAGCTTAATCTGTGCCGAATTTCCTCATGGAAAATCCATATGTGAATGGGTGTAAATCTCGAACATTGAGATTTAGAACATTCAGGTTTTTTCCCCCATTGACATCAATGAGTAAATCAAAATCTGCAATAAATCCACATGGGGGGAGAGAGAGATCAAAACCTAGACAGAGGAAAAATGGAGCTGCTGCCCATAGCAACCAATCAGATCACTTTTTATTTTTCAGGGGCCTTTTCAAAAATAAGGAGGAAGGGGGTTGCGGAGTGGATGGGAGACCCCGCAGTAGGTTCAAATCCCGGGCAGGTTGCGAGTGTGTAGTTATTCTCTCACTCCACACAACCTACACAACAAACCTCGATTCAACACATCCCTATTCAATTAATGTGTTCACCTTATAAGGCATCCAATTGACTGTCACACATAAATTAAAGAATAACTACACACTCACGACCCCACTGCGGGGTCTCCCATCCACTCTGTAACCCCCTTTCTCCTGTACAGCATTCACCTCCTCTCCTGAGAGTTCTCCATAGACCACAATGGGCCCATGTATTCCAATGGGCAAAAAATCACAGTGTTATAGAGCTACCCAACTCTGTCCTATACACCACCACAATAAATTGCAATAAGGGGGGGGATGACGTCACAGACCCAGCCTCCAATAGAAATCCAACCCGCCAAATTCAAATGTGTGTATATATATATATATATATACTGTACACTGTTTGAACACACTTTAATGCGGACCGGACGAAGGAGGGAGCCCCATCCGAAACTGATCGTTTTTATGACTATTTAATAAAAAGTGAGTGCAGAGGATGGTGCTCACTTTTTATTAAATAGTCATAAAAAGGATCAGTTTCGGATGGGGCTCCCTCCTTCGTCCGGTCCGCATTAAAGCGTGTTCAAACAGTGTACAGTATATATATATATATATATATATATATATATATATATATATATATATATACACATACATAAACAGTTGAATTTGGCGGGTTGGATTTCTATTGGAGGCTGGGTCTGTGACGTCAGCCCCCCCCCCTTATTGTGGTGTTGTATAGGACAGAGTTAGGTAGCTCTATAACACTGTGATTTTTTTGCCCATTGGAATACATGGGCCCATTGTGTTCTATGGAGAACTCTCAGCAGAGGAGGTGAATGCTGTACAGGAGAAAGGGGGTTACAGAGTGGATGGGAGACCCCGCAGTGGGGTTGTGAGTGTGTAGTTATTCTTTAATTTATGTGTGACAGTCAATTGGATGCCTTATAAGGTGAACACATTAATTGAATAGGGATGTGTTGAATCGAGGTTTGTTGTGTAGGTTGTGTGGAGTACTACACACTGTGTAGGTTGTGTGAAGTGAGAAAATAACTACACACTCGCGACCTGCCCGGGATTTGAACCTACTGCGGGGTCTCCCATCCACTTCGCAACCCCCTTCCTCCTGTACAGCATTCACCTCCTCTGCCGAGAGTTCTCCATAGACCACAAAGGGCACATGTATTCCAATGGGCAAAAAATCACAGTGTTATAGAGTTACCCAACTCTGTCCTATACACCACCACAATAAGGGGGAAGGGGGGGGGGGGGGGCTGTCATCACAGACCCAGCCTCCAATAGAAATCCAACCCGCCAAATTCAAATGTTTAATGTATGTGTGTGTGTGTGTGTGTATATATATATATATATATATATACTGTACACTGTTTGAACACACTTTAATGCGGACCGGAGGAAGGAGGGAGCCCCATGCGAAACTGATCCTTTTTATGACTATTTAATAAAAACGTATACGTTTTTAACTTTTCACTCCATTATGAATAAAGTTTTACTTGTTTGATTGAAATTCCAAGAAAAAAAACTGAACAAAGCCAAAAACTGGAAGGTGAAAACCGGATGGAACCGTACACACATACAGTTCCCATTGACTCTCATGTTAAAAAAAAAAAACATATACCGTTTAATACAGTTTTTTACCCGGACCAAAAACCGTGGTAAGCCACGGTTTTCTGTCCGAAAAAAAAAAAAAAGTAAAAAAAACAGTATGGTTTGAAAGACGGAGACAACCGTATACATTATGGTGCATACGGTTTTGAATGGGAAGTCTATGGGCACGGTTTTCTGTGCGGTTGCATACGTTATTTTTTTTAATGAAACCGTATAGTAAAATTGTGGTGTGAACCCACCCTAAGCCCCTCTTCAGAGAAACTTTGTAGTATAAGCTTTTCAATATACCCCTACAACCGAAGCCACTGTATAGCAGTATTTCCCAACCAGTGTGCCTCCAGCTGACCTGACATACTGGGAGTTGTAGTTTTGCAACAGCTGGAAGTACTCTGGTTGATATACTAGTATAGGCATACATCCCCCTGATCATTCCCATACACACTATGGCCCAAATGTATCAATCTGAGGACAAAACCTCTATATTTTTCCAATAGCAACCAATCACAAATTGACTTTAATATCTTAACGAGCTCTGGTAGAATGTTCATGGGATCTCATCAGTGTTTCCCAACCAGGGTGCCCCCAGCTGTTGCAAAACAACAACTCCCAGCATGACCTGACATGCTGGGAGTTGTAGTTTTGCAACAGCTGGAGGCACCCTGGTTGGGGAAACATTTTATTATAAACACACATGTGCAATTGCAGAATGGCAGCACGGTACATAGGACAGGATTCATAGGTTGTATATCCGATACGTTAGTACCATCAAGTCCAAAAGGCTGGATATGCCCAGTTGCTTCACCATAGGTTTCTCAACCAGTATGCCTGCAGCTGTTGCAAAACTACAATTCCCAGCAGTGCAGGAAGTTGTAGTTTTGCAACAGATGGAGGCAACTTGGTTGGGAAATACAGTGATCCCTCAACTTACAATGGTCTCAACATACAAGAGTTTCAACATACAATGGTACAGAAAAGACCATTGTAAGTTGAAACCAGACTCAATATACAATGCTACGGACAGTCCAGATATGTGAAATGTGTCAATGAATGGAAGAACTGACCAATCAGAATGGGCATTCACTGGTATACACCTGTATTACGGAAGTGCATGCACTGACTGGTGTCTGGTAGCGCCCCCTACAGTACAGGGAGGTATTACATGTTCTGTACACTTTACCTGTCCCAGGGTTACCTGCTCCTTTGGACACCAGGTGAGGGCGGCTCCATGTTACTTTTTTAGGACACTGTATACTGTACAGGACCCTGAAGAAGTTCCTGTCCTCTGCATAGACCAGTGTTTCCCAAGCAGGGTGCCCCCAGCTGTTGCAAAACTACAACTCCCAGCATGCCCGGACAGCCTTTGGCTGTCCGGGCATGCTGGGAGTTGTAGTTTTGCAACAGCTTTAGGCTCCCTGCTTGGGAAACACTGACATAGACAGTGATTTACAGCTCCCAGCAGATCTTTATTACTTTTATATGTAAGGATTTGCTTTATCTGTATTAGTTATCTACTTATTTTTCTTAAATCCTCACTTTTTCCTATTTTTGGATGACATTTTGGGCCTTTAGAACCAATTATCAGGTTTCCATAGAGTTATGGTCTCAACATACAATGGTTTCAACATACAATGGTCGTCCCGGCACCAATTAATATTGTAACTTGAGGGATCACTGTACAGTGCTCCCTCAAGTTACAATATTAATTGGTTCCAGGATGACCATTGTATGTTGAGACCAAAACTCTGGAAACCTGGTAATAGGTTCTAAAGCCCCAAAATCTCATCCAAAAATAGGAAAAAGTAATAATTAAAGAAAAATAAGTAGATAACTAATATAGATAAAGCAAATCCTTACATATAAAAGTAATAAAGAGCTGCTGGGAGCTGTAAATCACTGTCTATGTCAGTGTTTGCCAAGCAGGGAGCCTCCAGCTGTTGCAAAACTACAACTCCCAGCATGCCCGGACAGCCAAAGACTGCCAAGCACCCTGCTTGGTAAACACTGTCTATGTAGAGGACACGAGATTCTTCGGGGTCCTGTACAGTCCATGCAATGTCCTAAAAAAGTAACATGGAGTCGCCCTCACCTGGTGTCCAAAGGAGCAGGTAACCCTAGCACAGGTAAAGTGTACAGAACATGTAATACCTCCCTGTACTGTAGGAGGCGCTACCAGACATCAGTCAGTGCATACACTTCAGTAATACAGGGGTTTTACCAGTAAAATGCCCATTCTAATTGGTCAGTTCTTCCAGCCATTGACAGGTTTCACAGATCTGGACTGTCTGTACATTGTATGTTGAGTCTGGTTTCAACTTAGAATGGTCTTTTGTTGAAACTATTGTATGCTGAGGCCATTGTAAGTTGAGGGATCACTGTACTGCCATAGAAAATAATAAATGTTGCAAAGATAAAGTGTGTGTGTGTGTGTGGGGGGGGAATATCTCTTGCTTTACTGCACTGTTCTAGTTGTGCACGCGCAGATTCTCCAGCTATTGCACAACTAGAACTCTCAGCATGTCCGCACAGCCTTCAGCTGTCTGTCAATGGTGGGAGGTGTAGTTTTTCAACAGCAGGAGGTACCCTGGATGGGAAATAATGACCTAGAAGGGTGTAACCCCTTAATTTAATACACTGTTCCCCGTGTGGTTTCTTCTCCAGCTGTTGCAAAACTACATCTCTCAGCCTTCAGCAGTCAGCGCATGCTGGGAGTTGGGGGTTTGGCAACGGCTGGACAGAAACACTTTGCATAAAAACACATTGGGGGAGATTTATCAAAACCTGTGCAAAGGAAGAGTTGCCCAGTTGTCCATAGCAACCAATCAGATCACTTCTTTCATTTTGCATAGGCCTTGTTTAGCCCCTTAAGGACCAAGGACGTACCGGTACGTCCTTGGTCCTGCTCTTCCAATATAACGCGGGGTTACACAGTAACCCCGCGTCATATCATGGCGGGCCCGGTGTCATAGTGAAGCCGGGACCCGCCTCTAATAGCGCGCAGCGCCGATCGCGGCGCCGCGCGATATTAACCCTTTAGCCGCGCGCTCAAAGCTGAGCCGCGCGGCTAAAAGTGAAAGTGAAAGTTCCCGGCTAGCTCAGTCGGGCTGTTCGGGATAGCCGCGGCTAATCGCGGCATCCCGAACAGCTGACAGGACAGCGGGAGGGCCCCTTCCTGCCTCCTCGCTGTCCGATCGCCGAATGACTGCTCAGTGCCTGAGATCCAGGCATGAGCAGTCATGCGGCAGAATCGTCGATCACTGGTTTCTTATGAGAAACCAGTGATCAACATAGAAGATCAGTGTGTGCAGTGTTATAGGTCCCTATGGGACCTATAACACTGCAAAAAAAAAGTGAAAAAAAAAAGTGAATAAAGATCATTTAACTCCTCCCCTATTAAAAGTTTGAATCACCCCCCTTTTCCAATAAAAAAAAAAACACAGTGTAAATAAAAATAAAAATAAACATATGTGGTATCACCGCGTGCGGAAATGTCCGAATTATAAAAATATATCATTAATTAAACCGCTCGGTCAATGGCGTGCGCGCAAAAAAATTCCAAAGTCCAAAATAGTGCATTTTTGGTCACTTTTTATATCATTTAAAAATGAATAAAAAGTGATCACTAAGTCCTATCAATGCAAAAATGGTACCGTTAAAAACTTAAGATCACGGCGCAAAAAATGAGCCCTCATACCGCCCCATACACGGAAAAATAAAAAAGTTATAGGGGTCAGAAGATGACAATTTTAAACGTATTAATTTTCCTGCATGTAGTTATGATTTTTTCCAGAAGTCCGACAAAATCAAACCTATATAAGTAGGGTATCATTTTAATCGTATGGACCTACAGAATACATATCAGGTGTCATTTTTACCGAAAAATGTACTACGTAGAAACGGAAGCCCCCAAAAGTTACAAAACAGCGTTTTTTTTTTCAATTTTGTCGCACAATGATTTTTTTTCCCGCTTCACCATAGATTTTTGGGCAAAATGACTGACGTCATTACAAAGTAGAATTGGTGGCGCAAAAAATAAGCCATCATATGGATTTTTAGGTGTAAATTTGAAAGAGTTATGATTTTTTAAAGGCAAGGAGCAAAAAACGAAAATGCAAAAACGGAAAAACCTCCGGTCCTTAAGGGGTTAAAATGAAAGAAGAGATCTGATTGGTTGCTATGGGCAACTTTCCCTCTGCACAGGTTTTGATAAATCTCCCCAATTATTACCGTGCTTCACATGTGTTACCATCACATCCAACATCTATCAAATACCACAGATTACAGCACATTGGCCAATAGGCCTATAAAGAAATGCAGTTGTCAGGAATCAGACGCTTTTGAGGCCGATCACAGGCCTAGTTACACAAAGCACTAAATCCCGGCATAAATATTCATCCCACCGGCCCGCACTCCTCTCTGCTAACACTGCTGCGTCTCTCCCGGCTCACTGCATCAGGTCAAACGCAAAGGAGCAGATGGCTGCGGCAGCATCAGCAACGCAACACCTGACCGGAGAAGACAAGACGCTCTTGCCCATGAACTCGCTCTCTCGCTGTCAGGAAGCGTCACCCATCCGAGTGCCAACGTGACAGTCTGCGGCACCCACATGCTGCCAGACAATGAAGGCATTTCATGGCTGCGTGCATTAATCCATTAGCTGGAATCGGGATTCTTAAGACTGTACTAATGAAGCAGATATAAATCCTGGGTGTGAAGGATTACGGGGGGTTGTGGTTGCATGGTGATGTCCATGCAACTTATTCGGAGACATAATCGTATGGCAGCAGATGGGGGGGAAGGGAGGAAGGCCAGGTCACAGCCTGTAAAGGCCCCTGCTTTTATGTTGTGGCAGAAGAACACTGCTATTCTATGGCTACATTGTCTTCCCTGCCCCACAATCCCAATCCCTTCCCCAACCAGACCTGCCATCCCAAGATCATCCATCTAAACACCCCTAAGAATCTGGCAAAGTCAATTCATTTCCATGAATATTGTATGGCCCATAGCGTGACTAAGAGGCTATTAATGTCAGCTGTAGCCCTCCATTATATCCGGTCTGTATATAACCACAGTAATGCAATAAGGGGCCTGGTCAGAGGTGGATGGTGATGATGATGATGAGGCCTGAATCCCGACCACCAGAGCCGGACCTGGAGCCCAATGTATAGAATAAAGCTAGGATTCTATAGAAGGATCCGATACAGGCCGGCTCCAGGGGGTGTATATCCCCATACATAAGAAGCTCTGCAGCAGCACAGATATAGAACATCAGGCCTAGAACCTTCAGGGATGATCAGACGGCAGGGGGGGGCAGCAGCAATCATTAACCCCTTCCTGCCCCCAAGAGGTGAGACCAATGACAAGTGCTGCTGCATTAACAATAATCCAGTACACAGGCGTGTAATAGCACCGCATATGGGCCATTCACAGTAACAGCCCCCAAGGGGGGTAGGTACCAGCTTTAACCCCTAGGGTGCCAATCACCATAGTCATAGTCACACAACTGCATCTACAGAGGAGAATGGTGCACCTGAGATCACTGCCTGCACTGCAATTCATTGTTACATTCAGAATCAATGAAGAATCAGAGGGAGAAACATTGTATCCAAGGAGGCATCACATGGACCTGGGGGATGGAGAGGGCACCTCAGCGGGTGTGATGGGCACCGGATGGCGGTGTGATGATGGGGACAGGGAGTGATGGACGGTAAATAATACCGGGTGTGATGATAGGTACAGGGTACCGGGAGTGATGGTGGGTAAAGTGATGGGCATCTGAGCGGGTATGGTGATGGGCACAGTGATGGGCATCTGAGCGGGTATGGTGATGGGCACAGTGATGGGCATCTGAGCGGGTATGGTGATGGGCATCTGAGCGGGTATGGTGATGGGCATCTGAGCGGGTATGGTGATGGGCATCTGAGCGGGTATGGTGATAGGCACAGTGATGGGCATCTGAGCGGGTATGGTGATGGGCAGAGTGATGGGCTCTTACCAGGTTTAGCACGGTCTCCACGATGTCCCGGTTACTGACCTCCCCGACCTGTATGAGCCCGATCAGGACGGCGAATTTCATCCTCATATTGCGGATGGGCACGGAAGGATTGATGACCCCGCCGGGCAGCACCATGGAGCCGGAGCCCCCCGGGGCGTCCCTGTCCGGGCAGCCGGCCCCCAGCACGGGCTTGTTGTCAGCGCTGCTGGCCATGTCTCCGCACACAGCGGGGATGCCGGATCCTCCGGAATATTAAGGAGCTGAGTCCCAGCGATCGCCCGGCAACACGGACACCCGGCAGTCACAGAGAGGAGAGGGAGACACCTGCGGGTGATGCGCTGACTAATCCACGGTCCCCGGGGTACAGATCCTGGCAGAGCCCCCCTCCATCACCGCCAGCCCCCGACAGATGAACATCCAATGCCAACCAGATGGATCCGGGCCACCAGCGGGTCAGTGTCGCCGGGTAACGGGAAAACTGCGGCGGCTGCAGCTGGCGTTGTTATGATAAGAGCAGACACCGCTCACTCCTCCGCCATGTTGACGCCCCCTGCCTGCAGTAGGGTGAACTGCGCCTGCGCCAGCGCTGCCCGGGGGCGGGGCCCGAGTCCGCCTAGCGACCACAGGGATGGACAGGTGCACAGGTACCCGGGCATAGAGGGCACGAACAATTCACACACAGCCGGGCATAGAGGGCACAAACACTTCACACACAGGAGGGCACGAACACTTCACACACAGCTGGGCATAGAGGGCACGAACACTTCACACACAGGAGGGCACGAACACTTCACACACAGCCGGGCATAGAGGGCACGAACACTTCACACACAGCCGGGCATAGAGGGCACGAACACTTCACACACAGCTGGGCATATAGGGCACGAATACTTCACACACAGCCGGGCAAAGAGGGCACGAACACTTCACACACAGCCGGGCATAGAGGGCACGAACACTTCACACACAGCTGGGCATAGAGGGCACGAACACTTCACACACAGCTGGGCATATAGGGCACGAATACTTCACACACAGCCGGGCAAAGAGGGCACGAACACTTCACACACAGCCAGGCATAGAGGGCACGAACACTTCACACACAGCTGGGCATAGAGGGCACGAACACTTCACACACAGCTGGGCATAGAGGGCAGGAACACTTCACACACAGCTGGGCATAGAGGGCACGAACACTTCACACACAGCCGGGCATAGAGGGCACAAACACTTCACACACAGCTGGGCATAGAGGGCACGAACACTTCACACACAGCTGGGCATAGAGGGCAGGAACACTTCACACACAGCCGGGCATAGAGGGCACGAACACTTCACACACAGGACGGCACGAACACTTTACACACAGCCGGGCATAGAGGGCACAAACACTTCACACACAGGAGGGCACGAACACTTCACACACAGCTGGGCATAGAGGGCACGAACACTTCACACACAGGAGGGCACGAACACTTCACACAGCCGGGCATAGAGGGCGCGAACACTTCACACACAGCTGGGCATAGAGGGCACGAACACTTCACACACAGCTGGGCATAGAGGGCACGAACACTTCACACACAGGAGGGCACGAACACTTTACACACAGCCAGGCATAGAGGGCACGAACACTTTACATACAGCCTGGCATAGAGGGCACGAACACTTCACACACAGCCAGGCATAGAGGGCACGAACACTTCACACACAGCCAGGCATAGAGGGCACGAACACTTCACACACAGCCGGGCATAGAGTGCACGAACACTTCACACACAGGAGGGCACGAACACTTTACACACAGCCAGGCATAGAGGGCACGAACACTTTACATACAGCCTGGCATAGAGGGCACGAACACTTCACACACAGCCAGGCATAGAGGGCACGAACACTTCACACACAGCCAGGCATAGAGGGCACGAACACTTCACACACAGCCGGGCATAGAGGGCACGAACACTTCACACACAGGAGGACACGAACACTTTACACACAGCCAAGCATAGAGGGCATGAACACTTTACACACAGCCGCACGAACAATTCACACACAGCCGGGCACAGAGGGCATAAACACTTTATACACAGCTGGGCATAGAGGGCACGAACACTTCACACACAGCCGGGCATAGAGGGCACGAACACTTCACACACAGCCGGGCATAGAGGGCACGAACACTTCACACACAGCTGGGCATAGAGGGCACGAACACTTCACACACAGGAGGGCACGAACACTTTACATACAGCTGGGCATAGAAGGCACGAACACTTCACACACAGCCGGGCATAGAGGGCATGAACACTTTACTCACAGCCGCACGAACACTTCACACACAGCCGGGCATAGAGGGCACGAACACTTCACACACAGCCGGGCATAGAGGGCACGAACACTTCACACACAGCCTGGCATAGAGGGCACGAACAATTCACACACAGCCGGGCACAGAGGGCACGAACACTTTACACATAGCCGGGCATAGAGGGCACGAACACTTCACACACAGCCGGGCCAATTTTCCAGTTTTTCACAATATTTTGAAGTTCTTCACAAAAAAATGCTGCATGTGTCAACAAAAATGCACCACTTATATAAAGTACAATATGTCACTAAAAAACTATCTCAGAATCGCTTCGCTCAGAAAAAACGTTCTAAAGTTATTACCATCTAAAGAGATACATGTCAAATAAAAACAAAAAGAGCTTAGTCATTGAGGTAAAAAATGGGTCCGTCTTTAAGGGGTTAAAAGGAAAATAGCTACTTGTATCACCTTGTAGAGGTGCAAAATAATCTCACTGCTCCCTATGAGTGTTCTCACTGAAATAAGGATGGAGTAGCACATTGATGTAACAAGAATTATCTATCCCATGTCACGTGGCTCATATAATGGAAAACCAGGATCCTTATCTATATAGTTGAAAGAAAGAAGAGACTCAGACATCACTTATATGCTGCTCAACTTAACAGTCAATAAGTCAGCCGTCAATGGCTTCTCATCACCCTGCCAGCCATGAGTGTTAGATTTCACCCTTTGCCCACCAAGACTTCTTCACTTAATGCCACGTGAAGCCCTGTTAACTTTCCCAATGCGTCGCAGCTCTGCCAAAAGTTGTTAAATTTTGTAGAAAACAGTGGGTAGTGATTTTTGGCAAGATAGCCCACATGACTACTTAGCCTCACCTCAGAATGAGAAGAGCTTTACATGGGTAAATTGTTGACAATCCCCATACATGTTGTCCAGTATAAAAGACACCTGTCCACAACCTCAAACAGTCACACTCCAAATTCCACTGTGGCCAAGACCAAAGAGCTGTTGAAGGACACCAGAAACAAAATTGTAGACATGCACCAGGCTGGGAAGACTGAATCTGCAATAGACGAGCAGCTTGGTGTGAAGAAATCAACTATGGGAGCAATTATTAGAAAATGGAAGACATACAAGACCACTGATAATCTTTCTCGATCTGGGGCTCCACTCAAGATTTCAACCCGTGGTGTCAAAATGATCACAAGAACGGTGAGCAAAAATCCCAGAACCACACAGGGGGACCAAGTGAATGACCTGCAGAGAGCTTGGACCAAAGTAACAAAAGCTACTAGAGATGATCGAACTTACTGTGATTAGATTCGTCACAAACTTCTCGGCTCAGCAGTTGCTGACTTTAGCCTGCGTAAATTAGTTCAGCTTTCAGGTGCTCCAGTGGGCTGAAAAAGGTGGATACAGTCCTAGGAGAGAGTCTCCTAGGACTGTATCCACCTTTTCCAGCCCACCGGAGCACCTGAAAGCTAAACTAATTTATGCAGGCTAAAGTTAGCAACTGCCAAGCCAAGAAGTTCATAACTAATCGAATTACTGTAAGTTCGCTCATCTCTAAAGGCTACCATCAGTAACACACTGCCGCCAGGGACTCAAATCATGCAGTGCCAGACATGTCCCCCTGCTTAAGCCAGTACATGTCCGGGCCTGTCTGAAGTTTGCTAGAGAGCATTTGGATGATCCAGAAGAGGATTGGGAGAATGTCATATGGCCCCCTGACAAAGCCATTGTTTGCGAAAACACGTTCGGGGTAAGAGGTGAGAGGTACTCCTTGGGGGCTCTGGTCATGTATTTGCATGGTGTTCACTTTCTAATTGTCTATTTTTGTACCTTTGTTCTTTGCACCCTTTTATTGGTGTTGTTGCAGGCATGTGCTTGAGACTTTACCCATGTCTCTTACATATGCCAACACAACACGGTAATGTCCTAGTCATTTACTAGCCTAGTCTGCTACTACTGGAGGAATATTTTCCCAGGAATTTGACTTTGCATTCTTGCTACAACTTTGCATGAATTCTATGTAGGAGTACCCTTATTCTCTTCTCTTCTGCCTCAGTCTTTGTGGTACCTTTATTCATATAAATGTTTTTTACATGTTTTTATGCATAATTGTTGTATTCCAATAAAATTTGTCTATATTTATAATAATATTGTTGTTGTATGGTCTCTCTTTTTGGTGTTGATGGTCAGATAAAACTAAAGTCGAACTTTTTGGTAAAAATTCAACTCGTCGTGTTTGGTGGAGAAAGAATGCTGAGTTGCTTCCAAAGAATACCATACCTTCCGTGAAGCATGGGGGTGGAAATATCATACTATGGGGCTGTTTTTCTGCTAAGGTACCAGGAGAACTGATCTGTTTAAAGGAAAGAATGAATGGGGCCATGTATCATGAGATTTTGAGTGAAAACCTCCTTCCATCAGCAAGGGCATTGAATATGAAACATGGCTGGGTCTTTCAGCATGACAATGATCCCAAATACACTGCCCGGGCAGCGAAGGAGTGGTTTTGTAAGAAGCATTTCAAGGTCCTAGAGTGGCCTAGCCAGTCTCCAGATCTTAACCCCATAGAAAACTTTTGGAGGGAGTTGTCCAGCGACAGCCCCAAAACATCACTGCTCAAGAGGAGATCTGCATGGAGGAATGGGTCAAAATACCAGCAACAGTGTGTGAAAACCTTGTGAAGACTTACAGACTTACCTTTGTCATTGCCAACAAAGGGTATATAACAAAGTATTGAGATTAACTTTTGTTATTGACCAAATACTTATTTTCCACCATAATCTGCAAATAAATTCTTTAAAAATCAGACAATGTGATTTTATTGATTTTTTCTTCTCATTATGTCTCTCATAGTTGAGGTATACCTATGATGAAAATTACAGGCCTCTCTTATCTTTTTAAGTGGGAGAACTTGCACAATTGATGGCTGACTAAATACTTTTTTGCCCCACTGTACTATATATGCTCAATTATAAGATTCGGTTTTTCTAAATAAAAAAGACAACCTTGTCTTATAATAAAGGTTGTTTTGTGATCGGACGTTGGGGGTTCAATTATACGCTGGCAAAATGGAGCGATTATTACCTTGCCTTGTGGCGATTAAACTCCCATGCGTGTCCAGGTGTCTGCTACCTCCCAGTAGTGCCTAGTGCTGCAGGGAAGGGATCTTTTATTTAGTGAAGTCACTTCCTCCCAGCACTCTATGGTATATACAACGGAGCTGCATGCGGGAGAACAACCCCTTAGAGAAGCCCCTGGAGTCGGACTCCCTAAATCCAGGCCAAGACCAGGTATATTGGAGATGAAATGGAAGTAATTGGTCATGAAATGGAGGGGATTGTTTGGGGAGGTCATCTTATAATCGAGCATCTACGGTATGTTTATGTGGGAAATGTTTCAGTATAACTTGACATTTACCCATGTAAAGCTCTTCTCATTCTGAGGTGAGGCTAAGTAGTCATGTGGGCTATCTTGCCAAAAATCACTACCCACTGTTTTCTACAAAATTTAACAACTTTTGGCAGAGCTGCGACGCATTGGGAAAGTTAACAGGGCTTCACGTGGCATTAAGTGAAGAAGTCTTGGTGGGCAAAGGGTGAAATCTAACACTCATGGCTGGCAGGGTGATGAGAAGCCATTGACGGCCGACTTATTGACTGTTAAGTTGAGCAGCATATAAGTGATGTCTGAGTCTCTTCTTTCTTTCAACTATATAGATAAGGATCCTGGTTTTCCATTATATGAGCCACGTGACATGGGATAGATAATTCTTGTTACATCAATGTGCTACTCCATCCTTATTTCAGTGAGAACACTCATAGGGAGCAGTGAGATTATTTTGCACCTCTACAAGGTGATACAAGTAGCTATTTTCCTTTTAACTGTTACGCCTAGCGCTCCGGGTCCCCGCTCCTCCCCGGAGCGCTCACGGCGTCTCTCTCCCCGCAGCGCCCCGGTCAGTCCCGCTGACCGGGAGCGCTGCACTGTCATGGCCGTCGGGGATGCGATTCGCACAGCGGGACGCGCCCGCTCGCGAATCGCATCCCAGGTCACTTACCCGTCCCGGTCCCCTGCTGTCATCTGCTGGCGCGCGCGGCTCCGCTCTCTAGGGCGCGCGCGCGCCAGCTCTCTGCGACTTAAAGGGCCAGCGCACCAATGATTGGTGCCTGGCCCAATTAGCTTAATTGGCTCCCATCTGCTCCCTGCCTTTATCTGACCTCCTCCCATGCACTCGCTTGCCGGATCTTGTTGCCTTGTGCCAGTGAAAGCGTTTAGTGTGTCCAAAGCCTGTGTACCTGAACTTCTGCTACCCATCCTGACTACGAACCTTGCCGCCTGCCCCCGACCTTCTGCTACGTCTGACCTTGCCTCTGCCTAGTCCTTCTGTCCCACGCCTTCTCAGCAGTCAGCGAGGTAGAGCCGTTGCTAGTGGATACGACCTGGTTGCTACTGCCGCAGCAAGACCATCCCGCTTTGCGGCGGGCTCTGGTGAAAACCAGTAGCCTCTTAGAACCGGTCCACTAGCACGGTCCACGCCAATCCCTCGCTGACACAGAGGATCCACTACCTGGAAGCCGAATCGTGACAGTAGATCCGGCCATGGATCCCGCTGAGGTGCCGCTGCCAAGTCTCGCTGATCTTCCCACGGTGGTCGCTCAGCAATCGCAGCAGATTGCTCAACAAGGACAGCAGCTGTCGCAGTTGACCGCCATGTTACAGCAAATTCTGCCTCTGCTACAGCAGCAACCATCTCCTCCGCCAGCTCCTGCACCTCCTCCGCAGCGAGTGGCCGCTCCTAACCTCCGCTTGTCCCTGCCGGACAAATTTGATGGGGACTCCAGACTCTGCCGTGGATTTTTGTCTCAGTGTTCCCTGCATATGGAGATGTTGTCAGACTTGTTTCCTACAGAACGGTCTAAGGTGGCGTTCGTAGTAAGCCTTCTTTCAGGAAAGGCCTTGTCTTGGGCCACACCGCTCTGGGACCGCAATGATCCTGCCACAGCCACAGTCCAGTCCTTCTTTGCTGAAGTCCGAAGTGTCTTTGAGGAACCTGCCCGAGCCTCTTCTGCTGAGACTGCCCTGCTGAACCTGGTCCAGGGTAATTCTTCCGTTGGCGAGTACGCCATACAATTCCGTACTTTTGCTTCTGAACTATCCTGGAATAATGAAGCTCTCTGCGCGACCTTTAAAAAAGGCCTATCCAGTCGCATCAAGGATGTGCTGGCCGCACGAGAGATTCCTGCCAACCTCCAAGAACTCATCCATTTGGCTACCCGCATTGACATGCGTTTTTCTGAGCGACACCAAGAGCTCCGCCAGGAAAAAGACTTAGATCTCTGGGCACCTCTCCCACAGCATCCTTTGCAGTCTATGCCTGGGCCTCCCGCCGAGGAGGCCATGCAAGTGGATCGGTCTCGCCTGACCCAGGAAGAGAGGAATCGCCGTAGAGAAGAAAATCTCTGTCTGTACTGTGCCAGTACCGAGCATTTCTTGGTGGATTGCCCTATCCGTCCTCCACGCCTGGGAAACGCACGCACGCACCCAGCTCACGTGGGTGTGGCATCTGTTGGTTCTAAATCTTCTTCTCCACGTCTCACGGTGCCCGTGCGGATTTCTCCTACAGCCAACTCCTCCCTCTCAGCCTTGGCCTGCTTGGACTCTGGTGCCTCCGGGAATTTTATTTTGGAGTCCTTTGTTAATAAATTCTGCATCCCGGTGACCCGTCTCGCCAAACCGCTCTACATTTCCGCGGTCAACGGAGCCAGATTGGACTGCACCGTGCGTTACCGCACAGAACCCCTCCTGATGTCTATCGGACCCCACCACGAAAGGATTGAGTTCTTCATTCTCCCCAGTTGTACCTCTGAGGTCCTCCTCGGTCTGCCATGGCTCCGGCTTCATTCCCCCACCCTTGATTGGACCACCGGGGAGATAAAGAACTGGGACTCTGCCTGCCATAGGAAGTGCCTCTCCCCCCCTCCCAGTCCCGTCAGGCAAACCTCTGTGCCTCCTCATGGCCCCCGTCCTGGTGTCACACTGCCCCGTGCCAGGCTTCGCCCTCTGCCCTCCCTCCCCATTCCCACTCCTGCTGTACTGCCTGCCGTTGAGGAAACCCTCCATTCTTTCCCGGTGTCCTCATCCCAGGGGAGGCAGTTGCCGGTCAAAGAAAAGGGGAGACCTAAGGGGGGGGGTACTGTTACGCCTAGCGCTCCGGGTCCCCGCTCCTCCCCGGAGCGCTCACGGCGTCTCTCTCCCCGCAGCGCCCCGGTCAGTCCCGCTGACCGGGAGCGCTGCACTGTCATGGCCGTCGGGGATGCGATTCGCACAGCGGGACGCGCCCGCTCGCGAATCGCATCCCAGGTCACTTACCCGTCCCGGTCCCCTGCTGTCATCTGCTGGCGCGCGCGGCTCCGCTCTCTAGGGCGCGCGCGCGCCAGCTCTCTGCGACTTAAAGGGCCAGCGCACCAATGATTGGTGCCTGGCCCAATTAGCTTAATTGGCTCCCATCTGCTCCCTGCCTTTATCTGACCTCCTCCCATGCACTCGCTTGCCGGATCTTGTTGCCTTGTGCCAGTGAAAGCGTTTAGTGTGTCCAAAGCCTGTGTACCTGAACTTCTGCTACCCATCCTGACTACGAACCTTGCCGCCTGCCCCCGACCTTCTGCTACGTCTGACCTTGCCTCTGCCTAGTCCTTCTGTCCCACGCCTTCTCAGCAGTCAGCGAGGTAGAGCCGTTGCTAGTGGATACGACCTGGTTGCTACTGCCGCAGCAAGACCATCCCGCTTTGCGGCGGGCTCTGGTGAAAACCAGTAGCCTCTTAGAACCGGTCCACTAGCACGGTCCACGCCAATCCCTCGCTGACACAGAGGATCCACTACCTGGAAGCCGAATCGTGACATTAACCCCTTAAGGACGGACCCATTTTTTACCTCAATGACTAGGCTCTTTTTGTTTTTATTTGACATGTATCTCTTTAGATGGTAATAACTTTAGAACGTTTTTCTGAGCGAAGCGATTCTGAGATAGTTTTTTCCGTGACATATTGTACTTTATATAAGTGGTGCATTTTTGTTGACACATGCAGCATTTTTTTTTTAAAAACTTCAAAATATTGTAAAAAAATGGAAAATTTGTGGCGTTTTATTTTTATGGTGTACACTGTGCAGTGAAGTGATGTTATATTTATTCTGTGGGTCAGAAGGATTATGGCGATACCCATTTTATATAGCTTTTCTCTTTTCTGAGCAAAATTCTTTTTCTGACATTCAGGGCCAGATTAAGACTGCCTGGAAGACGGAGCACTTCATTATGATGGGCCCCACCCCCGATAGTCCCCCTTCCTTTCCACTGAGACTTGTCGCGGGCCTGTCAAGTAAGGAACAGACTGAGACCAAAAATTGACCTGGGTATATTAGACTATGTCCCATTTTTTTTTTTTGTGGGTGTCACAGGAGTCAGGACACTTCAGTTCAAGTCACTCTTTCCAGCTGTTGCAAAGCTACAACACCCATTATGTCTGGAGAGCTTCAGGCGTTATAGGAGTTGTAGTTTTGTAACAGCTGGAGCCTTAAATTGGGGTACAGGGTAAAAATCCATTATTACTGCAAAACTGAGAAGTGAGGAGAGATCTAATGGGATAGTCAGGAGAAAACACAAACATAAAATGACCCACAGGAGACGTCTTCTCTGTTGTCTTTCCTTTTCTTCTTCATCTGGTCCAGACGCCAGGTCTTCTTCCAGCTCCATCTTCCTCTGTAAAGTTCGATGCCTAGACATCATTGATTCCTCACTCTACCAGCCGCTCCTCATCCTCTGTATAAAACACAACAATCATTATAACCCTACAAGAAACTGTGCTTCCTAAATATAATACTGCCAAACCCTGTGTACCCTGTATATTATACTGCCAAACCCTGTGTACCCTGTATATAATACTGCCAAACCCTGTGTACCCTGTATATTATACTAGCAAACATCAAGCCCTCTACAAATAATACTACCACACACTGTGTCTTCCGTAGTGTGCACAGAGCAGCAGCATCCCATTGAAAACAAGCAAAATTCTGCTGGCGGAAGTTCGTAGTGTGGACGAGCCCTAATTCCCCCAGACCCCTCAAACCCCCCCTAGACCCCTAAGTCCTCCTCCAGACTCCTGCTCCCAGAGACCCCTAAGGCTAGGTTTCCCCCTTTTTTTTACCTGCAAAAACACAGAAAAACTGCTACTGCTTTTTCCTGTTATGGTAATTTTTTGGCATTTTTTTTTCTTGTGCTTTTGCCTTCTCTGGAAACTTAGCCTTAGTCCTCCCCTGGTCCTTAAAGGGGTACTCCACCCCTAGACATCTTATCCCCTATCCAAAGGATAGGGAATAAGATGTCTAGGGGTGGAGTACCCCTTTAAGTCCCCCCCTTCAACACTCCTGGTTCTTCTCCACTATTCCACTTTTCTGCACCCCCTACCCCCCTCAGTCCCCTTCACACTCCTCTGTACCCTTTACCAAACCCACACTTACCTTACCCCCCCAAACAACCTCACTTCAGCCCCCCATGCCCTCCTGGTCCTTCTCCACTACACTTTTCTCCACCAACCCCACCCTCAGTTCCCCCACATTAGGTTGTAGTTCCCCCACATTAGGTTGTAGTTCCCCCACATTAGGTTGCAGTTCCTCCACAGTAGGTTGCAGTTCCCCCGCATTAGGTTGGCAGTGTCCCCCACAGACATACAGCCTCCAGCCATATACAGTGTATGGCTGGAGACTATATGTCTGTGTACTGCCCCACTTCAGTGCTCCGACCACCGCTCCTCTCAACCGGGGTCATGATCTACTGCTATGGCCTAGGGGCCATAGCAGTAGGTCCCGGGACCCGTGGTTGGAGCACTGAAGATGACGTTTAGGTAACTTACCATGCATGCATCCTCGTTGCTCCGCTCCTATGGGCGCATGCACGGGATGTCAGTGATGTTGCTGCGTGCGCTTAAAGTTATTGCTGGGCCACAGAAAGGTAACCAGAACATCCTTGTGTCCCGAAAAGATGTTTCAGGACACAGGGATGTCCTGCTGAATGTGGGGGGGGGGGGGGGGGGGGTTGGGGAGGGGGAATTACAGTATTTATCCACGTATAAAACGCACTGGCATATAACACATACCCTCATTTTCCCAGGAAAATTTGGGGGGGAAAAATAAATGTAAAATAAATGACTATAGCTCTGAGCTATATGCCTCATCATCCCCCCAACTTTGATTCCCCTTGATCCTCAGTTTGCCCCCCCCTCCTTCCTCCCCCTTTTATCAGCCCCAGTGCCATATTTAACTTCCCCCCGCCTCCTTTCCCGTGTTTTCCCCTGCTCATCATCCCCCCTACTCATCATTCCCTGCCTGCTCATCATTCTGCCCCTGCTCATCATTCCCCCCTGCTCATCATTCTCCCCCCCTGCTCATCATTACCCCCCCTGCTCATCATTACCCCCCCTGCTCATCATTCCCCCCCCTCCTGCTCATCATTCCCCCCCCTCCTGCTCATCATCCCCCCTACTCATCATTCCCTCCCTGCTCATCATTCCCCCCCTGCTCATCATTACCCCCCTGCTCATCATTACCCCCTGCTCATTATTACCCCCCCTGCTCATTATTACCCCCCTGCTCATCATTAACCCCCCCTGCTCATCATGAACCCCCCCTGCTAGTCATTAACCCCCCCTGCTCATCATTAACCCCCCCAACCCCCCGCTCATCATTCCCCCCTGCTCATCATTAACCCCCCTACTCATTATTACCCCCCCAGCTCATTATTACCCCCCTGCTCATTATTACCCCCCCTGCGCATTATTACCCCCCCTGCGCATTATTACCCCTCCTGCTCATCATTACCCTCCCTGCTCATCATTACCCCCCTGCTCATCATTACCCCCCTGCTCATCATTACCCCCCTTGCTCATCATTACCCCCCCTGCTCATTATTACCCCCTGCTCATCATTACCCCCCTGCTCAACATTACCCCCCTGCTCAACATTACCCCCCTGCTCATTATTACCCCCTGCTCATCATTAACCCCCACTGTTCATCATTAACCCCCCCTGCTCATCATTAACCCCCCCGCTCATCATTCCCCCCCTGCTCATCATTAACCCCCCATGCTCATCATTAAGCCCCCTGCTCATCATTAAGCCCCCTGCTCATCATTATCCCCCCCCCCAACCCCCCCTGCCAATCATTCCCCCATCATTGCTCCCCCCTCTTCCTCCTTTTTCTATTTTTCATATTTCCCTACCTGGCCGAGCTCGGCAGGCTCAGGTGATACGTGGGGTCTTGTGGGCTGTGACGAGTTACGTCTCCTGTGGCTCCTCTGCACGACGTCAGGGACGTCACTCGTCATTTCCTGCAGCGCTGGGGTGTAATGAAGAAAACTGTGCCCTGCAGGGGGGCCCCGATCCGCTACTGAGCAGCCTGCAGGGATGTCCCGAATGTAACGGGGCCCCCTGCGGGCACAGGGCCCGGAGCAGGTGCTCCATGAGCGCCAATGATGATCCGTCCCTGCTGACATTCATTTTCCAACAGCCATAACTTTTCTATTTTTTGTCTGACGCCATTGAGTGAAGGCTTATTTTTTTGCGGTATGAGCTGTACTTTTTATTGGTATTTTTGCGATGTGCTACCTTTTGATCTTTTTTATTCCGCTATTTGTACCAAAATTCCCGAATTTTGCACTTTTTTGGATTTTTTTTACGGCATTCACCGTACGGGATAATTTACATTATAGTTTTATAGTACACACCATTACGGACGTGGCAATACCAATTATGTATATGATTTGTGTTTTTGATCTTTTTTGGTGATAATACAGGGCTTTTATTGGGAAAGGGGCATTTTATTTTTTATTTTTTTTACACTTCCTACTTTTATTGAAGAACTTTTTATTAAATTTTTTATACTTTTTACAGGTTATACTATGCTGCAATACTTTTGTACTGCAGCACAGTATGACCCGATCAGCTGCACACAGCATAGCCTGTGCGATCCAGCCTGTGGCTGGATCTCACAGGCTTCCGTAGCATGCAGACAGGAGGTCAAGATTTGACCTCCTGCTGCCATAGCAACCAACGGCGCTGCCCCTGTCAACACCATAGATGCCGTGATCAGGATTGATCACAGCATCTACGGGGTTAATGCTGCCGGGACCAACGCGATCGCGGCTCTGGCAGCTGCGGCGGGACTCCGGCTGTGATTGACAGCCAAGTCCCGCCGCCGATCTCGTGCGCTTCCCGCGATCGTTATGACGTGTGCATATGTTCCATCGCGCGAACGTGTCGGGTGCTGGGACATATGCATACGTCCTATAGCGGGAAGGGGTTAAAAGTATCGCACATGGAAATTGAGAATGGGCAAACAAAAAATGGCGTTTGAATGCATACTTATATATTGACATGTTATGACAGTGAACTACTTGGCTGTCATGCTGACTATTTTTATAATACATCATTGTAAAAGGTTCAGGCTCTGTCCACGTTTGGGAACATTTATTAGTTTCTTTTTTTGTTAAGAAATGTATTTTCCAATGGCATATGTTGCAAACTGTTGCATAGCAAAGTGTAAATCAGGAGCTAATGAATCCTCAATATACACTAAATATACAATATACATAGAAAGTAATAATAATGCTTCCATATAAATAGTTTCCTCCTTGTCCACCATCCAGACACAGGTGATATCTTCTTAAAGGGGTACTCCGCCCCTAGACATCTTATCCCCTATCCAAAGAATAGGGGATAAGATGTCAGATCGCAGCGGTCCCGCTGCTGGGGAGTCCCAGGATCCCTGCTGCGGCACCCCGCTATGATTACAGCACAGAGCGAGTTCGCTCTGTACGTAATGACGGGCGATACAGGGGACGGAGCAGCGTGACATCATGGCTCCGCCCCTCATGACATCACGGCCCGTCCCCTTAATGCAAGTCTATGGCAGGAGGCGTGACGACCGCCACGCCCCCTCCCATAGACTTGTATTGAAAGGGGCGGGCCTTGACATCACGAGGGGCGGAGCCGTAACGATGCTCCGTCCCCTGTATCGCCCGTCATTACGCACAGAGCGAACTCGCTCTGTGCTGTAATGATAGCGCAGTGCTGCAGCGAGGATCCCAGGGCTCCCCAGCAGCGGGACCGCGGCGATCTGACATCTTATCCCCTATCCTTTGGATAGGGGATAAGATGTCTAGGGGCGGAGTACCCCTCTAACACACCCTGTCTCTGCTTGGACCATTTCCATGAGCTTAATAGTAGGAAATTTGGTGTGAAGTTGCCCATTACACGTCCTGCTATTGACAGGTGTCGTGAACGAGAAAACCTGACTGCTACGCACTACTCTACTCTGTTTTGAGTATGAAAGCCTCATTTTTAGCATGCCAAATGTACCCTTGTGGAGCAAAACACTGCCCCAACTGCTGGTGTGATGATTTGGGGAGCATACTACAGTCAGTCACCTTCTAGTAATTATAGACAAAGGGAGACAGCACTCCTAGTGTGATATCGTAAGATAATAAAGAAAGGGGCTATAAGCAAACTTTCTCACCGATGTTGGTTGTACTGAGACCAAGTACAACAATGGTGTAGGCATAAAACCCTGGACGGGTGAGACTTGGCAGCCGCTCCTGGATACACAAGGTGAAGCAAAAACAGATCCCTCCAGGACAGCACAGGAGAGAGCTGGCGCACAAGACTTGAGAGGTAAAAACGGATTTATTTTACCCGGCATGCCGGGTAAAATAAATCAGTTTTTACCTCTCAAGTCTTGTGCGCCAGCTCTCTCCTGTGCTGTCCTGGAGGGATCTGTTTTTGCTTCACCTTCTAGTAATGTCATGAGCGATTCATCAATAATCATCATGGCACCTATCATGGCTTTCAACTGGCATTTTTTGGCAGGATAATGCTCACTCACACACAGCAAAGGTTTCCCAGGTTGCCCGATTTATCACCAACCGAACATTTATGGTGGACCGGCATCATCAACCTATGAGTAAGCAGGATCTTCAAGCCCAGCTGCAACATCTGTGGGCAAATGTGTTTCAGGATCCCATAAGACATCTGTATTCTTCTTTGTCCTACCGAGGCTGCCAAACAGGATACATTACCCTTCTTTCAATTGCATTGGAATCACTTACATATATCATCATAATTTTAACGTCTTCCATGCTTCACCTTTTCTTGACAATGTTATGAAAGGGAGGGGCATAGTCAAAATCATAAATTGCAGTCATGCAAAGGGATGGGAAACATGATTCAAAAGATTAGTAGAATAATTGAGCTGTCATTTTCAGATTACAGTGTAGCAGCCCGATTACAGTGTTGCTCTCGCGTGAGTTGCACTGTTCATAATTCTTTCAGAAAATTCCCAAATTTTTAATCAAGCATCTGGGAAATGACGTAACACCAGGTGAGAACCAGAGCCAGCTGTAACATAGGTTGCACATAGTGCAGCAACAACAAAAAAAAGTAACATACGGCAAAGGTATACATTCGGCAAAACTCTGAATGTATGTCTTAAATATGTAATATATATTCTGTGTAAACATAGAATACAAACCTAAAATAAAAGCCATTTGGGATTTATTACATTTTTTTGGCTTATATAGTTCAGCATAGGCTATTATTAAAGAGTACCTCTCATGATCTTGTTAAATTTCATCATTCTCCCAGGCCCCATCATGATAAACCACCCCCTGCCTTTATTTTTTATTATTTTTTAGGTTTTTTACCTTGATATTGCTCTGTATTTTCTGCTCAGTCTCAGTCAGGTTCACAGACTGGGAAGGGGCGTTCCCCAGCAGGCGTGACATCATCTGAAGCTATACAGGGGAGAATGTCCTCCCTCACTCTGCTACACACAGCCCAGAGCAGTTCAGTGTGAGATGAGCTATGTTTGGATAAGGCTGCACACATCCCCCCTCAGCATTTCCTGATTTTGCACTTCTGCCAGGAGAGCAGGAGTCCTAAGTCTGTGCAAAAGATGGGGAAAAATGTGCTCTGGACAAGTATGGAGACACCTAGTGGCAGCTTTTTTAAGCACTTATAAAACATAGAAAACTTTTTTAACCTCATGGGGACACAGGGCGCATGCATACGCCCTGCATCCCCGATCCTTAAGGACTCAGGGCATACCCCCTGAGTATTTCCGGTCCCCGCCACTCACCAGGCGTTGACCGGGATTTCTGCTGAAATCATTCAGCAGGCATCCCGTGACAACGCCTGGGGGCGTCCTGAGACCCCCCATGTCGGCGATCGCCGCAAATCGCCGATCAATTCAGATCAGCGATTTGTGGCAATTCCGGTCAATCGGGTCCCGGTGACCCAGAAAAAAAGGATGATAGGTGCCGTCCGAGATGGCACCTATCATCCTTTAGCAGCAGGAGGGAGGTGGCACGGGTGCCACCTCATGATCGTCCTGATTCATCGGCCGGTAACGGTAATCAGGATGCCTGCTGTGGGGGTGTCCCTAATGGCACCTGCTCCACCCCCTGTTCCGGAGGCCGAGAGCGGGTTCCGGGAGCCCTCACCTGAGGCTGGGGCCCATGCTCCCCGGCATCGGGGGCGGAGAGGCAGCAGAGGCGGCATCGGCAGGTGGATCTTCACTGCAGCAGTAGGTAAGGCTGGCCTCCTGTTGTTGCTAAGCAACAACTCCCAGCATGCACACAAGGGCATGCTGGGAGTTGTTGTTATGCAACAGCAGAAGGCACAACTACAACTCCCAGCATGCCCTTAGGGAGTTTGTGCATGCTGGGGGTTGTAGTTATACAACAGCTGGAGGCACATTTTAGTGCCTTCAGCTGTTGCATAACTACAACCCCCAGCATGCACGGACAGCCAAAGGGCATGCTGGGAGTTGCAGTAGTTTCTGGGAGTTCAGCTGTAAGTGCATGTTGAGAGTTGTAGTTTTGCAACAGCTGAAGGCACACTGGTTACAAAACACTGAGTTTGTTACCTAACTCATTGTTTCACAACCAGTGTGCCTCCAGCTGTTGCAACCTACAACTCCCAGAATGCATTGATAGACTGTACATGCTGGGAGTTGCAGTTTTGCAACAGCTGGAGGCACACTGGTTGCTAAACACTGAGTTAAGTAACAAACTCCAAGTGTTTTGCAACCAGTGTGCCTCCAGTTGTTGCATAACTACAACCCCCAGCATGCACGACAACCAAAGGGCATGCTGGGAGTTTTCGTAGTATGCCTCCAGCTGTTGCATAACTACAACTCCCGGCATGGCCTCGGCTGTCCCTGCATGCTGAGAGTTCTAGCTTTTTGCAACAGCTGAAGGCACATTGGTTGCAAAACACTGAGTTTGCTGCCTAACTCAGTGTTTCACAACCAGTGGGCCTCTAGCTGTTGCAAACTACAACTCCCCGCATGCACTGATAGACCGTACATGCTGGGAGTTGTAGTTTTGCAACAGCTGCGAAACACTGAGTTAAGTAGCAAACTCTCAGTGTTTTGCATCCAGTGTGCCTCCAGCTAATGCAAAACTACAACCCCCAGCATGCACGACAACCAAAGGGCATGCTGGGAGTTGTAGATTAGCAACAGCTGGAAGTTTGCCCCCCCCCCATGTGAATGTACAGGGTACATTCACACGGGCAGGTTTACAGTGAGTTTCTCGCTGCAAGTTTGAGATGCAGCAAATTTTCCGCTGCAGCTCAAACTCCCAGCGGGAAACTCGCTGTAAACCTCCGCCAGTGTGAATGTACAATAAAAACACTACACTACACAACACCTACACAAAATAAAAAGTAAAACACTACATATACACATACCCCTTCACAGTTACCCCCCCCCCCCCCCAATAAAAATGAAAAACGTCTGGTACGACACTGTTTCCAAAACTGAGCCTCCAGCTGTTGCAAAACAACAACTCCCAGTATTACCGGATTGACTGTCCAGGCATCCTGGGAGTTTTGCAACAGCTGGAGGCACCCTGTTTGGGAAACACTGCCAAAGGGTAATTTTGGTATCGGAGGCAAATGTAATTCTTGCATCCGGGTCCGTCACTATGCAAATCTCCAATTTAGGCCTCAAATGCGCATAGCGCTCTCTCACTTTGGAGCCCTGTCGTATTTCAAGAGGTAAAAGGAAAAAAAGACCTACAAAATTTGTAACACAATTTCTCCTGAGTACGAAAATACCCCATATGTGGACGTAAAATGCTCTGTGGGCGCACAACAGGGCTCAGGAGTGAGCGCGCACTATGTACATTTGAGGCCTAAATTGGTGATTTGCACAGGGGGGTTAATTTTACAGCGGTTCTGACGTAAATGGAAAAAAATAAATACCCACATGTGACCCCATTTTGGAAACTACACCCCTCACGGAGTGTAACAAGGGGTACAATGAGCATTTACGCCCCACAAGTGTCTGACAGATTTTTGGAACAGTGGTCTGTGAAAATGAAACATTTTATTTTCGCCAGTGGGGTGTAAATGCTCACTGCACCCCTTATTAAATTCTGTGGGGGGTGTAGTTTCCAAAATGGGGTCACATGTCGGGGGGTCCACTGTTCTGGCACCATGAGGGCTTTGTAAACGCACATGGCCCCCAACTTCCATTCCAAACAAATTCTCTATCCAAAAGCTCAATGGCGCTCCTTCTCTTCTGAGCATTGTAGTTCACCTGCAGAGCACTTTACATCCACGCATGGGGTATTTCTATACTCAGAAGAAATGGGGTTACAAATTTGGGGGGGCATTTTCCACTATTACCCCTTGTAAAAATGTTACATTTTGGGGGGAAAAATGCATTTTAGTGAGAAAAAAAAATTCATTTACACATCTGATTTTAATGAAAAGTCGTCAAACACCTGTGGGGTGTTAAGGCTCACTGTACCCCTTGTTGCGTTCCTTGAGGGGTGTAATTTCCAAAATAGTATGCCATGTTTTTTATTTTTTTTTATGCTGTTCTGGCACCATAGGGGCTTCCTAAATGTGACCTGCCCCCCAAAAACCATTTCAGCAAAATTTGCTTTCCAAAAGCCAAATTTGACTCCTTCCCTTCTGAGCATTGTAGTGCACCAGCAGAGCACATGACGTCCACACATGGGGTATTTCCATACTCAGAAGAAATGGGTTTACAAATTTTGGGGGGGGGGCATTTTCTCCTATTATCCCTTGTAAAAATGTTACATTTTGGGAAAAACCAGCATTTTAATGAAAAAACTTTTTTTTCATTTATACATCTGACTTTAACGAAAAGTCGTCAAAAACCTGTGGAGTGTTAAGGCTCACTGTACCCCTTTTTACGTTCCTTGAGGGGTGTAGTTTACAAAGTAGTATGCCATTTGTTTTTTTATTTTTTTGCTGTTATGGCACCATAGGGGCTTCCTAAATGCGACATGCCCCCCAAAAACCATTTCAGCAAAATTCACTCTCCAAAATCCCATTGTGGCTCCTTCTCTTCTAAGCCCTCTAGTGCACCCACAGAGCACTTTACATCTACATATGGGGCATTTCCTTACTCGAGAGAAATCAGGTTACAAATTTGGGAGGGATTTCTCTCCTTTGTACCCCTTGTAAAAATAAAAAAAATGGCTCTACAAGAACATGCGAGTGTAAAAAATGAAGATTTTGAATTCTCTCCTTCACTTTGCTGCTATTCCTGTGAAACACCTACAGGGTTAACAAACTTTCTGAATGTCATTTTAAATGCTTTGAGGGATGCAGTTTCTATAATGTGGTAATTTATGGGGTATTTCTCACAGAAAAGTCCCTCAAATCCGGGAAAATTCTGAAAATTGCTGCTATACTTTGAAGCTCCCTAATGTCTTCAAAAAGTAAAAACATGTCAACTTTATGATGCCAACATAAAGTAGACATATTGTATTTGTGAATCAATGTATAATTTATTTGGAATGTCCATTTTCCTTACAAGCAGAAAGTTTCTAAGTTAGAAAAATGCTAAATGTTCAAAATTTTCATCAAATTTGGGGATTTTTCACCAAGAAAGGATGCAAGTAAAGACAAAAAATTTCCAGAATGTTAAAGGGGTTGTGCGCTGCCCTGCCTTTCAGAGCTCCGCTCGCAGCGTCCGGAAGTTCATTACTCCAAACGCTGTGTGCGGGCTTCTGTGTTCGCGGCCGCCGGGCCGCTGTCATGCCCCCTTCCCATAGACTTTGGTAGAGGGGGCGGGCGTGATGTCACGAGGGGCCGGGCATGATGTCACGCCCGGCGGCCGAGAACACGGAAGCCCGCACACAGCGTTCAGAGTAATGAACTTCCAGACCCTGCGAGCGGAGCTCCGAAAGGCAGGGCAGCGCACAACCCCTTTAAAGCAGAATATGTCATGAAAAAACAATCTCGGAATCAGAATAAAAGGCAAAAGCATCCCAGAGTTATTAATAAATAAAGTGAGAGTGGTCAGAATTGCACTGTCACCAAACATTTTTTTTGATGTGTTGTAGTATTCATGTAATACAACATATCTCTAATATAGATCTATTATTTTTTTTCCATTAAATTAGTTAATTTTGCGTTTGAAAACCTGCCACTAGGGGTCTCCCTCCTAGTGGCCGGCTGCAGGCTGGCATGACGTCACGCATGAATTTGGACCGATGCCGGTCGGGCATCGGTCCTTATTCATTCAGCCTGCGCTCGCTCCCTGCCTGTCAATCAGACAGGCGGAAGCGAGTGCTGAGAGCGAATTGGGTCCCTAGCCTCACCCGCTTCCCAGAATATACATGGCGCTGCTGCTGGACGCAGCACTTGGGTATGTCGGGATCGGGGAGGGGGATAGGGGTGGTCATTAGCGCCGTGGCCATAGAAAATTTATTGTTTTCGGCGGGGACGGCCGCGCGGGGGGGGGGGGTGGTATATGATTAGCGCCGCGGCCGTAACAAATTTATTGATCTGGGGGGGGGGGGCTGCACAGGGTGCCTCCAGCTGTTTCACCACTGCAACTCCCACCCCCCCTGTCACCCATGTCCACCCCCCCTGTCACCCATGTCCACCCCCCCTCTGTCACCCATGTTAACCCTCCTGTCATCTCTTTCACTCCCGTTCACCCTCCTGTCACCCATGTTCACCCTCATCCATCCTCCTGTCACCCATGTTCACCCTCCTGTCACCCATGTTCACCACCCTCCTGTCACCCCTGTTCACACCCATGTTCACCCCCTCCTGTCACCCATGTTCACCCTCCTGTCACCCATGTTCATCCTCCTGTCACCCATGTCCACCACCCTCCTGTCACCCCTGTTCACACCCATGTTCACCCTCCTGTCATCCCTTTCACTCCTGTCCACCCCCTCCTGTCACCCATGTTCACCCCCTCCTGTCACCCATGTTCACCCCCTCCTGTCACCCATGTTCACCCCCTCCTGTCACCCATGTTCACCCCCTCCTGTCATCCCTTTCACTCCCGTCCCCCCCCCTGTCCACCCTCCTGTCACCCATGTCACCCATGTTCACCCTCATCCACCCTCCTGTCACTCCTGTCAACCCTTTCACTCCCGTTCACCCCCCATCACCCATGTCCACCCCCGTCCACCCTCCTGTCATTCCCTGTCACCCCCGTCCACCCTTCTGTCATTCCCTGTCACCCATGTTCACCCTCCTGTCGACCCATGTCCACTCCTCTGCACCCCTGTCCACTCCTCTACACCTCTCTGTCCACTCTTCTACACCCCTGTCACCCATGTACGCTCCTCTACACCCCTCTGTCCACTCCTCTACACCCCTCTGTACACTCCTCTACACCCCTTTGTCACCCATGTACGCTCCTCTACACCCCTCTGTCTGCTCCTCTACACCCCTGTCACCCATGTACGCTCCTCTACACCCCTCTGTCTGCTCCTCTACACCCCTGTCACCCATGTACGCTCCTCTACACCCCTCTGTCCGCTCCTCTACACCTCTCTGTCCACTCCTCTACACCCCTGTCACCCATGTACGCTCCTCTACACCCCTCTGTCTGCTCCTCTACACCCCTGTCACCCATGTACGCTCCTCTACACCCCTCTGTCTGCTCCTCTACACCCCTGTCACCCATGTACGCTCCTCTACACCCCTCTGTCCGCTCCTCTACACCTCTCTGTCCACTCCTCTACACCCCTGTCACCCATGTAGGCTCCACTACACCCCTCTGTTCGCTCCTCTAAACCTCTGTCCACTCCTCTACACCCGTCACCCATGTACGCTCCTCTACACCCCTCTGTCCACTCCTCTACACCCCTGTCACCCATGTCCACTCCTCTACACCCCTCTGTCCACTTCTCTACACCCCTGTCACCCATGTACGCTCCTGTACACCCCTCTGTCTGCTCCTCTACACCTCTGTCCTCTCCTCTACACCCGTCACCCATGTACACTCCTCTACACCCCTCTGTCCACTCCTCTACACCCCTGTCACCCATGTCTGCTTCTCTACACCCCTGCCACCCATGTCTGCTTCTCTACATCCCTGTCACCCATGTAAACTCCTCTACACCCCTCTGTCACCCATGTACACCCCTGTCACCCATGTACACTCCTCTACACCCCTGTCACCCATGTCTGCTTCTCTACACCCCTGTCACCCATGTACGCTCCTCTACACCCCTCTGTCCACTCCTATACACCCCTGTCACCCATGTCTGCTTCTCTACACCCCTCTGTACACTCCTCTACACCCCTGTCACCCATGTACGCTCCTCTACACCCCTCTGTCTGCTCCTCTACACCCCTGTCATCCATGTACGCTCCTCTACACCCCTCTGTCCGCTCCTCTACACCCCTGTCACCCATGTACACTCCTCTACACCTCTGTCACCCATGTCTGCTTCTCTACACCCCTGTCGCCCATGTACGCTCCTCTACACCCCTCTGTCCACTCCTCTACACCCCTGTCACCCATGTCTGCTTCTCTAAACCCCTTTGTACACTCCTCTGTACACTCCTCTACACCACTGTCACCCATGTACGCTCCTCTACACCCCTCTGTCTGCTCCTCTACACCCCTGTCATCCATGTACGCTCCTCTACACCCCTCTGTCCACTCCTCTACACCCCCCCTGTCCACTCCTCTACACCTCTGTCACCCATGTACGCTCCTGTACACCCCTCTGTACGCTCCACTACACCCCTGTCACCCATGTATGCTCCTCTACACCCCTCTGTACACTCCTCTACACCCCTGTCACCCATATACGCTCCTCTGCACCCCTCTGTCTGCTCCTCTACACCTCTCTGTCCACTCCTCTACACCCCTGTCACCCATGTACGCTCCTCTACACCCCTGTCTCCACTCCTTTACACCCCTCTCTCCACTCCTCTACACCCCTCTGTACACTCCTCTACACCCTTGTCACCCATGTACGCTCCTCTACACCCCTCTGTACACTCCTCTACACCCCTGTCACCCATGTACGCTCCTCTGCACCCCTCTGTCTGCTCCTCTACACCTCTCTGTCCACTCCTCTACACCCCTCTGTACACTCCTCTACACCCCTGTCACCCATGTACGCTCCTCTACACCCCTCTGTCTGCTCCTCTACACCCCTGTCATCCATGTACGCTCCTCTACACCCCTCTGTCCGCTCCTCTACACCCCTGTCACCCATGTACACTCCTCTACACCTCTGTCACCCATGTCTGCTTCTCTACACCCCTGTCGCCCATGTACGCTCCTCTACACCCCTCTGTCCACTCCTCTACACCCCTGTCACCCATGTCTGCTTCTCTAAACCCCTTTGTACACTCCTCTGTACACTCCTCTACACCACTGTCACCCATGTACGCTCCTCTACACCCCTCTGTCTGCTCCTCTACACCCCTGTCATCCATGTACGCTCCTCTACACCCCTCTGTCCACTCCTCTACACCCCCCCTGTCCACTCCTCTACACCTCTGTCACCCATGTACGCTCCTGTACACCCCTCTGTACGCTCCACTACACCCCTGTCACCCATGTATGCTCCTCTACACCCCTCTGTACACTCCTCTACACCCCTGTCACCCATATACGCTCCTCTGCACCCCTCTGTCTGCTCCTCTACACCCCTCTGTACACTCCTCTACACCCCTGTCACCCATATACGCTCCTCTGCACCCCTCTGTCTGCTCCTCTACACCTCTCTGTCCACTCCTCTACACCCCTGTCACCCATGTACGCTCCTCTACACCCCTGTCTCCACTCCTCTACACCCCTCTCTCCACTCCTCTACACCCCTCTGTACACTCCTCTACACCCTTGTCACCCATGTACGCTCCTCTACACCCCTCTGTACACTCCTCTACACCCCTGTCACCCATGTACGCTCCTCTACACCTCTCTGTCCACTCCTCTACACCCCTCTGTCCACTCCTACACCCCTCTGTCCACTCCTCTACACCCCTCTGTCCACTCCTACACCCCACTGTCCACTCCTCTACACCCCTGTCACCCATATCTGCTTCTCTACACCCCTCTGTACACTCCTCTACACCCCCTGTCCACTCCTCTACACCCCTCTGCCACCCATGTACACTCCTCTACACCCCTTTGTCACCCATGTCTGCTTCTCTACACCCCTCTGTACACTCCTCTACACCCCTCTGTCACCCATGTACACTCCTCTACACCCCTTTGTCACCCATGTATGCTCCTCTACACTCCTCTACACCCCTGTCACCCATGTACGCTCCTCTACACTCCTCTGTCCACTCCTCTACACCCCTCTGTCCACTCCTCTACATCCCTCTGTCCACTCCTCAACACCCCTGTCACCCATGTACGCTCCTCTACACCCCTCTGTACGCTCCTCTACACCCCTGTCACCCATGTACGCTCCTCTACACCCCTCTGTACGCTCCTCTACACCCCTCTGTCCACTCCTCTACACCTGTCACCCATGTACGCTCCTGTACACCCCTCTGTACACCCCTCTGTACGCTCCTCTACACTCCTCTACACCCCTCTGTCCACTCCTCTACACCCCTGTCACCCATGTACGCTCCTCTACACCCCTCTGTACGCTCCTCTACACCCCTCTGTCCACTCCTCTACACCCCTGTCACCCATGTCTGCTTCTCTAAACCCCTTTGTACACTCCTCTGTACACTCCTCTACACCACTGTCACCCATGTACGCTCCTCTACACCCCTCTGTCTGCTCCTCTACACCCCTGTCATCCATGTACGCTCCTCTACACCCCTCTGTCCACTCCTCTACACCCCCCCTGTCCACTCCTCTACACCTCTGTCACCCATGTACGCTCCTGTACACCCCTCTGTACGCTCCACTACACCCCTGTCACCCATGTATGCTCCTCTACACCCCTCTGTACACTCCTCTACACCCCTGTCACCCATATACACTCCTCTGCACCCCTCTGTCTGCTCCTCTACACCTCTCTGTCCACTCCTCTACACCCCTGTCACCCATGTACGCTCCTCCACACCCTGTCTCCACTCCTCTACACCCCTCTCTCCACTCCTCTACACCCCTCTGTACACTCCTCTACACCCTTGTCACCCATGTACGCTCCTCTACACCCCTCTGTACACTCCTCTACACCCCTGTCACCCATGTACGCTCCTCTGCACCCCTCTGTCTGCTCCTCTACACCTCTCTGTCCACTCCTCTACACCCCTCTGTCCACTCCTACACCCCTCTGTCCACTCCTCTACACCCCTCTGTCCACTCCTACACCCCACTGTCCACTCCTCTACACCCCTGTCACCCATGTCTGCTTCTCTACACCCCTCTGTACAGTCCTCTACACCCCCCTGTCCACTCCTCTACACCCCTCTGCCACCCATGTACACTCCTCTACACCCCTTTGTCACCCATGTCTGCTTCTCTACACCCCTCTGTACACTCCTCTACACCCCTCTGTCACCCATGTACACTCCTCTACACCCCTTTGTCACCCATGTATGCTCCTCTACACTCCTCTACACCCCTGTCACCCATGTACGCTCCTCTACACTCCTCTGTCCACTCCTCTACACCCCTCTGTCCACTCCTCTACACCCCTCTGTCCACTCCTCTACACCCCTGTCACCCATGTACGCTCCTCTACACCCCTCTGTACGCTCCTCTACACCCCTGTCACCCATGTACGCTCCTCTACACCCCTCTGTACGCTCCTCTACACCCCTCTGTCCACTCCTCTACACCTGTCACCCATGTACGCTCCTGTACACCCCTCTGTACACCCCTCTGTACGCTCCTCTACACTCCTCTACACCCCTCTGTCCACTCCTCTACACCCCTGTCACCCATGTACGCTCCTCTACACCCCTCTGTACGCTCCTCTACACCCCTCTGTCCACTCCTCTACACCCCTGTCACCCATGTCTGCTTCTCTAAACCCCTTTGTACACTCCTCTGTACACTCCTCTACACCACTGTCACCCATGTACGCTCCTCTACACCCCTCTGTCTGCTCCTCTACACCCCTGTCATCCATGTACGCTCCTCTACACCCCTCTGTCCACTCCTCTACACCCCCCCTGTCCACTCCTCTACACCTCTGTCACCCATGTACGCTCCTGTACACCCCTCTGTACGCTCCACTACACCCCTGTCACCCATGTATGCTCCTCTACACCCCTCTGTACACTCCTCTACACCCCTGTCACCCATATACGCTCCTCTGCACCCCTCTGTCTGCTCCTCTACACCTCTCTGTCCTCTCCTCTACACCCCTGTCACCCATGTACGCTCCTCTACACCCTGTCTCCACTCCTCTACACCCCTCTCTCCACTCCTCTACACCCCTCTGTACACTCCTCTACACCCTTGTCACCCATGTACGCTCCTCTACACCCCTCTGTACACTCCTCTACACCCCTGTCACCCATGTACGCTCCTCTGCACCCCTCTGTCTGCTCCTCTACACCTCTCTGTCCACTCCTCTACACCCCTCTGTCCACTCCTACACCCCTCTGTCCACTCCTACACCCCTCTGTCCACTCCTCTACACCCCTGTCACCCATGTCTGCTTCTCTACACCCCTCTGTACACTCCTCTACACCCCCCTGTCCACTCCTCTACACCCCTCTGCCACCCATGTACACTCCTCTACACCCCTTTTTCACCCATGTCTGCTTCTCTACACCCCTCTGTACACTCCTCTACACCCCTCTGTCACCCATGTACACTCCTCTACACCCCTTTGTCACCCATGTATGCTCCTCTACACTCCTCTACACCCCTGTCACCCATGTACGCTCCTCTACACTCCTCTGTCCACTCCTCTACACCCCTCTGTCCACTCCTCTACACCCCTCTGTCCACTCCTCTACACCCCTCTGTCCACTCCTCTACACCCCTGTCACCCATGTACGCTCCTCTACACCCCTCTGTACGCTCCTCTACACCCCTGTCACCCATTTACGCTCCTCTACACCCCTCTGTACGCTCCTCTACACCCCTCTGTCCACTCCTCTACACCTGTCACCCATGTACGCTCCTGTACACCCCTCTGTACACCCCTCTGTACGCTCCTCTACACTCCTCTACACCCCTCTGTCCACTCCTCTACACCCCTGTCACCCATGTACGCTCCTCTACACCCCTCTGTACGCTCCTCTACACCCCTCTGTCCACTCCTCTACACCTGTCACCCATGTACGCTCCTGTACACCCCTCTGTACGCTCCTCTACACTCCTCTACACCCCACTTAACCTCTTTGTCACCCATGTCCACCCCTCTACATCCCTCTGTCACCCATGTACACTCTTCTACACCCCTCTGTCACCCATTTAAAAAAAAGTTCGGCGCCTAATAGATTTGTTTTGCAGGTTTAACGGTGAAGAATTGTGTGTGGAAGAAATCGTGATGATGGCCCGGACCAGATGGAGAAGAGAAGGTAACAAAGAAAATTAGAGAAGACGTCATTGGTGAGTTGCTGTATAAAGCAGCACTTTAAACTACATACCCACTGATAAATAGATATAGTGCTTTGCATTTTTTACCATTTTCCCCCTTCCTTTTTTTTTTGCTCGTCAACCTCTGTAGCGGTGCCCCGCGGAATTTTTTTTTTCCGAGGTGTGCCCCGACCCGAAAAAGGTTGGGAAACACTGGACTATACACTTATCTGTTTTAGCCATAGTTATCTGTTTCTTTAAGCCATATTGATTTCTAATCCCGCCTTGAAATGATTTTGTCATACTGTCTACATTTCCCATGAATCCTCTGACTTTGCAGAGAGATGGGCTAGCGTCTTATACTGCATATTACCAGGTGATCTAACAACCTTCCTAGACTTCAGCAGCCTAAACTGGTGACACTCATAAGTGGGTTAGGGTCAGTTCACACAGCAGTTTTGATGCGTTTTTTTATTCAAAGTGCGTTTTTAGAGAATTATTGTCATAAGGCGAAAACTATTTGACCTATAATTCAGATACAGGATGAAATGTTTAACATTGAGTTAATCTACAGCTTAAATAAAAGGTAAAGTTCAGAATTTATTGTGACGGGAAGTCGAGCATGCTGACAATTTGACACTGGTTCACAAAAATCCCCAAAATAGAAAAGTCAGGTTTCACAGGTATTTATTTATAAAGCAATGCATGTTGTACATTTATCACAATGGAAAGTGTGTCACTGCAAAACTGGAAAAGAAGTAGAGAGCAGAAGCAGGTGATAACATATTCAAGCAAAGTAAATGGAATCTAAGCACCTAGCAAGGAAAAGTGCCTAACATCTTCCAGCATGTATTTGCTCAAAAATAGTTTTTTTCTGTTTATCTGGAAAGAGTATTTCCACTTAATGCTGAGTTTTCAATGTTTTTTGTTCTGCTCACAAAAATGCAAACTAGACACCACTTTATGACCATGTGTAGTTGATGACTACAGAAATGTAGCTTAGGGTTGGATGGCAAGACATATGCCCTGGGTGCTACGGGGTGCCACAATACACTTATTGACCAGAGTATTTAGATTAGGGGCTGGTGTAGAAAACTAAAGGGGGAGATATGTCAAAACCTTTGCAGATTAAAAGTTGATCTGTTTCCCATAGCAACCAATCAGATCGCTTCTTTCATTTTTCCCAAGGCTTTGCTCCGGATGGAAAAAGGCCTATGACTATGATACCTGAAATAAGCAGCTCCAAATGACACACATACTGTACTGTATACTAGTAGAGTTAGTGCTAAATTATAATATATGGCTTCTTCTAGCCTGGATTGTCTGGACTGCATTACAACTGGATGTGTATCTTTATGTTTGTGGAAAGAGTTAAAGGGGTACTCTGGTAGAAAACTCCTTTTTATAAAAAAAAAAAAATCAACTGATGCCAGAAAGTTAAAAAGATTTATAGATTACTTCTATTAAAAAATCTTAATCCTTCCAGTACTTATTAGCTGCTGAATACTAAAGAGGAAAATCTTTTCTTTTTGGAACACAGAGCTCTCTGCTGAATCACGAGCACAGTGCTCTCTGCTGACATCTCCGTCCATTTTAGGAACTGTCCAGAGTAGGAGAAAATCCCCATAGCAAACATATGCTTCTCTGGACAGTTCCTAAAATGGAAAGAGATGTCAGCAGAGAGCACTGTGCTCGTGATGTCAGCAGAAAGCTCTGTGTTCCAAAAAGAAAATAATTTCCTCTGTAGTATTCAGCAGCTAATACAGTGTGGAACAAAAGTTTGGGCACCCCAGGTAAAAATTTGTATTAATGTGCATAAAGAAACCAAGAAAAGATGGAAAAATCTCCAAAAGGCATCAAATTACAGATTAGACATTCTTATAATATGTCAACAAAAGTTAGATTTTATTTCCATCATTAACACTTTTAAAATAACAGAAAACAAAAAAATGGCATCTGCAAAAGTTTGAGCACCCTGCAGAGTTAATATCTTGCACTGCCCCCTTTGGCAAGTATCACAGCTTGTAAATGCTTTTTGTAGCCAGCCAAGAGTCTTTCAATTCTTGTTTGAGGTATCTTTGCCCATTCTTTCTTACAAAAAACTTCCAGTTCTTTGAGATGTCTGGGCTGTCTGTAACGCACTGCTCTTTTAAGGTCTATTCATAGATTTTCAATTGTGTTGAGGTCAGGAGATTGTGAAGGCCATGGCAAAACCTTCAGTTTACACCTCTTGATGTAATCCCCAGTGGATTTCGAGGTGTGTTTAGGATCATTATCCATTTGAAGAAGCCATCCTCTCTTTAACTTAAGCTTTTTCACAGATGGCATCAAGTTAGCATCCAAAATTTGCTGAAATTTTATTGAATCCATTTTTCCTTCTACTCGTGAGATGTTCCCTGTGCCACTGGCTGCAATACAACCCCAAAGCATGATTGATCCACCCCCATGCTTAACAGTTGGACAGAGGTTCTTTTCATTAAATTCTGTTCCCCTTCTTCTCCAAACTGACCTTTGCTCATTCCGGCCAAAAAGTTAAATTTTAACCTCATCGGCCCACATAACTTGTTTCCAAAATGCATCAGGCTTGTCTATATGTTCATTTGCAAAGTTCAAACGCTGATTTTGGTGGTGAGGACGTAGAAGAGGTTTTCTTCTGATGACTCTTCCATGAAAACAATATTTGTACAAGTATCTCTTTATATTGGAATAGTGTACCACAACTTTAGTGTCTGCCAGATCTTTATGAAGGGATTGTGCAGTTAAACGTGGGTTTTGAATTGTTTTTCTCACAATCCGGCGAGCTGTTCTGTCTGATATTTTTCTTGGTCTTCCAGATCTTGCTTTAACTTCCACTGTTCCTGATGACTGCCATTTCTTAATTACATTCCGAACAGAGGATATTGACATCTGAAAACATTTTGCTATCTTCTTATAGCCTTCTCCAGCTTTGTGAGCGTCAACTATTTTCAGTTTCAGATTTCTAGACAACTGCTTAGAAGAACCCATGGTGCTGATTGTTGGGGTAAGGTCAGATGAGTCTGGGTCTTCCCAGATGATGATTGAGAACAATCCATGACAGGTCTCAGCTTTGCAAAGGGGGCAGTGCATGCTATAAATTCTGCAGGGTGCCCAAACTTTTGCAAACACCATTTTTTTTGTTTTCTGTTATTTTGAAAGTGTAAAGGATGGAAATAAAATCTTACTTTTGTTGACATATTATAAGAATGTCTAATATGTAATTTGATGCCTTTTGGAGATTTTTCCATCTTTCCTTGGCTTCTTTATGCACATTAATACAATTTTTTACCTGGGGTGCCCAAATTTTTGATCCCCACTGTAAGTACTGGAAGGATTAAGATTTTTTAATAGAAGTAATTTACAAATCTGTTTAACCTTCTGGCACCAGTTGATTTAAAAGAGAATTTTTTTTTTCCACCGGAGTACCCCTTTAAATCAAACACTGACAGTGTACAGTGGCAAATCTTTTGGGGTCTGTCTCTACCAGCTTTAAATATCTAAAGATGGAAATGTTTGTCCATTCTTCTTGTCAAACAAATCTGAAGATGTTTGTGAATTTTCATGTCTTGCCATATATTCTCAGTTGGATTCGGGACTGGGCTTTGACTGGACCATTATAGGACATTAACATGATTTGATCTAAACCATTCCATTGTAGCTCTGGCTGTATGATTAGGGTAATTGCAAGGGATTTATCAAAACCTGTGCCAGGCTAAAGTGGTGCAGTTGCCCATAGCAACCAATCAGATCAGTTATTTTATTTTTCAGAGACCCTTTTAAAAATGAAAGAAGAAACATGATTGGTTGCTATGGGCAACTGCACCACTTTTGCTTTGCACAGGTTTTAAAAACGTACCCTCTTGTTCTTCTTAAAAATGAACCTTCCTCCGAGTTTCAAATTTTTTTGCAAACTGCATCAGTTTATCTTCAAGGATTGCCATGTATTTGGCTCCATCCTTTTTTCCATAATTTCTCACCAGTTTTCCTGTCCCTGTTGAAGGGAAGCATCCCCACCACGTTTCATTGTTGGAATGGTGTGCTGAGCGTGATGGGCAGTGTTGGGTTCCAGCCACACATAGCATTGTGCACTGAGGCAAAAAGAACCTTGAATTTTGGTCTCATCTGACCAGAGCACAGTCTTCCACATGTTTGCTATGTCTCCTACATGGCTTGTGGCAATCCAAATGGGATTTATTGTGGCTCACTGTCTTCTTGACAATCTTCCATATTGTATAATTCTAAATAACACATTTGGAGGTTCTTTGTTTTTATTTAAAGGGAATCTGACACCATTGGTCCCATTGCTAAATTCCTTGTGCTCAATGTAAACGGGCGGCAACGCCTTCTCTTGGCTGTCCGGCTGATATCACGGCCTCCCACATAAACTTCCATCCCTGCTTTAATCTCCCAGCATGATGGGGGCAGTGACATTTGCTTGAGCAGGCAGGAGAAACCATGTAATTAGGTTATTGCTGGGGACCCTACGAACAAAAGTATAGTTTCATATTGTACATGGAACAATATGTTTTGTATTTTTATTATATATTCTTAGTGACTGGTTTCTTTTTCTTGGGGTGTATGTATTTATATGTTCCAGTCTCGGCCTTACAGTGGGGATCAAAAGTTTGGGCACCCCAGGTAAAAATTTGTATTAATGTGCATAAAGAAGCCAAGGAAAGATGGAAAAATCTCCAAAAGGCATCAAATTACAGATTAGACATTCTTATAATATGTCAACAAAAGTTAGATTTTATTTCCATCATTTATACTTTCAAAATAACAGAAAACAAAAAAATGGCATCTGCAAAAGTTTGGGCACCCTGCAGAATTTATAGCATGCACTGCCCCCTTTGCAAAGCTGAGACCTGCCAGTGTCATGGATTGTTCTCAATCATCATCTGGCAAGACCAGGTGATGTCAATCTGAAAGGTTATAAATGCCCAGACTTATCTGACCTTGCCCCTACAATCAGCATCATGGGTTCTTCTAAGCAGTTGTCTAGAAATCTGAAACTGAAAATAGTTGACGCTCACAAAGCTGGAGAAGGCTATAAGAAGATAGCAAAACGTTTTCAGATGTCAATATCCTCTGTTCGGAATGTAATTAAGAAATGGCAGTCATCAGGAACAGTGGAAGTTAAAGCAAGATCTGGATGACCAAGAAAAATATCAGACAGAACAGCTCGCAGGATTGTGAGAAAAACAATTCAAAACCCACGTTTGACTGCACAATCCCTCCAGAAAGATCTGGCAGACACAGGAGTTGTGGTACACTATTCCACTATAAAGAGATACTTGTACAAATATGGTCTTCATGGAAGAGTCATCAGAAGAAAACCTCTTCTACGTCCTCACCACAAAAATCAGCGTTTGAACTTTGCAAATGAACATATAGACAAGCCTTAAGCATTTTGGAAACAAGTTATGTGGACCGATGAGGTTAAAATTTTACTTTTTGGCCGGAATGAGCAAAGGTACGTTTGGAGAAGAAGGGGAACAGAATTTAATGAAAAGAACCTCTGTCCAACTGTTAAGCATGGGGGTGGATCAATCATGCTTTGGGGTTGTATTGCAGCCAGTGGCACAGGGAACATCTCACGAGTAGAAGGAAAAATGGATTCAATAAAATTTCAGCAAATTTTGGATGCTAACTTGATGCCATCTGTGAAAAAGCTGAAGTTAAAGAGACAATGGCTTCTACAAATGGATAATGATCCTAAACACACCTCGAAATCCACGGGGGATTACATCAAGAGGTGTAAACTGAAGGTTTTGCCATGGCCTTCACAATCTCCTGACCTCAACACAATTGAAAATCTATGAATAGACCTTAAAAGAGCAGTGCATGACAGACAGCTCAGAAATCTCAAAGAACTGGAAGACTTTTCTAAGGAAGAATGGGCAAAGATAACTCAAACAAGAATTGAAAGACTCTTGGCTGACTACAAAAAGCGTTAACAAGCTGTGATACTTGCCAAAGGGGGCAGTGCAAGATATTAACTCTGCAGGGTGCCCAAACTTTTTTTGGTTTTCTGTTATTTTGAAAGTGTAAATTATGGAAATAAAATCTAACTTTTGTTGACATATTATAAGAATGTCTAATCTGTAATTTGATGCCTTTTGGCGATTTTTCCATCTTTCCTTGGCTTCTTTTTGCACATTAATACAATTTTCTACCTGGGGTGCCCAAACTTTTGATCCCCACTGTATCTCTAGTTACAGCTAGATCAGCTAACATTACAGGCAGAGTGGTGGGGTTTGCATGTGCTATGTGCAGGAGAAAGAAAGAGAAAGCATGTGCTATGTACCTGTAATCTGGCCCAGTCTGCCTGCTAAAGATGATCCACTCTGTTCCTGAAAATTAGATCATGGATTCCATCTCATCTCCCACCACCAATAAAGCACAGTAAGGTTGTCCCTTGTGTTAATATATACTGTTGAATGTTCACAGTGCTGCCGAGTAAGGCTGGGTTCACACCACGTTTTCAGCCATACGGGACCGTATACGGCTGGGGGGAGCTAAAACTGGGCGCTCCCGTATCCCTGCTGTATGCCGCCCGTATGTAATTCATTTCAATGAGCTGACTGAAGTGAAAAACTGACTCCAGTCCGCTTATTTTTGCCCCTTATGTGGTTTTCCCACTGGACCTAAAACTGTGGGCAAAAATGAGCCGACCGGTGTCAGCGTTTCACTCCGGTCGGCTCATTGAAATGAATTACATACAGGCGGCATACAGCAGGGATACGGGAGCACCCGGTTTTAGCTTCCCCCAGCCGTATGCAGTCCCTTATGGCTGGAAACGTGGTGTGAACCAAGCCTAATCTCCCCTCCCATTAGATTGACAACAGCAGCAACAACAGTCATAGCTCAGTGCTTAGGGTAACCCTTTCCTTGTAGGGATCCCAGTGCACCTCCCCCACATGCTATCTATAGTAGTGTGCTCTATAAATCTTCCCCGGGCACGGCCCCCTTGGCACAGTGCAGCCTATTTAGTCCAGTGCACTTTTTTTCTAGCACCATGTCATGCACAGCAGAGCGTGACACCTTGGAGGATTAGGTGGGGGAACGCAAGGGGTCATGTTTGGTGTTACGCCGAGCGCTCCGGGTCCCCGCTCCTCCCCGGAGCGCTCACGGCGTCTCTCTCCCTGCAGCGCCCCGGTCAGTCCCGCTGACCGGGAGCGCTGCACTGACATGGCCGTTGGGGATGCGATTCGCACAGCGGGACGCGCCCGCTCGCGAATCGCATCCCAAGTCACTTACCCGTCCCGGTCCCCTGCTGTCATGTGCTGGCGCGCGCGGCTCCGCTCTCTAGGGCGCGCGCGCGCCAGCTCTCTGGGACTTAAAGGGCCAGTGCACCAATGATTGGTGTCTGTCCCAATCACCTTGATTAGTTTCCACCTGTGCACTCCCTACTTATACCTCACTTCCCCTGCACTCCCTGGCCGGATCTTGTTGCCCTTGTGCCAGAGAAAGCCTTTCCTTGTGTGTTCCTAGCCTGTGTTCCAGACCTCCTGCCGTTGCCCCTGACTACGATCCTTGCTGCCTGCCCTGACCTTCTGCTACGTCCGACCTTGCTCTTGCCTTATCCCTTGTACCATGCCTATCTCAGCAGTCAGAGAGATTGAGCCGTTGCCGGTGGATACGACCTGGTTGCTACCGCCGCTGCAAGACCATCCCGCTTTGCGGCGGGCTCTGGTGAAAACCAGTAGCTACTTAGAACCGGTCCACCGACACGGTCCACGCCAAACCCTCTCTGACACAGAGGATCCACCTCCTGCCTGCCGAATCGTGACAGTAGATCCGGCCATGGATTCCGCTGAGGTGCCGCTGTCAAGTCTTGCCGACATTTCCACGGTGATTGCCCAGCAATCCCTAATGATCACCCAACGAAATCACCAGCTGGCATACTTGACCACCGTGACACAGCAACTTCAGTCACAGATACAGCAGCTGCTGCCGCAGATACAGCAACTTCAGTCACAGACACAGCAGCTGCAACAGCAACAACCATCTCCTCCGCCGGCTCCTGCAACTCCTCCGCAGCGACAGGCCGCTCCTAACCCCTGCTTGTCCCTGCCGGACAAATTTGATGGGGACTCTAGACTCTGCCGTGGTCTCCTGCCTGGGAAGGCCCTGCCATGTGCCACACCGCTTGGAGCACCTCTCTCACAGTATCCTTTGCAATCCACCCCTGTGCCTCCCGCCGAGGAGGCTATGCAAGTGGATCGGTCTCGCCTGACCCCTGAAGAGAGGACTTGCCGCAAAAAGAAAGAATAACTTCTATACTGCACTGTGCGTTACCGCACAGAACCCCTGCTCTTGAGCATGGAACTTTTTGTTTTGCCCAAATGCTCCTCTGAAGTCCTCCTCGGTCTGCCATGGATCCAACGCCACTCCTCTACCCTTGTCTGGACCACCGGGGAGATCAAGAGCTGGGGTGCTTCTTGCCACAGAAAATGCCTCACGTCTGCTCCCAGTCCCGTCAGTCAAACCTCTGTGTCTCCCCCTTTACCTGGTCTCCCCAAGGCCTATCAGGACTATGCTGTGTCTCCTCCTCACAGCCCCCGTCCTGTTAACACTCTGCCCCGTGCCAAGCTTGACCCTCTTCCCTCCCTCCCCACCCCCACGCCTTCTTGTGTGCCCGCTGTTGATGTGGTTTCCCGGGGCTTCGCCACCATCTGGAAAAAAACTCTAAAATCCCTCATACTAGCCTCATCCCGGGTGAAGAAGCCTGCCGAAGAAAAAAGAAGAACTCCTCCTGTTTTTGTGTGGCTCTCCACCAAGTATATCCGCTTCCGTGTCCCCAGTTTTAATCTGGGACCACGTTATCTTGGACCCTTTTTAGTTGAGTGCTCTGAGGAGAGATCTTGGGAACCTGAGGACAACATCCTGGACAAAAGTCTTATCCTCAGGTTCTCAGGCTCCAAGAAGAGGGGGAGACCCAAGGGGGGGGGGGGTACTGTTACGCCGAGCGCTCCGGGTCCCCGCTCCTCCCCGGAGCGCTCACGGCGTCTCTCTCCCTGCAGCGCCCCGGTCAGTCCCGCTGACCGGGAGCGCTGCACTGACATGGCCGTTGGGGATGCGATTCGCACAGCGGGACGCGCCCACTCGCGAATCGCATCCCAAGTCACTTACCCGTCCCGGTCCCCTGCTGTCATGTGCTGGCGCGCGCGGCTCCGCTCTCTAGGGCGCGCGCGCGCCAGCTCTCTGGGACTTAAAGGGCCAGTGCACCAATGATTGGTGTCTGGCCCAATCACCTTGATTAGTTTCCACCTGTGCACTCCCTACTTATACCTCACTTCCCCTGCACTCCCTGGCCGGATCTTGTTGCCCTTGTGCCAGAGAAAGCCTTTCCTTGTGTGTTCCTAGCCTGTGTTCCAGACCTCCTGCCGTTGCCCCTGACTACGATCCTTGCTGCCTGCCCTGACCTTCTGCTACGTCCGACCTTGCTCTTGCCTTATCCCTTGTACCATGCCTATCTCAGCAGTCAGAGAGGTTGAGCCGTTGCCGGTGGATACGACCTGGTTGCTAACGCCGCTGCAAGACCATCCCGCTTTGCGGCGGGCTCTGGTGAAAACCAGTAGCTACTTAGAACCGGTCCTCTGACACAGAGGATCCACCTCCTGCCTGCCGAATCGTGACATTTGGTGACTATATCTTGAACTTGAACTTTGATATTAGGTCTTGGTATTTGGGGTAACTGATCATATCTAAGCACAGCTATTGCACCTTATCAGATACCTAAAATGTATGCATAATTTGAGTTTGAGCATAGTGCAATTATGATTACATTTGCACTTTTCAGATATGTAGGAATTTATGCATATAGACATAGTGCAATAAGATACTTAACATGATTTACAATTGTTCATTTCCATATATATTAGAGTCCTCTCTCCTGCTCCCCTTCTGTTGTTTTAATATGCCTAGTGTGTATATGTTTTTATGTGAAATATTTTTTTTTAGTGGGGGGGTTGTACTTGAAATACTAATAAAATAGGGTTTCTAAATTATTTCTACCGTTTGTTTATTGCTAGCATGGTTTTGTAGGCTTATAAGTATGTGCTTAAATTAACCAGAGAAGTAAAGGACAGGAAGTCCTTGTGTGTGCACTACTTGCAAACAACCCTACTCTAGTCCTGGTTCCGCAATTGGAGAGAATGAGAAATAGCCGTGTACTATAGAGGGGACTCTCGTGGGCTCAATAACAGCTTGTCACTTCAAAACAATGCAGGTTTATAAAATTCTTTTGAAACTACAGGTAGGCTTCAACCTCGGTCCTGGCGGGTAATGAAAGCTGGGCTAATAGTGTGCGGCACCGACGCGCACTATTAACCCTTTAGACCCGGCGTTCAAAGTTGATCGCCACATCTAAAGTAACAATAATACAGTCAGTCTGATTGGGTGAAATCGCGATGTCCCGATCAGCTAGAACGCGAGCGGAGGGTGCCTTACCTGCCTCCATTTTCAATCCAGGCTTGAGCAATCGACCGCCGATAACACTGATTATTGCCGTGTTAATGTACGGCAATGATCTGTACAGCAGATCAGTATGTGCAGTGCTTAGCCACTAGAGGGGGCTATAAGTCAATGTGCATATAGTCAAATATAACCGCCTGCACCAGGCTTCTTGCTCCCAGCATACAATGTAGATCATCAATCAAAACAAGATTAATTGGGGAGTGCTATTTAAAACTTCACTTTTATTATTTATATACTAAAAACCACCATACAACATAAGGTGTTATAATTAGACCACCACCAAAATGCCACTAGAGGGGGCTATAACACTGCAAAGAAAGTTAATAAAGAACATTTAACCCCCTTCCCTAATAAAAATAAGAATCACTCCCCTTTTTCCATAAAAAAAAAAAAAAAACTGTGTAAATAAAAATAAACATGTGGTTTCGCCGCATGCGGAAATTTCCGAACTATAAAAATATATCGTTGATTAAACCGCATGGTAAATGGCGTATGTCCAAAATAGCGTATTTTTGGTCACTTTTTATGACATGAAAAAATTTATAAAAAGCGATCAAAAAGTCAGATCAATACATATAGTACAGCTAAAAACTTCAGATCACGGCACAAAAAAATAGCCCTAAAAAAAAACATTAAAAAGTTATAGTTAAAGAGTCAGAAAATGAAAATTTTAAACGTATAAATTTTCCTGCATAGCTATGATTTTTTTTCAGAAGTACGACAAAATCAAACCTATATAAGTAGGGTATCATTTTAATTGTATGGACCAACAGAATAAAGATAAGGTGTCATTTTTACCGAAAAATGCACTGCGTAGAAATGGAAGCCCCCAAAATTTACAAAATGGCATTTTTTCTTCAATTTTGTCGCACAATAATTTTTTTTCCATTTCGACATGGATATTTTGGTAAATTGACTAATGTCACAGCAAAGTAGAATTGGTGGCGCAAAAAATAAGCCATCATATGGAATTTTAGGTGCAAATTTGGAAGGGATCTTTAGAAGGTGATGAGGAAAAAATGAAAATGCAAAAACGGAAAAACCCTGAGTCCTTAAGGGGTTAATATCAAGGCTTAACACGTACTGGCAAAGTGTTGGAGCACAAATCGTTTATAGGAGGAAAATACTAATAGATGTATATACAGACTCATACAATAGTCTCTGTGTTGTTAACATGATCAAATGTCTGACAGGGTTGCAGCTGAAATCCTGTACAACCTGTTTAATTAGAAAGTCACACATACTACATTAATATTTGCTCAATAAATACACTCTTACAAGTGACACACTTTCACCTATGAGACAATGTTCAGGCATTGTCTTGTTTGCTATGTCCAGCCCAGACTAACACAAAGTTTAATGGAAAAAAATCTTTTAACTTAAAACATTAGCATATATTACATCATGTGTATGCAAAAGTGGTGAATGAGTTTGCACCATCATTAGGGAATGTTCTGTATGTTAATGTTTTTCATTAGATAATATTACCTACCAAAATATTTCCATAGCTATCACTTTAGATGTAAAGACAGTGCAGTGCATGGGTTTCCCAAATATTGTATATTTGTCAATTATCAGACAAAAGGAACTTCTGAAAGCAACTTGTCCCTAGCTAACCTAGAGAATTGGGCATGTTAAAACATAGAAAAAGCAATACGAACTAGTAACACATTTACAAAAAATGATCCCAAAAGCATAAAATAACATTTTACCTTATGCTCCCCTATTGTTTCTAGCATGAATTAATGCAAATCAATCTGTTTTAGATGTGGTAGCAAATCTCCTTAAAGGGGTAGTCCAGTGGTGAAAAACTTATCCCCTATCCTAAGGATAGGGGATAAGTTTGAGATCACGGGGGGTCCGACCGCTGGGGCCCCCTGCGATCTCTCTGTACGGGGCCCCGGCTCTCCGGCCAGATAGCGGGTGTCGACCCCCGCACGAAGCGGCGGCCGACACGCCCCCTCAATACATCTCTATGGCAGAGCCGGAGATTGCCGAAGGCAGCACTTCGGCTCTGCCATAGAGTTGTATTGAGGGGGCGTGTCGGCCGCCGCTTCGTGCGGAGGTCGACACGCCCCCTTCCCGCAGGCTGTTGGGGCTCCGTACAGGAGATCGCAGGGGGCCCCAGCAGTCAGACCCCCGCGATTTGAAACTTATCCCCTATCCTTAAGATAGGGGATAAGTTGTTCACCACTGAGTCACCACTGGACTACTACTTTAATCATAGCATACAAAGCATAAAAGCAAACTCCATATTTAAAACTATCAAACGCCATCATTTAGTCAAGGGTTTGGTAGTTTTAAAGGGGTATTCTGGAATTTTTGGTTCTTTGAATGTAAGACGGGGCAACAAAGTTAGTCTAGTTACTAATATACCAGGTCTTTTCGCCGACTCCTGGAGTCCCGCTCCATGAAGTGCCTGTACCGCATCACCTAAGAATAAAAGATACCACTTGCAATTTCACCCTAGTGAAGTGCTCCCACTGTTGTTCTCTCCTTCTTCTAGTTACTAATATACTTCACTTACTTGTGTTTGGTGGCTGGTATCAAATTTCTTTGTCTGTCTTTTCCTCAGAAGTTCATTTTTTGCAAGCTACAAAATGAGTGTTTTCTCTGACCTTTACTCGCTTGCTATGTGACTTGAGACAATATATCACAAGTCAGGGCTGAAAGGTGGCTTGGCTGCTTGTCTGTTGTGTGTAAAGGCAGCCCCCTGATGGTATTTCTGGCACACTTGTGTGTGAATTTATTATCCACAGTTTGTATGTCAGGTGATGTCGGGCAAGCCAGGTGATTGATGGGAGCATAGCTATGCTGCAATGGGTAGGGCGACAGATGTGTGGGAGGGAAATAAGTCACCTCCCACCTTGAAACAAAGGAACCTGGGAATTGTAGTCTGAGGTAGGTCACAGAAACAGGAAGTAGCCAGTTCTTAGAAACAAGGCAGCAGCATGATGGGGGACCAGTAGATGGCCATTTAACACCAACACAAGCACAGATCCTTGGTAAGCTTGTCCATTACTGTATGACACTTAATTACTAAAGTCATTTTATGTTGGATAACTCCTTTAATTATGGAGTTTGCGTTTGTGCTTTAACCCCTTAATGACATTGGATGTAAGTGTATGTCATGGTGCGCACTATGACGTACATTTACGTTATGTACATAACTGTGAGCACCGGATCATGCATGGCAGGTCCCAGTGGCTGTCGGCAGCAAGGGACCCGCTGGTAATGGCGGACAGCAGCGATCCCGCTGATGTCCACAATTAAAGGAGAAGAGCATATTTAAAAGAAGACATCGTACCACAAGAGGACATCGTTTTAAATTAGAGGGGAAAAGGTTTAAAAGTAATATCAGGAAGTATTACTTTACTGAGAGAGTAGTGGATGCATGGAATAGCCTTCCTGCAGAAGTGGTCAAATACAGTGAAGGAGTTTAAACATGCATGGGATAAGCATAAGGCTATCCTTCATATAAGATAGGACCAGGGACTATTCATAGTATTCAGATTATTGGGCAGACAAGATGGGCCAAATGGTTCTTATCTGCCGACATATTCTATGTTTCTAACCCCTCAGATACCGTGATCAATACAGATGACGGCATCTGCGGCAGTGGGGCCCTTAAAATGGATGATCGGATCGCCCGCAGTGCTGCAGCGGGGATCTGATCATCCAGCATGATGGCGGGGGGTCCCCCCACTTGCCTCTGGCCGTCTCCAGGGGTGTTCTCCTCTGGTCTGAAATCGAGCAGACCAGAGCAGAAAATAGCTGATAACACTGCCTATGCATAGCAATGAACAGTATTAGCAATCAAATGATTGCTATAACTAGTCCCCTATGGGGACATAAATAGTGTAAAAAAATGTAAAAAAAACAAGTTAAATAATAAAAAAATATTGAAAAATCCCCTAATAAAAATGTAAATTGTCCATTTTTCCCAATTTACCCCCAAAAAGTGTAAAAAAAAATAAAATAAACATATTTGGTATTGCCGCATGTGAAAAATGTTCAAACTATTAAAATGTAATGTTAATTATCCCGTATGGTGAATGGCGTAAACGTAAAAAAAATAAAAATCCAGCTTTTTTGTCACATTTTATTCCATAAAAAATAATAAAATGCTATTAAAAAGTTAAATATAAGCAATAGTGGTACCAATAAAAACTACAGATCAAGGCGCAAATAAGTAGTCCTCATACTGCCCTGTATAGGGAAAAATTAGAGAGTCAAAATAGGGCAATTTCAAATTTACAAATTTTGTTAAAATCGTTTTGGACCTTAAGGACCAGGCCATTTTACACCTTAGGACCAGAGCATTTTTTGCATATCTGACCACTGTCACTTTAAACATTAATAACTCTGGAATGCTTTTAGTTATCATTCTGATTCCGAGATAGCTTTTTCGTGACATATTTTACTTTAACAAAGTGGTAAAATTTTATGGTAACTTGCATCCTTTCTTGGTGAAAAATCCCAAAATT